>NC_135661.1:65497899-65797899 GCF_964188315.1 Podarcis muralis | reverse complement strand
GCATTCAAAAAGTGCATATCCTAGGGTAAATTGTGCATACATAATTCATATATTATTGAGAATTGCACAGAAGGATGCACAATATAAGGGGAAATCGCAATGCAAAAAATGTGTATATTTGGCAAACTTGCACACAAAGATGTATCCATTAAGAGATGTTTGAACTGACTTGCTGATGAATCTTCATGAGAACTTTTTTTAAAAATCGCAAATTGATGTGGAAACGTGGAGAGCTGACGACTTCCACACAGTTCCCCTATATCGACCACCAAATCGTAAGGTGTGTGTATGAAAGAATGAATGAATCATTTGCAGAAAGTTACTGCCATTCTGAAGCAGCCTTCTTCGCAATAACATTATGATCAGAGACAGGTACAGATGACATGCTTCACACAGAGGAAGCCAACATATTGCGGTTGTTGCTGCACAACAACTCCTACTTTCTCTGACCATCGCCCAGGCTGGCTGGAGCTGATGGGAGTCAAAGTTTAACAATGTCTGGAGTGTCACAGGTTCCCCATCCTTGCCTTACATAGAGATGGGATGGTTCGTATACATATAGAGATGGGAGCAAACAAGGGGTGCAGAGAACTTTCTAGAGAAAGTTAAGATTTGATCATCATCTGGAGAATCACCCTGAAGCTGGACTTCAAACTATGCAGGGGATCTCAAATGTGTTCCAAGGAACTCTTCTGTTCTGCAAAAGCTTAGCAAGGGCTCCTTAAACGAGAAGTTATCAGCAGATACACTTCTGCAAAAAAGACACATTGCCCACCATGACTGAACTTCCTCCACAATATAAAGGCACTGAGGCGCTGGGTGTATTCTAGAGAACACCGAGTTCATCCATAGTGATTGCAAGGTATCTCATGCATGCATCTGCTTCGTGTGAAGATCTCAGGTTCAATACCTAGTACCTTCTGTTAGAAGGATCAGTAAGCAGGTGGTGGAAAATGCTTTTCTTTGCCCGAGAACTTGGAAAGCCACTGTCAGTCAGAGTTGAACCATAGTGGGCTAGATGAATAAGTAAGTCTGATCTGGTGCAAGGCAGTTATTAGCATCCCTTGAAAAGGCCTGTATGGGGCCACATGGACTTAATATGCACTCTAAGTCCAAGAATGCTTTGTAAGCATGAACAGAAGTTTATCAAGGTGAAGAGGATTCCTTCAAAGTACGGACTTTGAAACCACTACAGTACAGTCGTGGATAGAGCCTTGGAATCTCCACCTCACATTCAGCTGTGATGCTCAACCTTGGCGCAACCACGGGTCGCTCACTTTCTTCCAGCCTAAGCTACCTCACAAGCTTGTTGTGAAGGTTACACTCAGGACAAATGCTTACCTGACTGAGCTTCTAGAAGGAAGGGTGGGATCCAAGTGCAGTATGCCCATCATGAATTTGAAAGCAGTTGGTGTGAACCCGTGGCCCTCCAGATGTGCTTAACTAAAGCTCCCATCATCCCTGACCACTGGCCATGCTGGCTGTGACATGGAGCCCAGCAAATCCCTGCCCTAATGGGGAATCTCATACCCTCCAACATTTCTCCAATGAATATGTTGTTGTTGTTGTTTAGTCGTTTAGTCGTGTCCGACTCTTCGTGACCCCATGGACCAGAGCACGCCAGGCACCTCTGTCCTCCACTACCTCCCGCTGTTTGGTCAAACTCATGCTGGTAACCTCGAAAACACTATCCAACCATCTCGTCCTCTGTCGCCCCCTTCTCCTTGTGCCCTCCATCTTTCCCAGCATCAGTGTCTTCTCCAGGGAGTCTTCTCTTCTCATGAGGTGGCCAAAGTACTGGAGCCTCAGCTGATTTCCTTAAGAATGGATGCGTTTGATCTTCTTGGAGTCCATGGGACTCTCAAGAGTCTTCTCCAGCACCATAATTCAAAAGCATCAATTTTTCGGCGATCAGCCTTCTTTATGGTCCAGCTCTCACTTCCATACATCACTACTGGGAAAACCATGGCTTTAACTATACGGACCTTTGTTGGCAAGGTGACGTCTCTACTTCTCAAGATGCTGTCTAGGCCTGTCATTGCCCTTCTCCCAAGAAGCAGGCGTCTTTTAATGAATATGAATATGAATGAATATGAATGAATATAGGGGCATCCTATTCCATAATAATAATGTTACTATTTATACCCCAACCATCTGACTGGGTTGCCCCAGCCACTCTGGGCGGCTTCCAATATATATAAAAACATAATAAAACATTAAACATTAAGAAAACTTCCCTATTTAGGGCTACCTTCAGATGGCTCAGGGGTTGGATAATTCCATACCCTCCAACATTTCTCTGATAAAAATAGGGACGTCCTAAGGAAAAGGGGGACATTTCAGGATCAAATCAGAAACCAGGACAGCTTCTGTAAAAGCGGGACTGTCCCTGGGGACACTTGGAGGGTCTATAATCTGTTGAGGGCAGGGGCTGTGTGCTGGTGATGGGCAGAGCCAGATAGGATGATGGGTGGAACTAGAGGCAGGGAAAGTGTTGTAGATTAACAAATTGGGAAGAAAGGTCACCCTGACTTTAATTTTCACTGTGGCTACAACAGAGCACAATTCCCAAATCTAGGCAGACCTGCACAGGAGTAGGAATGGAAGATACAGCGGTACCTCGGGTTAAGTACTTAATTCGTCCCGGAGGTCCGTTCTTAACCTGAAACTGTTCTTAACCTGAAGCACCACTTTAGCTAATGGAGCCTCCTGCTGCTGCCGCGCCGCCGGAACACAATTTCTGTTCTCATCCTGAGGCAAAGTTCTTAACCTGAAGCACTATTTCTGGGTTAGTGGAGTCTGTAACCTGAAGCGTACCACTGTATATATTTTTCAGTTTGCTTTAAATGGTAAAACTTATCTAATTTGCACTTCTCAAAACAATATGCAAATCAAAACACAGCCATCCTTTGAAATTTTTCATTTTTTCTTATGTTCTGGACTCCCACTTGAGTGCTTTTTTGTATGTGAATTTTATTTATATGTTTTCTTTTCCAAAAGAAAAGAATTGTTGTATAAGAATGGAAATTGATACGAATGTATAACAGAAAATCCCACTTGAGTGCTTTGACTGCAGTTGCTTTGCTACTGCTTACTGATAAACTCTCTGCAGTAATACAATACCAGCATGGAAAAAGAATTTTGGCTTGAGCCCTAGACAGACCAGATGCCTGACTGCTTCTCTGCAAGCTACAAACTCTGTCCAAATTCACTCTCCTCTCCCACCCGCTACACCTTTGTAGGTTGTGTGAAATAGCTCTTGCGCTACCTTAGCAGCTGCTAGGCTAACACACACAAGCACCAGTTGATTGGGAGATGTTCTGATCTCCCAGCAGAGTTGTGGATCTGCAGAGAGAGAAAAGAGAGAGAGAGGCAAGCCAGCCATTCTCCTGTACAGAAATCAAATGCATCCTGTAGAAGGTGGCTAAATCAGTATTGGTTACAACCAGACCACGGATCAGAATTTCATAAACAGGAAGCTGCCGGTGTGATAAAAGCTGCTCCAAAACAGCAGCTGTCTCTTGCACTATGCACTAGAAGTGGGCTTCTGGCCTCACTCTGAAGGCTATATATAAAAAGCCTGCACGTGCAGATCATAACACACACAAATAATAGAATCAAATAAATGTTGGTCTCATTGTGGTGTTAACCCAATTGGAGAGCCTTCTTCCATACCAACATGCTCACATTTGCCGAGGCCTCTTAGGGCTTCCTTGACATCTAGAAATCACAGAATGACACCACAGGATCCTGGTTATGGAATGCCCTCCCCAAGGAGATTCCCCTGGCACCCATATTCAGGCTAGAATACAATATTGTATTCTCCAGGGTGTTTTAAACAAATGAAGCTGCCTTATGTCAGACTCAGGCCATAACTTCATGTACCTAAAAACTTTAGCATGCAAAGCATGTGTTTTGTCATTGAGCTACAGTCCTTCCCCACAAAATGTCTGCACAGGACATACAAGGTCAGACCTTTAGGTCCATGTAGCTCAGTACTGTCTGCACTAACTGGCAGCAGCAATCAAGAATTTCAGAAGGAAGACTTTGCAGCCCTACCCACAGATGCCAGGGACTGAACCTTTTGCCTGCCCCCTTCACTCACCCTCCAACAACTCGTTTTTTTGCATCATGTCCAGTGGGCTGCTGGGGGAGAAACAGGTAGCTCTGGCCAGGGGCCCAGGCTCCTCCCACCCACATGAAAATTAGACCAAGGGCCACAGGCAGCCTTTGAGCCAGAGACCCCCCCCCCACCGCTGTTTCGTAACATGGATGGCAAAGTATGGCATTCCCAGTATGGAGAATGTTAGCCTTGCTGTGGATAGTCAGAGATGCACTTCCACCTTCTTATGTGTGCACTGAGGCTACTTCCTCCTAGGTTCTGGGAAGAGGTTGGCCACTACAGCCTCAATATGTGGCTATGCCAAACACTGATGTGTAGAGATAGACATGTGTGTGCATGCATGAACATGTAAGGAAGCCACAAGAGCCAAACATGCACAGTTACTCCAGGCACACCCTACTGTTCCCTACGCAGGCATTTTTATGGCTCACAGCCCTGGAAAATGAATAGCATGAAGCTGTACCCAGAGCTGCATTCAGAGTTATAGCCATTAAAACGTGGGGAGCGAGCAAAAATGTGACATTTCATTTGTAAACAATCTGGACAATTATCATTTCATATTTAGGGGATGGGTGGGCAAGGCAAGTCTTCAGACAATATGAAACTGCTCAGCAAGACAGAATTACTGCTGTATTGTGAAAGGTCAATAAAAGATTGAAGGAGAACTTAAGAACTTGTGAGAAAATGCTTACACGGAGCGGACACACACATCTGGCTCCCTTGCGTGCTTTGATACACTTTTACTGTGTACATAAGCAAGTGCTGCACGCACAGACTTGTGCTGACACCATTTTCTTCTGGAAAATGATAAGAGCTGTGTTTAGGCGCAACCAGCACACTTGGCACAGTTCACAGCGGTAGCTTTCAAACTTTCAACCTTCAGGGAACACTGTCAGTTATTGCAACACACTGGGGTTCCTCAGAAGAGGGCTCAGAGGAGTACACTGGAGCAAAACAGTTCTTTGGCCAAAATTTCATTGTCCCCTCAGTGTACTGAGCACATCCCTCAAAACAGGTCTCTGGCATCAGAGCACTGCAGAGGAAGATCAGCAGAGATAAACAAGTTCTCTTTCAGGGAATGTTGCCCACTGTTATTTAAACATTTTGACCGAAGAGGAAACGGTTGATAAGGCACCAAGAAATCTCAAGGTTCCCCGGAACAGAGTTTCTAAATCAGTAGCCTGAAAGAATAATAGAAGAAGAAGAAAAACCACCCAAGGAAATAACCCAGAGTAGTTGGGGTGGCGGCAAAAGCCAGGAGAGATAACCAGTTTGGGAGACGCCTTAGAAAGCTGTGCTGAAGAATCTGAATTTAAAAATTAGCCTCAGATTCTCACACCCTCTGCACATTTAAAGACTTTTATTTCTATTTTTGCAGAAGTGTGTGTTAGTAGAACCTAGATCTTTCTTTCTTTCTTTCTTTCTTTCTTTCTTTCTTTCTTTCTTTCTTTCTTTCTTTCTTTCTCTCTCTCTCTCTCTCTCTCTCTCTCTCTCTCTCTCTCTCTCTCTCTTTTAAACTACAAAAGAAACCAGAGATTGAAGTACCCTACTTACGCCTAATTTATTTTGTATTGCATGTACAAGTAAATATTTAAACACCTGCCATGATCACTTACCTAAATTGCTTATTAATAAGGAAAGGTGTAGAAAATTATTGCAGCTGGGTGGCTTTTTGGCCTGGTGGGCGACATCGTTCTCTCTTCACCACTGTGGCAGGTCAACTTTGACAGGTGGGAGGGACCATCTATTAGGGAAGGGCGATAACAGCTTTTCAACATTGCAGTGTATCGCAAGCCAAACACTGCAGCTGGGTGATATATCGCAATGTTGAAAAAACAAGATACATTGGCCTCTGCCTGCGAGACACTGGGTGAAACTGCCCCAGCTCTCACCTTGAGAGCCAAGGCAGTTTCCCCAGGTGTTTGCAGGCTGGGACAAGGCAGCTTGTTTGCGCAGCTCAGCTGGGGATCGGGAAAGTTCCTCCTCTCCATCTGAGACAGCCCCCAGTGCTCTCCCCATGTGCCCATGAGCAGGCAGAGCATCATGGGCTCCTTTAACTGCTCACTGCGGGGAGCATCAGATATGGGGCAGGTGACATGTTTCATTAAAGAGGTCTGTGGGCCAGACCTCTTCCCCACCTCTTCTTACACTAACACTGGTTGGACAAGAAGAGATACAAAATGGGGAAGACAATCTCTTCATCTCAAGCTCTTTCAGCAGGGATGAGAAGTGGAGTCTCTTTAGATGCAGCTGATGGGAGTTAGGAGTCTAACAACATCTGGAGGGCCGCAGCTTCCCCATCTCTGCCTTAGATGAAGCCAAAACTCTGGCCATGAACAGGTTGGGTGGGTGTAGAGAGGGTTTGAATTGTTCTGCCCAACAGTAAAGCCGTCCTACAGACAACCACACAACACAGGTTCACAAATGAACAAAGGTGGTTATTTATGTCTCAATCTCTCATTACAAGGAAGATAAAGTTGTCACAGGAAGGAAACCCTCTTCCGGAAGGTGTGAAGTCCAGGAGGCTGCAAATAGACACTGCCAGTTGCTAAAGAGGAATTTGGCAGTGTGTGGATGCCTCATAAAAATGAGAAAATCAATTTAGGGGTGGAAGTTGCCGACCCGAGCTAAGGGAAAACAGGGGTACGTTCCATGGAAGTGCACTGGGTCTTTCGCTGTGAACCTCAAGTTAATTGACAAAGGCAGGATTTTTAAAAAGACACATTAAATTTGTCCCTCCCTCCTCCTAAATTTGGCTGTTAACCTCCATGATCCATAGTAACACACAAGCAGAAGCTGGACCATTAGGGCAAATGGGGCACTGTTCTATCAACTGCATGCCTACTTACAACCAGTCCGCGGGTGGCTCTGCCTGTCATTGCCTCTGGCTCCAGCGAGTGCTTGTCTCCCTGCAAGCTAATGTGCTCATGTCCTATGAGAAACCTGCAAGCAGGACATAAGCACATTAGCACACTTCCTGCTGGTGCTCCCCAGCAATTTCTGTTCAGAGGTAGGCTGCCTCTGACGCTGGAGGAAGGACATAGCCATAATGACTAGTCACCATGATAGTCTTACCTTTCATGAAATTATCTAAACCCAACCAATTATCTAAAGCCAACCAAGCTGGTGGCCATCACTACATCTCATGTGAGCAAATCCCGAAGCTTAATTTTCTGCTGCATGGCATAGGAATGGGGTTTGTGAGTCCTCCCCCCCCCAACCCGCAGGAGACTAATCCAGTAAGTTAAGGGATGGTAAAGCCACAAGACCGAGTTTCAGGTTAGCAAATAACTGCAGCAGGAAATAAGAACACCCTCTGCCTCAACCACACTCTTGCTCTTCTGTTTCATTTTAAACATTTGGATTCCAGACTCCTTCACATTCCACACCTCTGGTGTATTTCTAGGGTGTGCAAAAAAAGAAAAGAAAAGAAGAAAGGTCAGAAACCTCAGCCAGCTTCGGTATATATGCAACAGAATAAGGTGGCAGAATAGACTGTACCACTTCACACTGTAGCGGGGTGGTCATATTTGCACATGCTCCCCTTTAAGTGGAAATTCATCCCAGCTCTTTTTCCTCCCTAGTGTGCTGCTTTTCTATTTTCAGTAAAGTTTTGTTTGTTTGTTTGTTTGTTTGTTTGTTTTGTTTTTAAAGAAAGAGCATTCACGGGAACCCACCTTAGAAGCTACAAGCTGAAGTGGTGCAGCCCATTCTATCACCTCAGTCCCACCTCATTCTCCTGTATGTACAGCTCAGGCCAGTGTCTGTACTTGCTGGTAGGATTAAGCAAAGTGCTTTTGTGGTTTAATGCGGAATGAGTTCTCAGAGTTGTAAAATTCCTTGTGCCTCTTGCAACAAGAGACACATAATTTGCATTTGCACTTCCCATTTGCTGGGACTGAGCTGACAGGAAGCAGCAGCATCTTGCCCGTGGGGCTGCCCTACTGAATCATGGGGACCACATATCAGAGGCAAAACACCTGCTGTTCATATCCCCAACCTGAAGTTCAATCCCCAACACAGAAAGATCAGGTAAGCAGGTTCTAGGAAAGACCCTTTGCCTGAGACCCTGAGGAGTCACTGCCAATCAATGTAGACAATATGGACAAATGGTCTGAAGTGGTATATGACAGATTCCTATATTTCCAAGCAATGCTCAAAAACTGTCAAGGACAGATGCTTTCCTATGCCTAGAAACATGACTTTACATTCAGATCAGGTCCGGGGGGGCCTTTGGTCCTCCAGATGTTGTTGGACTACAGCTCCCATCATGCCCAATGACTGGCCATGCCAGCTGGGGTTGATGGGAGCTGGAGCCTAATGAGATCTGGAGGACCACAAGTTCCTCACTTGTGATCAATGGCTTCTCTGTAGGTTAGGATCCCAGCAAACAACAAACAAATTCCCCGTGTGCTTTCCATGCAAGTTGTACTAACTGCACAAGCCTCAAGGGGGCATGATAACTCTGTGGAACAAAGGCAGGTTGTTGGGGGGGGCAGGGGAAATAGGGTCAACTATTTCCAATGCAAGTCCTAACAGTCCTCCATTATTCCCTGTTTTAACAGCCATGGATGCTTGACGTTGAAAGGACAGAAGCCAGAGACAGCAGCAGCAGTGAGAAAAAGAGTAATCTGACACTCACAGGAAGCACAAAAGAGATAGGTTGAGTAAGTCAGCTTCGTGAAGTGTGTGGATTTTAGGAGCGGTTAACACGCTGGTCTACTGCACTCCCCAAAAAGATGGTCTTTCATTTTGGTTACACAATATGCTTGAATTAGTGCCCATTACAGTCCTGCAGAGGCCACCCCAACACCAGAGGGAAAAGTGGGTGGTACCATCAATGCTCCAACAATATCCGCCCCAAAGAAAAGAGTTTGAACATTTACTTGTCTTTTTTCTTTTCTTTCTTTTCTGCACACTTGCACTTCAGTGCAAGAATTAAAAGTTGACAAAAGGTAAGAGATAGCTGTTGAAAAAAGAAGCGGTGGGGGGAAAGGGACTGTACCGCAGAACATATGATAGGAGAGGTGCCAGAGACCAATGCAGGTAAACACTCTGTTCATGGACTGGAAATGGAAGTGGGCTGAACTGAACCTCCCGCTTCCTTTAAGCAGTTGTGGTCAACTGCAGGACTGGGGGCCAAATGCAGCCTCCAGCTCTCTCTGTCCAGCCTTTGGTAGTCTCCCCAGGCAACACCCCTCACTGGTCCACTCCTGAGTGCTTTTGCTTGGCTGGAATGTGTCCTTGAACTCTGATGCTTCTTATTTGCCTGGCTGGAGGAAAGAGAGTGTGTATGTCCATGTGCAAGGGAGAGAGAAAGAGAAAGAGAAAGAGAAAGAGAAAGAGAAAGAGAAGGACCAGAAACAATTCACTTTTGCATGGCTGGGGTGTAGCCGATTCTACAATGGTAGGAGACACACCTCTTGCTCCCCACAGTTCTGCGTCTGGTGCTGCCTATCACAGGCATGTGACCTCCAGAAGGTTTTCCCATGAGGAAATGGAGCCCTCAGGCTGAAAAAAAATGTTCCCTACCTCTGCTTTTTAACAAGAGTCCTATGAATTCTGGACAGGTAGAAAGCAGTGCTGCAACCAGAAAATGCTGGAGTGAATTAGGCTTTGCAAGTCCAGTCAGTTGTGCAAAAGGCTGGCAGTAATTGCCCTTACTGGGACACGGGTGGCACTGTGGGTAAAAGCCTCAGCGCCTAGGGCTTGCCGATCGAAAGGTCGGCGGTTCAAATCTCCGCGGTGGGGTGCGCTCCAGTTGTTCGGTCCCAGCGCCTGCCAACCTAGCAGTTCGAAAGCACCCCCGGGTGCAAGGAGATAAATAGGGACTGCTTTCTAGCGGGAAGGTAAACGGCGTTTCCGTGTGCTGCGCTGGCTCGCCAGAGCAGCGATGTCACGCTGGCCACGTGACCCGGAAGTGTCTCCGGACAGCGCTGGCCCTCGGCCTCTAGAGTGAGATGGGCGCACAACCCTAGAGTCTGTCAAGACTGGCCCGTACGGGCAGGGGTACCTTTACCTTTACCTTAATTGCCCTTAAATATGCCACAAAGCAGGTGGTTTTTTTTTATGATTGCCCTAACACCCATGTATTTAGCTATTCTTGTTTTATCTGTAAGTTGCCTTGAGCCCTGTCAGGGGAAAAGGTGGGGTATAAATCAATTAATATATACTAAGAATAATCTTAAGAGATGGAAGGACAAAACACAGGAAATACCAGAATGCAACAACTGGACAGCAATGTCACCTGGATTTTCCTCTTTTTTCTTCTTCTTTTTTGCTAGTTAGCAGATTGTGTACTGTATATGTTAGAAAATAGCAGATGTAGAAGCACTCAAAGATCTTCAAAGGTGTTTTGATGCCGGAGGGAGGAAGCCCAAGTGGTTAAAACATTTAATAAGCTAAATAATTGACAATTTGCAGCCCTAATGATAACTCCCAAAACTGCTGCCTGAGGAAAGTTATGTATGCCAACGCCAATGAAACAAAAGCTGCAAGGGAAAAATAAAAAGGAGTACCGCTGCCGCAATCTCTCCCAGTGAGGTCACTGAAACAGCCAAGGTACAGTACCTGCTTTAAAACAAAGCCCTGCCTGTTTCTCCATCCAAGACCAGAAGTATTCTCCAAGCCCAACCTAGAGACACAGCAGCATCCTATTTCAGATAGAGGCCTGTCATGCATATACGTACCATGCAAGACTGAAACACATTTTTCTCTCCCCAAGAAACTGAAATATACCATTAGGAATATCCCACAATATAACGATTTAAGCGATGGGCAGCCCTCTTGAATCCTGGAGTAATTCACATGCATAAGTCAGGTTGCTGTAGTTGTTGTTGTTGTTGCTGCTGCTGCTACTACTACTACTAGGTAGTATTCAACATTACTTATATTCAGATTAAACCCACTGAAATGAATGGGTGTGACTACTGTACATCAATTAATTTCAGTCAGTCTACTCTGGGTAGAACTTAGTTGGAAACAACCTATTATTATTATTAATTAGTAGATTTCTACAAGCATTTTAAAATACAATATTAAATCATTAAAGCAAGTGACACTTAAGAGAACAGGGTGGGTCCAAAATACAGTGGTACCTCAGGTTAAGAATTTAATTTGTTCTGGAGGTCCGTTCTTAACTTGAAACTGTTCTTAACCTGAGGTACCACTTTAGCTAATGTGGCCTCCTGCTGCCGCCGCGCAATTTCTGTTCTCATCCTGAAGCAAAGTTCTTAACCTGAGGTACTATTTCTGGGTTAGCAGAGTCTGTAACCTGAAGCGTCTGTAACCTGAAACGTATGTAACCCGAGGTACCACTGTATGTATCTCAAAGGTCAGGGTAAAAGGCGCATTTTCAGAATACAGTACAACAGAAAGTACACAGTGAAGGTGCCAGATGCACTTCTGTGGGCAAGAAATTACATAGCTGAGGGGTTTCCACAGAGAAAGTTCCCTCTCCACAGTAAGAAGCAGGGAGGATAAATATTTCACTAAAAAGTGTTATCCAAGAGTTTTTGTTTGCAGAGGACAACAGGAGGGATATGCTATCTTTAGGCTTATGGATGCCACTTTTCTTTTTAGAACTAGAATTCCCAGTGGTCCACTGATGTGTTTTTAAACGGATATGCAGGATCTCTTAGCAATAAAGCCATATGTCGTCTTGTGCTCTGTGATCCCAAGCAGGACTTTAAAAGCAGAATTTCCAACTGCAAACATTCCCATCAGATGCACAGCTGAATGAACACAAAACATACTTTGCTCCTTGTTTACACCCTGCATCAGGGGTGGTTTCTTCATAGGAGTCAGTAGTTCTTATCACAGAATCATAGAGTTGGAAGCAACTCTCAAGGGTCATCTGGTCGAACCCTCTGCAATATCTACTATACAGCAGCGATTCATTGATGAATCTGCCATAACCCAGTAACTAACAGGCACATGGAAAAGGATTCCTTTAAGGATATAGGCAAGGATGTGATAAAGCATTAACTGCCCAATGGCGCAGCAAGCAGAGATTCTGGCCAAAAAGAAGAAAATGTTTGAATATGGTTGGACAGTTAACTGAGTGCATTCTACCCTTACATATTTGCATACATGCTATTCCTGACATGTTAAGTGCTTCATAAGCACATATGTCTAACATGTTAAATCTACCCGACACAATGCCCATTTTACAAATTGCACACTATCAGCTTTCCAACTGCACACAATTTTTCCCAACTCCTTATTTTGTGTCCAACTGCACATGAAAAACAACAACTCCAAACCCTTTATCCCTTTGCTTAAGGGCAAGTCGTGCTTTGCTGGATTAGAGCAGCATAGTTTGCGCTAGTCCAGAACTCTTTGCAAGGAGCCCTGAGGCCAGCAGATGCTGGGCCACCTCTCAGCCTCCCTTCGACCCACACCTGAGCTACAGAAAGTATCCTCAAACTGGTATGCAGCTGTGGCCGCAGACGGGATTACGGAATCATGTGCATGTATGCAGATATGGAATGTGACAGCAGAGTCATATTCCAGCCCATAAAAGAAATCTGGTGCCTTAATGGCTGCAAGAATAGTGGCTGGCCACCACATATTGAGAAACCATGCACTAAAAGGTTTCTGGTAGTACTTTTTAATTGTGCTCATCACTGAACAGACAAGCTTGAAAACCTGACGGCAGCATGTCTAAGAATTAGAGACCAGGGGGCAAACACAGTCATCATGCAATTTAGATGCTAAAAGCTTAGGAAGTTGCCTTCCATCGGAGCAGACTATTTGTCTCCTCTGATGGGCAGAGGGTCTCAGGGAGAAGTTTTTTTCTGCTCCTTGAAGAAAGAAAAAAAAGACTGGAGATGCTGGGGGCTGAAGCGGGACCTTGTCCATATAATGCAGGTGTATGCTCTCGCTCTCTCTAAGCTATAAAATAAAATAAATTCCTTCCAGTAGCACCTTAGAGACCAACTAAGTCTGTTATTGGTACAGTGGTACCTCAGGTTACATACGATTCAGGTTACATATGCTTCAGGTTACAGACTCCGCTAACCCAGAAACAGTACCTCGGGTTAAGAACTTTGTTTCAGGATGAGAACAGAAATCGCGCGGTGGCAGCAGGAGGCCCCATTAGCTAAAGTGGTGCTTCAGGTTAAGAACAGTTTCAGGTTAAGTATGGACCTCCGGAACAAATTAAGTACTTAACCCGAGGTACCACTGTATGAGCTTTCGTGTGCATGCTCACTTCTTGCTCATACCAATAACAAACTTAGTTGGTCTCTAAGGTGCTACTGGAAGGAATTTTTTTATTCTGTTTCGACTACGGCAGACCAACACAGCTACCTACGTACCATAGGCTAACTCTCTAAGCTATGGTATCTCCCCATAAGCCCCATAAGCTCATCTCACTGATACTCAATATTTAAAATGGGCAGTGCCGGAACAGCAGAGATGTGGCAGGTGCAAAAAGTAAATGAAGATGGTACTGTTTTTTTTCCCCTTTTTGGCAGAAGAGAAGCAGGATGGGTTTGGAGAGTGGCCCAACCATTGGCACATTGTGTTTTCCAGGGCCAAATAACCCTACAGCTTGACCTTAGACATCCAGAAACTTAAGACAGCTTTAAGTGCCGAGGCAGACATATAGGGAGGCCTTGCCGGTGTTAAGCATGAGAGACAAGCCATGCATGACCAACAGCAGCTTCTGCACAAGGACATCCTATGTTGCACCCCCCCCCCAAGCATGGACATTTACAGATGCTAGAATGGAGGCAGCTAGATACTGGGGGGGGGGGGGACGACGACACTGATTTGGTTTGTAGCACTGAAAAGTTAACTCATGCACCTAAAATCTGTTTCTTTCTTTGAAATGTAGTTCTCTTACATTTTCTCCATAAACAGAGGGGTGTCAGGGATTCATCCTCCACCACCATTTCAATGGCCCTTTTGTAAAGATACATCACACTTTTGAAAGTATTTCTATTGTAATCTAACTTTATAAACAGGGACATCGGATATAATTCCCCCGCCCCCCAAAAATAGACCCACATCCCACTCTGTGCTTTGTTTGTCCAAGGAAAAATGGCCATTACATAAATCTATTGGTGACAACTACAAACAAATATTAGGCAGGCTTAACAAAGTCAATGTTTTAGCTTCATTTACTAAATACAAGTAAAATAAACATGCTAAAATGATATCATGCCCTAAGGACAGAAAATTTCCCCGTGCAAACTGAAAATTTTCTGATGCAGGTTGCCACATCACCACTTACTGTATTATTCTTTGGGGCTATGGCTTTAATTGTTTTTGTTCTGTCCTCTTTTATCCACATTTGCTTTTTAAACTCATTTCGTCATATAGCAGTACGTGTACTTGTAATGCAATAAAATGAAACATGTAAACCACAACATCAAAGAGAAACTTTATGCTCCCAGCACGTTTATGAATTTCACATGTAAGGAAATGTAACAGTGAAGGCACTTATGATGTCAGGTTGATTATTTACAGCACACACAGGCCCCATCTACAATATACATTTAAAGCATTATCACACCACTTTAAAAAATTGTCATGGCTTCTCCAAAGAACCCAGGTCCTGGGACCTGTAGTTTGCTAAGGGTGCTGAGAGCTGTTAGGACATCCTATTCCTTGCACAGAGCTACAATTCCAAGAGTTCCATGGGAAGAAGAATTGTTTGTTGAACTACTCTGGAAATTGTAGCTCTGTGAGGGCAATAGGGATCTTCTCTCAGCACCTTTGAAAGAAATACAATTCCCAGGATTCTTTGGGGGAAGCCTTGACTGTTTAAAGTGATATGATGGTGTTTTAAATAGGGTCAAAGTGTAGGAGTCCCAGGCTTCCAGTTCAGTATTCATGAACTTCATTTCAGTAATCCATACAACAATCTTGGGAGGTAGGCCAGTATTATCCCCATGCCAAAGACTGGAGGAGCACTGAGGTTAAGAGACAAAAGTTTGCCCAAAGCCACCTAATGAGTTTTGGTTAGGGCAATAACCGAAAGGAGAGTCTTCCTGACTTCTAGCACTAATGTTATTTCAGCTCTACAATGCCAAACTAGGAAAGCTTCATTGCCCACCACAACCCAGCAAGTGAGGGAGATTAGAAGAGAGGCACAACACAAGGGGGAAAGGAGACACTCAACACTGAAGGGTGAAGGAAGGAGTCACCTTTCCAAGAAGGAAGGGGACACCATTCCAAGCAAGAATATCCTTCCTTGCAGATGTAAAGAACCTTCAACACATAATCCATGCTGCAGCTGCACTTAAAAAAAAAAAAAAAGCAGTGCAAGAAAGCAAACAGATGCAAAGGTCGATATTTTTGTTCAGCCACCGCCCTGTATACACAGCACCAACTAAGGCATATTTTCGAAGACAGAAGACTCCTCAGAGCAACCACATTTGCTTCTGTCAAAATCTATCATCACTATCACCTTCTACTGGTGACTGAACCCAGGAGACAGAATTAGCAGTTTATTGTTGTCTATTTCATAAAAATAATCATCACAGCACAAACCTATACATGTCTACTTGGAAGCAAGTCTTAGGGTGTTCAGTGGGGCTTACCCCCTAGCAAACATGTCTAGGATTGCTGCCTCACTGAGGATGGAGCCAGAAAGATGGTAGTGAGGGTTCGCCAAAAGCAGCCAATTGTTATACTAACCTGCATTATGTTCAACACACAATAAGCGGGCCGCAATCCACTGCTACGTTCATCATATTTTAGACTTCACCGACGCTTGCAAGCTTAAGCGTGCCCAACTATGCCAAGCCATGGCCATAATTTTTCACATAGCACAGATACCATCTGTGGAACTCCTCACGGTTACGAGGTGTAAGCATGCTTAACCTTCCTAAAGCTTTTAAAACAACAGTCACTCTATAACTAAAAACAGGATTACTGAAAACAAAAATCATTAAGGCCGGGTACATTTCCCTCTCATGCTTGAGGCTGTTGCTGAACTTGAAGCGGCTCAAGAAAACACAACAGGAAACAGCATGTTCTAATATTACCCTGTAATTCTGCAAGAATATATTACATCTCATCTCTTGGTTAACACACAAGCGTGATGTAATAACTGTCAAAAACATTTGGGAAGGAACAAGCCAACCTCAGGCAGGAGATACAGCTTGCCTCCAAAGCAACTATGCTCAGGGAAAGTTTATGTAGCAGCAACAGCCAAAAAGAGCCCAGATTTAGAAACTGTGGGAGAACAGGTTCTTCATTAGATGCACCATCAGCCAAAACCAGAACAGGTTTTGCAGTATTAGTTGATTTTATTTAAGACGAGTATATAGAAGGACAGAGCTATAGGACTTACTTGCAAAGCAGTAGCCACTATAAAGAATGTAAGAAGAGCCTGCTGGATCAGGCCAATGGCCCATCTAGTCCAGCATCCTGTTCTCACAGTGGCCAACCAGATGACTGTGGGAAGCCTATGAGCAGGACCTGGTGGATGAGCACTCACCCCTCCTGCAGTTTCCATAACTGGTATTCAGAAGCATTACTGCCTCCAACTGTGGAGGCAGTAGTGGAGCATAGCCATCATGGCTAGCAATAGCCCTCTCCTCCAGCGTACCTTCCAACTCTGAAGATAATGTAAAAAAACCCAAAAATCTTGTGCATCAGGGTCCTTGTGCCCCAAACAGCAAGACTTAAGTGATGTTTAAATGGAATTAAAATCAACTGGACACACATGAAATTGTGATTATCAGCTTGTCCTGTTAGGCCAGGCAACATGCAACAGGTGTGTGTGTGTGCGCAGGGTGGGGCTGGGGGCTGGCAAAAGAAGCAGAATTGTCATGCTAAGTTGCACCCCTGACCTATACATGTTCATATGAAGGTTTGCATACAACTGAACATGCCTGTGGTTCTCTTTGCACAACCGGGAATCCTGAGCTGTACACGTTTATAAATCCATGTGTGTATGTAGGAGGTGGAGACTACGACTGCAGTCCTGCTCCCTCCTCTCAACATGTGTGCATTCATTCCATGCTGCACATCATCTGCAAAATGGTTATTGATTTCACTGGGGCTCAAAGCAGGAGCAATTTCTGCTGGGTTGGGGCCAAAGTGTTTTCACACATAACCTCTCTCAAGTCCAAATTAGACCATAGTATTGCAAATGCTGTCTTGTAACACTGAGATCTTAACTGCAAGAATTCAAACCAACGTGATTTCTTATTGCCTGACTTAAGCTTGATCTTTTCATATAAAGTCTGAAATCTCTGCAATATTTATACGTGCACATTGCAAATTCTCCACAATTTAAATGCATCACTGACTGAAACCCAAGTCATTTATTTCTGCCATAGGAGATATGGACAGACTCACTAACCTCATATTCTTAATTGGTAACTAATTACAAGATAGTTGTGGGGGTTTTATTTTCTTTTGGAATAGACCTTTGATCCAACAGCAGGAATTGGAGGTTGAAGTGCTCTTTTAATCCACCAATAGGAGGCTTTCCCCTCTGATTAATCCAATCATTCTGGTATATAATACATAATACAATTTATGAAATACGTAATCAATTAAGAATTGAAAATGGTATGAGACATTATTACAGTGGTACCTCGGGTTAAGTACTTAATTCGTTCTGGAGGTCTGTTCTTAAGCTGAAACTGTTCTTAACCTGAGGTACCACTTTAGCTAATGGGGCCTCCTGCTGCCACCACGCCGCTGGAGCACAATTTCTGCTCTCATCCTGAAGCAAAGTTCTTAACCCGAGGTACTATTTCTGGGTTAGCGCAGTCTGTAACCTGAAGCGTATGTAACCTGAAGCGTATGTAACCTGAGGTACCACTGTACAGTTAGATTCTACCTTTCCTCTAATGAGCACCAACTGGCAAACAGTGTTGGTGTCCCACCTTTTATCCTCACAACAGCCCTGTGAGGCAGGTTAGTCTGTGAGATCGTGACTGGCCTGACATCACCCTGTGGGCTTCATGTCCAACCTAGGCCCCCATCTGCACAATACATTTAAAGCAGCATTAAACCACTTCAAGCAGCCATGGCTTCCCCCTAAGAATTCTGAAACTTATTTAAGGGCAGTTGAGAGTTGCTAGGGCACCCCTATTCCCCACAGAAAGCTACAATTCCAAGTTTCTTAGAAGGAAGGATTGTTACACCATTATGGGAATTGTAGCTATGCAAGGGGAATAGGTGATGGCGGATGGTGCTATGCTTTGAAGACCCAGCTGTCAAGACTGTACAAAGTGCAGCATGGGACTGTTTGAAAGCCCTTTTGCAAACAGCCCCACCGTGCTCTTTGAACCTCTGGTTCAGAGTGTCAAACTAGGACCCAGGAGGCCCAAATTCAAATGCACACCCAACCATGTAGTTCACTGGGTGACCTTGGAGCAATCATTCTCTCAGCCTCACACCTACCTTAAAGGTTGTTTTAAGGATACCAACAGGCAGGTGGGGGGAGACTATGTATGCTGCTTTAAGGTCCCTGGAGGAAAGACAGGATATATAAATCTGAGAAATCGAGTAGACAAATAAATAAGGAGATGGACTGGCGTTATTTGCAAAAAGGTCATCATTTGCTTGTAAACTGAAAATATCTCTTCCTTCCTTGTATCACCCACTTTTCAAAAAATAAAATAAAAACTTCTCTCTCCAAAAGATCGCTAGACAACAAATTATCAATTGAAGCAATACACCCCTAGACTGCTCCTGAATTTTTAGGAGACTGTTATGGGATTTTCAGGACACCAAGAACCTGTGGCAGCTCAATGCATTGTTACAGACAGCAAGAGAAGAAGTTTGGAGTGCTTTCAAGACCTCCATCCCCCAGCCCACCCCTGGCTGTGCAACTAAGCTATTTCCACAGTGCCAGAAAAAGCTAGCTGGTTATGAGGAATGCAGGGCTCTGAAAGCTGATCCTTATTCAATTATTAATTGAAGCCTACGGCTGAGAGAGAGAGAGAGAGAGAGAAGGATTGATATATTTGTTTAATGGCACCAAAGAGTTTGCCATTAGCTGGGGCCCATTCTTGGCACGGGACAGTCAAGAGTTCTGGGAGGAACAGATGCATGTGTCTGAGAGCACAGCAACATAAAGAAATAGTGGCTGTGCAACACACACACACACAGACACAGAGCAAATCTGCATTCTTTGAAGTTT
The DNA here is from genome assembly GCF_964188315.1 of Podarcis muralis. Classification (NCBI taxonomy): domain Eukaryota; kingdom Metazoa; phylum Chordata; class Lepidosauria; order Squamata; family Lacertidae; genus Podarcis; species Podarcis muralis. The sequence goes on along the minus strand of NC_135661.1, from coordinate 65,778,658 downwards.
CATTTTCCTCCTGCCATACTCACCCTGTAATATGGCGTGGAGGTAGGTGACAGTGACCCAAAAGGCTCACCCATGTGCCCTTCTCAACCACAATGTTTCCAAGGGTGTGTTCTGAAGCTATCATGGGTGTGCTGTATTTAGCCTGTTGGGTAGATTGTGTGACCCTGGGGGCTGAGGATAGCTCAGTCGGAAGACATGAGTTCTACATGCAGAAAGATCCAAGGTCCAAGCCCTGGTACCTCTGGTTAACAAGAAGCGCAGATGGCACAGTTTGGAAAGCCCTCTACCTTGGGGAAGTGGCTTCCTATCTAAGCAGGACAGCAAACTTCCAAACTGCACTGCTAAGCCAAGAACCCCTGTTTTAGGGGTCACTCACACAGAACCCTAACAACAACCATTTTATTTATATGTAGACTGGGTGCTCTCCCAAGAATCTTGTGGAAGATGCAAGCGTTCCATGGCAAGATCTTCAGCAGACAAGTCCATGAAGAAATGGTTCCCTGAAGATTGGGCATTTGAAAACACAGTATTGCATATATGTTTTTATCCTACACTTCCTTCAAGGAGCCCAGGACAGCATATGTGGCTCGCCCCTATTTTATACTCACAGCAACCCTGCAAGGTAGATTAGGCTGAAAGATGTGGAGTGGCCCAGATCCACTTGCTTTGCTAGTTGGGGCTTGCAGACAGGGCCATGCTGTCTAGACCAGGAATGAGGAATGTGTGGCCTGCTAATTGTTCTTTGACTTCAACACCCCTCGACCCCACTTTGCCTTGCTAATGGTCAGGGATGATGGGATCCAGCAATATCAAGGAGGGCACACAGATTTTCCATCCCTGATCTAGGTCACACTGATGTCTAGCAATCTAGGCAGTACATCACAATAGCTGTGGAGAGCTAAAAATGCTTATCAAAGAACTCCAGCACTGTTCAAACACCAGTGCTCAGTGGCTTCCTCATCCATACGGGACTGAAACAATTGCAACTGCAAATGGAGGCCCTTCAACCTGGGACAAGGAGTCCCAAAAGGGCTGCGTGCTACTGACTTTTTCTTAGTTCTGTGGGGCAATGCAACACAGCCTGGCACTCCCTTTGTTCTAGGAATGTTTCCCCAAGGGCACTTTGAAGCAGCAATGCAAGACTTAACATAAACTGGGGAACAGGCTTGCCTGAGATCAGATCTTTAGGCTGGTATTTTAAAGAAGTTTGTTACTTACCCTGAGCCTAAGGAATAAGGTGGGCTAGACCTTTTTTCAAAAAACAAAAAAGGGAAAGAGGAAAAGCTGGAGCAACAGAATGCAACAGAGGTCTCAGTAGCAAGCCCTTAATATTTTGCTAATCGACTGCACAGACTCTAGAGGAGTCATGGGATGCAGGCAAGCTAGCAGATTTGCCAGTTCATAAGCACTAGCTAGGAAACCAATTTAGCTAGATTACAAGCCTATAGCTCTACCCATCCTGCTCCCCCGCAGCACGGATAACATTGCACTGGCAAGATCTAGCCAGCTGTTTTCAAGGAAAGCCTTCTGCCCAATTCAGCTGCTTAAAAACAAAAAAGGTTTTTTAAGATTAGAGCATCTGATACTAGCAAATGATTGGATTGCTGGGAACTTCTTGCCCTTTTGCCACCAGAATTTACGCTATGTCTGCAATTAAAGAGAGACAGGCACCCTTTCCCACTGGAAGGTAGGTCTAGCATGAAAATGGGACCTCCCTGACCTGACCAGCCAACATTGGAAGCTGCCAGTTGTACCAGGTCAGAGGATGCAGGCAAGCTAGCAGTACTCTGACTGCCAGCAGCTCTCCAGGGTTGAAAGCAAAGGTCTTTCCCATGTTATCCTGCTTTTAATGGGAGATGTTGGGGATTGATCCCATGACCTCCTGGATGCAAAAACTTTGCTCCACCACTGTAATATGGTTCCTGGACCCTACAACAACCTTTTTTTTTTAATATTAAAGAATTTTTATTGCAAAGTAAATACACCAATAACCAGCCATACATAAAGAATAATATAAAGAAAAAGAAAAATGAAAGAAAAAATGCAAAGAAAAGTACCGTATTTGTCGCCCTATAGGACGCACCGGCCCATAGGACGCACCTAGATTTGGGGGGGGGGGGAATAAATTATTTTTTTCCCCCTCAGGCGCGGGGCTGGGGCGGGGGAAGCTCGGGCTTCCCCCGACGCCAGCCCCCAGAACAGGACCCAGAGCGATGCCGAAGCTGCGTGCAGCTTTGGCATCGCTCTGGGAGCTTGTGGGGCTGGGGGCGGGGAAAGCGGAGCTTCCCCCTCCCCCAGAACGGGACCCAGAGCCATGCCGAAGCTGCATGCAGCTTTGGCATCGCTCTGGGAGCTTGCGGGGCTGGAGGAGGGGAAAGCCCTCTGCCAGCCTTCTAGCCAAGTCGGGGGACAGCGGGAAAGGCGCGCTGCGCCTCCCGCTGTCCCCCGAGTTTGCGGGGCTGGCGACGGGGAGGAGCAGGCTTCTCCCCCCCCCCGCCAGCCTTCTAACCAAGTCGGGGGACAGCGGGAAAGGTGCGCTGCGCCTCCCGCTGTCCCCCGAGTTTGCGGGGCTGGCGACGGGGCTCTCCTGAAGCCTGGAGGGCGAGAGGGGTCGGTGCGCACCGACCCCTCTCGCTCTCCAGGCTTCAGCGAAAGCCTGCATTCGCCCCATAGGACGCACACACATTTCCCCTTCATTTTTGGAGGGGAAACAGTGCATCCTATAGGGCGAAAAATACGGTAAGTAGAAAATAAAAGAATAAAGTACAATATTTCAATACAATTAACACTATTTTACAAAATAATAGTAATAGACTTCCATCACTCTCACAACACTTCCTTTCACATTTCATTTTTTATCTATTTAATTATTATCATCTTAATATATAGATATGTGTATATATGTTTCCTCTTTTCCATTCACAAGGTCATTCTAGACACAGCCAAATTTTTACATTAGAACCTTGTCTTTCTAAATAATCATTCAAGCACTTCCATTCCTTCTTGACTGTATTCATTGGCTTTAATCTTATTACATCCATCAATTTGGCCAGTTCCAAATATTAACATAATTTACATAACCATTCCTCTTTGGTCGGTACTTGGTTACCCTTCCAGTACTTAGCCACTAGGATTCTCGCCGCAGATGTTGTGTACAGAAATAATTTAGTATTTTCTCTAGAAATATCACTATTCAATATTCCCAAAAGGTATGCTTCTGGTCTTTTGCTATGCCTTCAGGGCCACTTTAGGTGCGATGTTGATGTTTGTGTCTGCTACCAGTGCTGACTGGTTATTTTTCAGGAGTTAAGGTTGTGTCGAACCTTGGAGGTTACAACTGTGTGAGTCGATATAAGTAGTTTTACATTCTCCAGACTGAGAGCCTGCTCTGGTATAAAACTGGGCGTCTCCCAGATGAGAGATGGAGGAATGTTAGATGGTCTAGTGGGTGTGAAGAATGAGCTCATCTATGCTTCAGAAATGGGGTGAGCATCTTACAAGACCTTCCTTTGCAGCGTTCCTACGTACATTGCAAACTATTTCAAGGCCTTCAGATAGTCTCTAAATGGAAATCATAAAATTAATAAGCCAGTAAGCTAAGCATCTTTAGAGGCAGTCCTGCAACATGGCAGGGAAATATGGCTACCTTTGGTGGTAGATCCTGGAGGCCATTAAGGGCAACAAACTTTGAAAGCAAACAGATCTGACCCACTGAACTCAATGCAAAATGAGAAGTTTTGCAGCATATGAAGTGAATTGGAGCTTGAGCTACAGGAAGACTTTGATCTGACTCATTTCACTGGACCTTGTGCAGGAAGACAACATGCCAGTATATTGGTCGCCTTGTTAAAATTAGCAGGAAAGGGGGTGTTATTTGGGTTTCAATTAAATAAAAAATAATTTTATTAGGCAGTTGTTTTCCCCACTGAGAAGTCTCCAAAATATGATGAAGACATATTCAATTTTAAAGTTCAAGTCAGCTGTCTCAGAGATTAAAAGACTACAACTTTTTTCTTTAACTCTGCAAGTTCAGAAACGTACAGAAGACATGAAGCCCAAGCACTGTGGACACACAGAACTTCAGAAAAGCTCGGAGAAAGAACAGTCTAACATCACCAAAATGCTAAGAGGAAAGAGGTGCATGAAGACTGTTTTGAGGATTGTCCACCATCTTGCTTGTTTTTTATGGGGGGGAAAAATCAAAGTCAGAAGCTCCTATTTCTAAAAAAGAAAGAAAGGGTGTCAAGCTAAAGAACGCTGCCTGGAAAAACTACTAACCAGATAGAGACATTTGTGCAGAATTTAAAAGAAAAAGTTAAATTCAGGCCAGGAAGCAGGCAAACATTCCTACCAGAACTTTGAAAGTTCATTTTTCAAAAGAACTAGTTTTAGTTTGACCTGTCCCAAAAGGAACTGGTTCCCATTCCCATTCGTCTCTTTACAAAACAAACTAGTTTGGGTTCATGTTCAGTTCACAGATCAATTCAAGTTCATCCAAATGAACCTCAGCAAAAAAAAATAAAATGTTCAGCATTCAGAACATTACAAGCTGCTGTGCTGAAAGGATAAAATATACAGAAGATTAAGAAAACGTCAAAACACAAACACAGTGGAATGTGAATTGTTTAATTTACATTCCCCAACAATAATGACCTTTAAGGTTAAAGACCCAAAGAGAAAAAAACAACAAAAAAACAAACACATGCAAGAGATTGAACTAGAATTTGTTCAAAGCTCTATCCCAAAATGAACTTAATTCACATTCATTTCACCAGGCTGTTATTGGAATTACTTTCAGGTGTAGTTCAAAGATTTTTGAAGTAGGCAGTGCCCTTGTGGGCAACCCACCTACGGCACTGCCTCTGCTGCTGGTGGAGAAGCAGTGCTGGCATCAGCGCTGGTTTCAGGCAAAATTACGCTGATTTATTGCGAGAGCTCACTGAAAATCACCGTTATCTCTCCCAAAACTGGTGCCAATGCTGGCGCCATGTCTCACCAGAAGTGCTGGTGGTAGCAGAGCAAGGCTGCACTTCCCATTTTGCCTCAAGTGGCAAAAAAAGATACACCACCTGTGTCCTAGTCTTAGGGGAAAGAAATTAAAAGACCCTTCTCTCAGATATAGCAAAAGAGGCTGCCTATGCTTCCTCTATTTTCAAGTCACTTACAACTTTGGAAAAGAGGTCAGTTCAGTCACTGGTCTTCAGCTGTTGAGTCTGGACCCACTACTAGGTTGCGGCTTGATCCAAGGTGGGTCACAAAAGGAGCATTACCACCATGCAAATATATGGTAATTGAGAAATGGGTCCCCAAATGCATGTTTGGGTTAAAAGTGGGTGCTGGGTTTGAAAAGGTTGAAGATACCTAGGTTGAGTGATGGTGAAATTTGTAAATTTGCACCTTTTCCAAGTGGGGGAGGCCAGCCTACAACCTTCAGTGTTGTTGGAGTAGAACTTCCCCCATCTCTAATCATTGGTCATGCTGGCTGGAGCTGTTGGGCGTTCTGGAGATTATCACATTGGCTACCATGCTATATAAATCCTCTCTGAGGCTGGTGCTGTAGGACAAAGTGCCCTCTGTACAAATCAGATGGAGTCTTGTGACACCCACTAATCTACGATTTCAGGAATAAAGTTAGAAAACGAAGTTTCAGTGACTCAAAAGAGATAGGACTCTCACCCTTAAAGAAGATACGGTAACCCCTAGTCAACCAAACAATATTTTAAACGAGTGGGGGTGGCGAATACAGTGGTACCTCAGGTTACATACGCATCAGGTTACATACGCTTCAGGTTACAGACTCCACAGAAATAGTGCTTCAGGTTAAGAACTTTGCTTCAGGATGAAACAGAAATCGGGCTCCGGCAGCGCGGCACCAGCAGCAGGAGGCCCCATTAGCTAAAGTGGTGCTTCAGGTTAAGAACAGTTTCAGGTTAAGTACGGACCTCCGGAACAAATTAAGTACTTAACCTGAGGTACCACTGTACTTTTACACAGAAGTCAGGCAGCTGTTATTAATGCGTACAGACAGTGTCGGGACCCACATTCTCAGCAAATCCAAATTGCTAGCCACAATTTCCTCCAGTCTCATCTCCCCTTCTGAAACCCCCTTCTGATTCAAGAAATCATAGAATTGGAAGGGCCCCAATGATCATCCATTCCAAATCCCTGCAATGCAGAAATATGCAGCTGTCCCAAACAGGGATCAAACTTGCAACCTTGCCATTATCAGCATCATGCTCTAACCAACTGAGCTATCCAGGCTGTAAGTAATCTGAACATCTAAATCATGGAAGCCGAATAAGCCAAGGATACAACAAACTGAGTTTGCGTTCATTTTATCCAGACTATCAAGCACAAAAAAACTGACACTAAGCAGCAACAGAACCACTGGCTTCCGAAGGAGAATCAGAACTGTGGCAGTCAATATAAAGGACTAGTACTCAGAGAATGAGTTTATTATTGATATGTAACATACAGGGATGTTTATGTGTTTTAATCTCTTTTTCATTTACTGCTGATTCCAATTGTTTTTAAACATGTTTTAGTTATTTGCTTTTAATGGTTTTGATTGATTTTAATCTCCCTCGTAAACAGCTTGAAGATTTTGTTACAATCAATTGGTATATAAATTTTGTTAAATAAATGAAGGATTGCTTCCCCCCGCAACACAGTCCCCTGAATACTGAATAAATTTGTGAGTGGATTTTTGAACCTTGCTGTGAATCTTGACCACCCGCCCACATCAAAACTGAAAAATCTTTCCTGATTTCTCATCATCACTCAGGACTGCAGTTGTTACTAGCTTTCTGCAACCAATCCTGAACCTTTCCCCAAAGTTGTGCTTCCGTTGCAGGCAGAGTGCATTTTCCAGGTGCTGCATATCTTAGCAAGCCCACCACCCTCCGTGAGTGAAGTCACACACACGTAGTTCAAAACTTCTCCTTGACAAAGGCAAGGCAATTCAGTGGGAATGGTGGAGATCCTTAGTTGGTTAAAAAAGAAAGAGTGAACCAGGTAGTAAAAAATATTTGCGATTTGAAAAGGCAAATACCATCTCTGTCAACACACCTTTTGGGGAGGCAGGGGGAGAAGCAGTAGATTAATTAAAGCCACAGGCTAATCTATCACTAATTTCACTCTCAGTTGTGGAAAAAAACACACCAGACACCAAAGTCACATAGAGGTAGAGTCTGGAAGCGATGCCATAGTGAAACATCCAAACTAGCATTGTGTAATAAAAGCACAAAAAGATTCATGTGTGTGGTTTTACCTTCGGCAGAGCTCCCTTTTTTCCTTCTGGAGCAGCTTGTCCATTCTGCAAAGCAAAAAAGCCAAACTTCCCATTAGTAACGTGTCCAGCAGCACCATCCCTTGCTGAACAAAAACAGCAATGATCTAAACACCACTTGATGATCTTAACAGGATCCAAGCCTACTACAAGCCTTAGCATCTTTCTTCAAAGCAGTTTACAAAATGAATAAAGCAGTTACATTATAAGTAAATGAATAGTTAAAAACAATTATTTAAAATATTCAAAAAATAACTAGGTTTGACAATAAGCTAAAAACTGGATTAAAACACAGGCCGACATTCTACATGCCTGGATAGGCATGCCTAAACAAAAACGTTTTCAGCAGGCACCAAAAGGAGTACAGGGAAAGTGTCTTGCCTGATGTCAATAAGCAAGGAGTTCCAAAGCGTGTGTGCTGCCACGCTAAAATATTGATTTCTTACAAATGTGGATTGAGTATCATGCGGTACTTTTAACAATGCAGCTACTGTATTCCCAAGAGACCAGGACCATGTAACAAAATACACAAATGTGAAGAACAAGTTTTAACCCAAAGTGATATTGTACAACAGTGGTGTGTTATGGAAAGGTAAAGGTAAAGTTACGATTAAGTCCAGTCAAAAGTGACTATGGGGTGCGGCACTCATCTTGCTTTCAGGCCGAGGGAGCCAGTGTTTGTCCACAGACAGCTTCCGGGTCATGTGGCCAGCATGACTAAACCACTTCTGGCGCAGCAGAACACCATGACGAGCGCACAGAAACACCGTTTACCTTCCTGCCACAGTGGTACCTATTTCTCTACTCACACTGGTATGCTTTCGAACTGCTAAGTTGGCAGAAGCTGGGACAGAGCAACAGGAGCTCACCCTGTCATATGGATTCGAACCGCCAACCTTCTGATCAGCAAGCCCAAGAGGCGGAGTGGTTTAGACCACAGTGCCACCCACTCCCATGGGTGTGTTATGATACTCTTTTCAGTGCACTAAGCAAATCCTTTCCTTGCTGCTGAGAAGAAAGAGTTAAGCATAGTTCAACATCTTAAGGATGACTCAGCAGAAAGTAATCTGGGTAGGTGTGCCATAGGTAGCCAAGGCAGCTGCCGGAAGCCCCTTTTATCAACACTTCCTCCCCAGGCAAGAACAAAGTCAACCAAGGAGAACTGATACTGCCAAAGTGGGCAGTGGCTTCTCACATCCTGGGTTTTAACCAGAGTCTCATTGCAAAGCTCTTACCCCATTTTATTTCAACACTTATAAAGCCTTGATTCCAACAGCAACTCATTAAGGGAACAAATATATTTATCAGTTGCATCATTTTCTACTCCAAAACTCCCAAACAACATACACCTGCACTTCTAATTTACATGAAAAACACCTTAACCAAATCTGGAAGTGGAAAGGCAACTCGGGTATCAATTCTTGAAGTTACAATTCAAATATATATTGTATTTTCCCGTGTATTAGACGAGGTTTTTTGACTCAAAAATCATGTAAAAAAACTGGGGTAGTCCTATACATGGATAGTGGCGTGGAGGGGAAGCTGCGCCTGCCAGCCAGATGGTTGGCGGGCGTGCAACTCCCCCCCAAGCCGCTGTGGGAGGGGCACGCTCTAAGGAGTGTTTCCCGCAGTGGCATGGAGGGGAAGCGGCCCACACTATAGGGAGCTTCCTGCCCTCAGTGGCGGGGGGGGGGGGGGAGTGGCTGGCCACTTTCCCACTTTGCCAAACCCCAGCAACGACCCTGCTGGGGTGATGGCGCGCATGCAATTCCCCCTAAAAAAAGCTCAACAACTTTGGGCCATCTCCCCTCATTTTCTTTAAATTTAGACCCCCAAAATAGGGGACGCCTTATACATGGGGGCACCTTATACATGGAAAAATATGGTAGTTCTATCTATGTTGCTTCTTGCTGCGTAGAAGAATTCTCACTGATTTTCAGTGGTGACTCTGGCTGTCTTGTCCTCCCTAGAAGCACCCCCCCCCCCCAATCCAATCCAGGAGCAGAACTGGTAACAATGGCCACGCTCACACCATACAGTTAGAGCACTATTATACCATTTTAACAGTCATGGGCTGTGGTGTGTTAAGGGTGCTGCCTTACTAGACCTACCATTCCCTAACCCTAACCCTTAACAAACTACAGTTTCTAGGATTCTCCAACTTCGTTAAAGTGATATGTATTCAAATGTATGGTTTGGGTGTGACCCAAGTTCACAATATGAGGAGAGATTCAAACTGCAGACTTGCCAAGTCTACAGCTTAGTCTCTTAACCATTGACTATGCTTTATTTCACCTGCAATGTAAGAAAGCACTTTTGCCAAGAAAGATTCACCCCACAAACCATACCAGAGATTACCAACTGTCCCCCCCCCCAAAAAAAAAGGTATCCCTCCCACCAATAAAACAAACTCAGTTACCCAACCAAGCCCAGGTGGGTTACATAACTTCCCACCTGAGGCTGCTGAATTTGGAGAAGATGTTTATCTAGAGACAACTGCTGGTTAAAGCTCTTTAATTCCGCATAATCCTCCATGCAGACAGAAAGCAATCTGCTGAACTGGACCATGGAAGCCAAAGAAAGTTCTAAAGCCAAGCAAAGGGGATCCCTGGGGATTCAACACAGGAAATATGAAACCAGACTGCTGCTGCTGCTGTTGCCATTAAGAATAGCTGTGCCATCAGCCATGGAGCACTGGTCAAGCCTCAGACCACTAGGAAAAGGGAGAAATGGGAGTCTGATAGCTAGAGGAAACCACAACCATGGGATGATCTGCAGGAGGCTAAGCAATAACCTTTTCTCCCAACTTCTTCCAGGAAGTTGGCTTGGAGGGGGTTCTTTTAGGTCATCTAGTCCAACCTGTGCTCCAATGGAGTAAATCCAGAGCTAGAACATCACCAACAGATGGCTTGGCTGGCTGGCCTATGCTTGAACACCCCCAGTGATGGAAAGAGCCCATCCACCCAATTCAGCAACAACAACAACAAAAATCTAATTTACTGTAATTTAGGCCCATTAAAGCTGCGTACACACTATACATTTAAAACACTTTCTCCTCCAACAAAGAACCTTGGGAACTGAAGTTTATCCCTCAAAGCTATAATGCCTAGCACCCTTAACAAACTACAGGTCCCAGGATTCTGACAGGCGGGAACTGCTTTAAATGCATGATGATCAAGGATAGTCCATTGTAGGACAGAGCACAAGGCCCTATGATTTAAAGCACATGGCTTCCCCTAAAGAATCCCAGGAACTGCAATTTGTGTTGAGATATGTATGGTAGCTCTGTGAGAGGTAAAGTACAGGCCCCAGGATTTTTTTAGGGGGGAAAGCTAAGTGCTTTAAAATATATATGGTGTCCATGTGGCCCAAGTCTTTGGCCTTTTCTATGCAAGTCTCACTGTGCACAAGAGATCCTGAACATTCAATTTATGGGGTAGGTGTGTTAGTCTGTTACAGCAATCGCACGCACGCACGCACGCACGCACGCACACACACACACACACACATATATTTGGTGACACCCAAGAAGAAATGCAACACAAATGGGAACTCCAAAGCAGAATTGGTAGTAGGAACAAAAATCAATGGTGTACTGTATGAAAAGAGGCAGCAGATCTTAATGTTTGATTTTCAGAAGTTCCTTGAAGAATTAATTCCTTTTCTTCAAGAAGGACTAGTAGGGTTCAAAAAGCATTGCATCAATAGGTAAAGGTAAAGGACCCCTGGACAGTTAAGTCCAGTCAAAGGCAACTATGGGGTGCGGCGCTCATCTTGCTTTCAGACCGAGGGAGCTGGCGTTTGTCCACAGACAGTTTTCTGGGTCATGTGGCCAGCATGACTAAACTGCTTCTGGTGCAACCAACGGAACACTGTGACGGAAACCAGAGCGCACGGAAACGCCATTTACCTTCTCGCCACAGCGGTACCTATTTATCTACTCACGCTGGTGTGCTTTTGAACTGCTAGGTTGGCAGAAGCTGGGACAGAGCAACAGGAGCTCACTCCATTGCACGGATTTGAACTGCCAGCCTTCTGATCAACAAGCCCAAGAGGCTGAGTGGTTTAGACCACAGCACCACCCGCGTTCCTAAATTTCTGTCAACCCCATTGCTTTCTGTTCCTACTCCCAATACCGTAAAGAGCAGATTTATTGTAGGCCCAAAATTATCTCTCCTTTTCCAGCAGCTGCTATTAAAAGAGGGCCGCAGCTCAGTGGTATAGCATCTGCCTGGCATGCAGAAGGTCCCTGGTTTGATCCTCGGCATCTCCAGATAGGGCTGGAAATGTCCCTGGGCCTGAGTTCCTGGATTGCTGCTAACAGTATATAGACAGTACTGAGCTAGGTGGTCCAACGGTCTGCCTCTGTATAAGGTGGCTTCCTCTGCTAGAGGCAAAGGTGGCTACCCAGTGGAGTTATGCTGCAATAAACCTGTTTGGTCTTTAAAAATTACCAGAAAACTCATTTTATGTTCATTTAAAATGAAGCGCACAAATAAGAATTTCCAGTGGATTGTGTCCTCTGCTAATTAGAGCGTGTTCATGCAGAGGTGGGGAATTTGGATTTCCCACTTTGGGCACCAAAATGTTCGGGGCTGGGCCCTATTTACAGGTGTGCAGCAGGGTGGGTTGTTGCTGTTTTAAACATCACATGTGTTTCTCGGAAGCGGGGGGGGGGGGAGTGAGAAAACAGGCTCCCAATTAACATAGAGAGCTTTGCCTTAAGACCCCCTGAAAGTGGGTCAAAATGCAACACTGCCTATGGGGGCATGAGGGAATCCACTTAGTAGTAATAATGTGTCCAAATAAGCCACTTAATATTGGAGAATTGAGAAGTTTTAATTAATTTTTATTTATTTTTTCAAGTGTGAGGGTTGTGTATTTCATGAAAAGCAAATTCATTCCAGCTTGAAATCACCTGGGGTTGGTTGTGTAATTTTACATCAGCTACACTGCTGTTATATTAGCATAATAAAGCGTCAGCATGGTTTGAAGGCTGTTTAGCAGATTTGGGGACAAACTCATTTGATTCATTTCCCCCCCATTGATTCCCAGTCATTGTTATCAATAGGTTTAAAAACACACACACAAAATGCACCAAGCCTTGGGAAGGTTGAAGCATTCAAATTAACCATACAATGAGACACTAGGAAATAAATAAGGTTCAATAAATCCCTCAACTATGTACTGTTTCCTTACAGAAAATTAGCCCTGTAAAGGTACACCCCTTTGAATGGCTTAGAAAAGCACAGCTGTACTAAAGCTCACCTGGCTTGCCACACTACAGTTTGCCACTGCTGCTGTCACCAATAGCAAGACCCAAACTTCAGTGCAACTTGTAGCATTAATCATAATTTACTAGCACTAGCACAGTCCTTTGAAGAACCCCAGGGGAAGAACTCCCTTCCACTAATGGAGACAATTCTTTTATGTCTCCCAAAACACAGAAGAGCTGCCTTGTCAGGTCAGAAGATGAAGATTCTTCCAGCCCATATGTGGGGAACATTTTACAGCCCAAAGACCACATTCTCTTCTGGGCAACTTTCAGGAGACCACATGCTGGTGGTGAGTGGGCCAAGAAGTAACGGAGGGTGGAGCAACAACTATGAATTTTACCTTTGTAAAGTAGGGTAGCTTTTATACACAGCTTCCTCCATCCTACATCCAGACAAGCAAGAGGCTTTGTCAGAGTTCAAGGACAACATCCAATCCAGGCAAAACACTCAAAGAGGAAAAGAAACAAGGTCAGTGAGGGGTGTGGCCTGGGGAGAGTTCCAGGGGCCGAACAGACAGGTCTGGAGGGCCACATATGGCCCTTGGGCCTGAGGTTCCCTGCCATTGATCCAGTACTTTACTGACTGCACTTGTGCCAAACTCAGATGAAACTCATGAGCATTGCTACAACTTGTGGTAATGAATCAACAGATTGATTATGCATGGTCTGAAATATTAAGCATCTGGACAGCAGGCCAAAACTGATGACCAGAAGAATCACATAGTGCAGCTCAACCTTGAACCTGGCTCAATAGATGGGCAGCCACTGCAGCCAGCTAGATGCCCCCATTAGCAATCTGGCCACCACATTCTCTACTAGCTGGAGCTTCCAAACAAGACCCAAGGGCAGTGTTACAGTAATCCAGCCTCAAGGTGCCTAACACATGGACCACAGTAGTCAGGCACTTAAATGCTAAAGCCACCTTCACTAAGCTGGCACCCTCCAGATGCTTTGGACTACAACTCCCAACAGCCCCACCCTGCAAGTTGAATCAAGAGCTCTAACCCTTGAGATGGACACAAAACACATGCACAAACACGTAACTAGTCTCTAAAACTGAATCATTAATACCTGAATAGCCTGGGAATTGCAAATACAGTATAACACTCCCCCCCCCCCGTGCAACTGTGATAACACCCCTGCCTTGTGACTCACTGACACCCAAAGGTTTAAGAAAACCTTGTTAAGACCTTCATGGCAAGGATCCCAGAGCAATTTACATAACTGACATTCTGGTCCAGGGTTGCTACCTTTGGTGGGGTGGGCAGAGCTCCCCTGCCTCTCTCAGCAGCATATTTAGCAGAAATTCAGCAGGTAATGCCTTATCCAGCATTGATCAGGAATGCTGTACCTATTGGATTTCTCCCTGCCATGCAGAGTTATAAGTGCAGGAACAAAGATTTGTTTAATTAATTAGGGATGGATGGCAAGGGCATCCTCTGTCACTCTGGGGTAAGGCAGTGATCTGCGGTTTCCTGTGCCCCAGCTATGGGAAAACATTTTTCAGCCCAAGGGCTACATTCCTCTCTTGACAACCTTCCAGGGGTGGTGGCTTTCCAGTTTAATAAATCTGCAGTGGAGAAAGGCATATACACGAGAGCAGTCCACTATTTGATCACCCTCAGAAACTGGGTAAGTTCACCAATTCAGCAGGAACCATCTGCTCTCTTTTTTCTGGCATCTCTGCAGCCAACGTTCCTCTTGCACCCCCTTTTTCCACAACAAGCACCCCAGGGGTGGAGAAATCAATTTGAAGTAGTTCAAATTGCCTGCCTGCCTTTCTCCTTTTGCACCTTCTTCTACAGCAGGCAACCCAGGGGGTAGAAAAATCAATCGGCAGCCTCTCGTCTCCTGCCAACATGCCTTCCCCCACACCTTCAGCTACAGACTGCATCTCTTCTCAGTTTAAGCCCTTCCCCTGCCCACCCATGCTCTGGATCTCTCTAGCTACCCCTTCCTTTTGAGTGCCTTGCAGCTGAGCTCCTGGGTCACTCCTGACACCTTGTAGCATCTCACCAAGCAGGGCTCCTGCCTCCCAGGGAGTCACACTTTCCTCTCCACAGAGACTTCTCACATACTCGCTTGAAGCTGTTTCATTTCACTGAACCACTGCTTCCACTGCTTTATCTGTTGCTTGATTTGCTGCTGGATTTGGCCCAGTTGCTCAAGGGGTGTCACTACTCCTCCCTCCATTTTGGCTCAGGCACACCTAGTTCTCAGCTTTCCCTGCAGGAAACACAGATCCCGCTTCTAACACCAGTCTTACATGCCATCCCAATTTCCACAAGCAGTCCAAGAGCTCAGGGGTTGCAGGTGCGCTTACCGGGATCCATGTTCCCTTCAGGGACAGTGAAACACAAGAGAGACTCGTAGTGTCCTTATGTGCTTTTATTTGCACATACAGTGGTACCTTGGTTTGCATACGTTTTGGATTACAAACACGTCAAACCTGAAAGTGCATGTCCCAGTTTGCAACCTTTTTTTGGATTACAACCCCTTTTTTTTTAATTACGAACAAAAAAATTTGGGAGGCCCCATTGGTGAAAGCATGCCTTGGGTTACAACCTGTTTTGGTTTACAAATGAACCTCCGGAACGGATTATGGTTGTAAACCAAGGTACCACTGTATATACAACCTACACCAGGGGTCTGCAACCCGCGGCTCTGGAGCTGCATGTGGCTCTTTTACACCTTTGCCGCGGCTCCGGGGCAGATACTAGCAAGGGGAGGAGGCGCATTGTGCGCCCCGACACTCCCCACTGTGGCAGGCGTTGTACTGGCTGTGACGTCGCATGGGGGCGGTGCGTGCGTTAGTCATGCACCGTCCCGACGTCACCTTCCAGCCTGCTGTCAGATCGCGGCTCCGGAGATATATTTGTTTTAAATGTCACAATGGTTTTGCGGCTCCCAGTTTTTTCCCCCTTCGGAAACGGGTCCAAGTGGCTCTTTTTGTCTTAAAGGTTGCAGACCCCTGACCTACACCTAGATGGAGGGATTGCAAAGCACTCACATCCTATGAGGGTCTGGCTTCCCCCTTAAGGACAGCATTGGATTCAAAGGACAGCAAAAAGCCATCCTCTGGGTTTCTTAGTTCCAGCCTATCATCCCCAAATTGCATGGAGTTCTGCCCCTCCTTCTCTCTAAACGACCCCAAGGAGCTCCCCCACCCCCAGCTGAAACCCTAACCTGGCCTTTGTCTGCTACCATTGGCCTGTGCCTCTGCTACTCAAAGGGGTGGGGGGAGGGCTCCACCTCTCTGCTGGGCAGCAGTGTTTGCATCTTCAGACGGTTCTTAATGGTCCAGTACTCTGCTCTCTTTGTTTCTTGCTAATGGCCCATCTTCTTTCAGGTCACTTTCTGAGCACAGAAAACTGGTTTGGCCTGTCTTTTTGACACTGCTAGATTCAGCACCTGCCAGCTTCCCTTAATACTCCTGGCATTGATTTGTTCATTGTTATAACACATTTAGGGAAATCTGGTCCCCAACCCCCAAAAACATCATAACATCATAAATAGTAACATTTCTGGCCTTGCAGGCATGGCTGCTTCATGCACAACTATTTGCTAGAATGCAACTACCTATGCTGAAAAATAGCATTCCTGTCCAAGCTCTGCTTTTTGGCAGTTTCACATTATGGATTGTGCCTCACCCCCACCCCCACCCCGGATTAGACCAATTCCTATATACAGTATCTTCTTGCATCAACGCAAAGAGTTTGTAGGAAAAAATCATTGCAAGTCCCAGGGCAAGTGAACAGCTCCCCGCCTGGGCCAATCCTAGGATTTTATGGCTGTAAGGGATCAGAAGGTCACTAACACCCACTCTTAAAGCAGATTATCCATCTATCAGCCCTGCCCACACAAACCAAGTTAACTCCGGTAATCCTGATCACACAACATACCGCATACAGAGAGCCAGAGGGAACAACTTATATTCAAATTCCCTCTGTGACTTGGCGATATGGCTCAGTATTTCTGGCACGCACAGGGCACGATCCCTTTTTTCCTTAAATGGTTTGCAGGGGATTTTTTTTTAAAGAGAGTTCAGACAGAAGGTACGGTATATCTGCAGCTGGTGGAGGGAACCATCACCAAAACTTTATTTCTTGTATACTGCCCCAAAACTGTTGTGTTATGGGGTAACATGCAAATATCTTTCATAAATATTATTTAATATTTATTTAAAATTTAAATATTATTTAAATATTGCTTCTGGAGGTGGGTGTGGGAGATGGTTGAGTGTTGATTGTTGCTTCTTGTATAAAAAAATAAAATAAAAACCTAGCGAAAACCATTTGTGAAATGTCACTCCAAACCATGAAATGCACAGTGGGTGGGTGGGGAATGAAATTCATTCCATCTCCCCACGGAATTGTAATTCTAAAAAAAAAGTAGGAGCTACTATGGACCTCTGATGAAAGATTTTTAATATCCACAAACAATGCCCAGAATTCTTCAGGGTGGGGTGCAGTGGGGGAAGCCAAGATTATTAAAACAGTATGAAACAGGACAGAGAATGTAAAATACATATGTACCAAGATCAACAATGCTTCTTAGTGTGCGTGAAAATGGAATTAAGGAAGTGGTGGTGACACAAGGCAAGGGATGATGAAAGCCAAAGTGCTTTGTTTTCTTGAAATACTGAGCGTTTGGCAAAGGGATGTGCATTCAGCTACACAGCAGTTGTGAAGAAATTTCACTTATTATATTTTCTTGAAGGTAGCAATAAAGATGGAGCCAGGAAGGAGAAGTACTCCCATCATTATCCCCCCCCCCTCCATTTTTTACCAAGCTCCTCGACTTTTGTTTGGTGTCAACTTATCAAGAGAAAAGAGAAAACCTATTATCTCCTGCTTGCTTTTGGCACTGATAGAAATTCTGGATCCCTATGACTAAAAAGCAGGAGGATTCAAACAACTTAAATTCCAAGTTGTTTGTAACAAATGAACAAAAAAAACCCCCAACTATCACTCTGCATTAAATTCAAGCCCCATTAAACAGCCCTACTCAGAAGGCAGCCAAGCTGCGGCGCTTGCAGAACTGAGACCTCAGTCAGGAAAAAATGCACGGCTGCCTGTCCAGCAGGATTAATGAATAAATCCCAAGCATGACAAAAGCCTTGCATGTCACAGAGGCTGTCACTAACCTTTCTCCTGGTTACTGGAGTGAGATTCCTGATAACTAGAATTAAAACAAACCCTTTGCACTGGAAGAAGAAAGCAACCACCCCACCCAACTCAATAGCCATCATAGATCGCTACTCTCTGTATCAGGTCAGGCTGTTGGAATTGTATAGCACAGATGGGGCCTAAGTAGACCCACTATCCTGCCACTCTGAACAGTTATGGCTTCCCCCAAAGAATCCTGGGATTGTTATGGATGCTGAGGGTTGATAGGGGACCCCTAGTCCCTTCACTGAGTTACCATTCCCAGAGTGCTTTAACAGTCAGTCCCTCTTTCCCAGGGAACTCTGGGAACTGTAGCTCTCGGGGGGGGGGGGGCTGAGCTATCCAGAAGACCATCCCAAGGAAGGCCCAGAGCAGTTTCCATGTTTCCTGACAGCCCTCTGCCCGATTTGACAGAAACAATAAGAGGATTCTTTCTGTGACCATTCCCCCTCCCCATCCCCCTGCCACAACTTGTTACTTGATGCTCTGGCCTTTTCCAGATAGCATGGATAGCACGCAGGGAACGAGGGAGAAGCTGAACACAAAGCCTGACATAACACTAGGGGAGGCAATTAAACAACTGCGGAGTGATGTTCTGAAACAGAGACAAGAATGAAGAGTTGAAAGGGTCACCAAGCTGGAAAAGCAAATAGCTTCCCAAGAGTTTAGATAGGCAAAGACCTACATTTTCCAGCCTTGCATGGCAAAGGTGGTTCCCCCCCTTGGGCGTTGTTAGCTGTGGGCCTGGGAAATGTGTGCCCCGAATCTTTATCTGAGCACTCCAAGCATTATCAAGCAGGTAATACACTTTAGGGGGAAACTGAACCAGTGTTGATCTTGACTACTGGGTTGGATATTAATTTGGGGAAATAAATCAACTTAGGATGTTATCCAGAGATTGGAGGAATATGAATAGGAGTAACTGAAGGAGGGTTGAACTGATTTGGAGCAGGATCTGCTGGGATACTGGGAGAAAATGAACCGAAGATAAACTGATACGAGGTGGGGCAAAAATTAAAAGCATACCTGGGGTGATTTGCACATGAAATTACTTGGCTTGCCTTCTCTGACATTTAAAGGCTCAGCCTGCATCCATGCATATAAATTAGCACTTGCATGTTTTATGCATTTCCCCCATTATGGGTTCATGCCCTTTTTAAAAAAAATGACCTAATAATGTTCCTGCTCCCCACGCCAAGCTGCCCCCAAGACGCAGTCCTCCTCCCGCTGCACAGAGAAGTCTACATTTTTTGTAAGCTAGTAAATCTGCCACCATGCCCACATGTCAAAAGGAAGAGCTCACTGCTATTATGGACTGCCCTAGAACATTTCCCATAACACTTCACAGCATGAGTTACACTGAACTGTAATTCGTGAAGCTGGAATTGGGGGAATTCTTGGTGGAACCCAATCATGGGAGTTGCTGCTCTCAGCTACACTCCAAACAATGCTTGCACAAAGAGGAACAGATAATGTGAGAGCTGTTCTATGGGCAGTTTATAGGGTCAGCAAAATCAAAGTGAGTTTATACCACCTGGAGCTGAAGGTAGTGGGGATTCCATGTTTGAATGTTGTGTACACAACAGATTCCTCTTTTCACATAGGAAAATACCACATTTTGGATGTTTATGTGAAAAGTAGACTTCACCCATTTGCCTATCACGCTACAACCCTATTTGCAGGAAAGTTCTGTTTTTTTTTAATGCATTGGAATTTAAGAGGAATGGCTGTAGCTCAGTGGTAGAGGATTTGCTTTTCATGAAGAGGCCTCGGGTTCAATTCCTGGTATCTCTGAGTAGGGCTGGCAATGCCCCCTGCCTGAAAACCTGGACAGCCCCTGACAGTCAGTGTGAACAGTACTCAGCTGGATGGACCAATAATCTGACTCTACAAGGCAACTCCCTATGATCCTCCCTAAACATGCAACCCTGTACTTATACTGCTTAAAGTAGCGCTCTCTAGGAAAAACATCAGCACTGAATTCTGTGGATTGTATAAAGCATTCCCTAGATATGCAGAATGATGTGGGAGTGTGTGTTCACAATGTTTTGTGGCTTTGCCACTTGATGCTATGGTGGTGGTGATGGAAGCTTACGAATGCTTTGCACTTTTAAAAAAATCCCTCTGTACAGAAAACTAGCACATCAGAGAGAAAAGGTTTTGCATGCAGCTCCTCACCTGCAGTCTAACGTAGCACAGTCCAGAATGCCCCCATACCTTTCCCTTGAATGGCTCTCACAGGCAGGCACCCTTTTACTGTCAGGCTAATCCCCACACCTGTCATCTGCCACACTTACACAGAGCACAATCATTTCCCCTCCTCGTACTCATCTCACACCAGGCAGGCAGCCAGAGTTTCCAGCTTCTCCCAAACTGAGAATATAGATAACATTCCCCTGTTATGTGGTGAGTAAACAAACAAACAAACAAACTCTCTTTCAGCAGTAAGGACATTAAAGAGGACCCCAAGTCCAGAGTGGCGAAGTCCCAATCTGTATGGAGCAGTGCCCTTTGGATTGTGTAAAGGATCCTACTCCAAAAGCTTAGTTAACCCAAGGGTCAACTCAGCCCTTAGGGCTACTGTTGTTTGTGACAGAAAAGACTGCCAGCCTTTACTTTAAATGTCACAGTATTTGAAGGGACTGAATTATTTATTTAACGAGGCAACATTATTCTTTTGAAGCAAAGAAAAGAATTGGAGGAAACCCACCTACCCCCACAGGGCAGTCTGAGACAAACACAGCAGGGTGCATTTCTTCCTTTTCCCTTTACCTAATGTAAAGTTTAACCACTCCTTTGGTTACTGCATTGAGCCAACTGGTTTAGAATAAATGGTAATAGACAGGGAAAGTAGTGATGCCTTTAAACAAGCACGTGCGGGCAAAGGTTGGCAAAGTCAGGTTTGAACAGATCAATGGCTGTTCCAGTTGTGTGTGCGTCAAGCCAGTCCGCCTCAAAATGAACTGTGTATTTTGCAGAAAAGTCTTACAATAAAACTGCAGTTCTCATAAGACTAGCTGTATCTCAAACAACCAAAAATGTATTAGCATAAACCAGGTAATCAATAGGGTAAACCAGACAGTCAACAAAGGGGATAAAATGGGACATTAACCCTCTTTTGTATCCTTTCCTTCCAATACAAGGAATCAGACAAAACTGAAATCTACAAATAAGGCCGCTCCACATTAGTGCTTCTAGGCTGGGTGGATAGGGAAATGGTGTGCAACATAATTATGAATATTACACACCCTTGTACATTTTGTATGCAACTGAAAAAAATCCAATGTTCTTTAACTTAGTAAGATGTCCTTCCTTCCTTCCCTCTCATGAGCCCTTTCCTCTTTCTCATTCAAGGAGCACCCTGGGTGCCTTAATTAACATAAATTGAAGCACTGTTTAGGACAGGGATGGGGCCCTCCAACCTGGGAGCCAAATGCAGCCCTTTAAACTACTCTATCTGGTCCTTCTCAAGGCCACACCTTCTCCTAAGCCACACCCCTCACCAACCATACTTCGTGTTATTGCTTGGCTGGAATGTCATTTGTTGCTTGCTTCATCCATGTTTTCCTCTGGTCCCACCCACCACTGGTATGTGGCCTCAGCGAGATCTCCCGGATGGAATGTGGCACCTGAGCTGAAAAGGTTGCCCTACTCTCAGTGTAGGCTTCTAATTCTTCTTTGCGGAACATTCAAATTCTTAACATTTATAAAATAGGCAGAATGCTCATGCTATGTCAGGTTCCTGCTAACAGAGGTGGCTGGCAGTAGCCAGTATGGGCCGCATAATCAACCCTGCTAGCTTCTTCTAGTCTTCACAGTAAGGAGACACCCCCACTTTCCAGGCAATAGTCTCAAAGTCCCGAGTGTGTTTTAACACTCCTGAACCAACAGCCTAGGAACTCCTGGGCACGCAGCCTAGGGCACTGGCTTGCAACTGGTGGGTCAGGACCCACTATTGAGTCACAGCCAGTGGCGTAGCGTGGGTTGTCAGCACCCGGGGCAAGGCAAGTAATTTGCGCCCCCTAACCCGTGGATTTGCGCCCCCTAACTTGTGGATTTGCCCTAACCCCAGATGTTGCGCCCGGTGCGGCCGGCCCCCCCTGCACCCCCACGCTACGCCACTGGTCACAGCCTGATCTAAGATGAGCTGTAGCAACAGCACTACCAAACCAAAATTATGTGGTTAAAATAAAAGGATCCCCCAATGCCTGGTGGGTCCAGGTCTGAAAAAGTTAGAGCAGCCTTGTAAATAAGCTCACAAACCTTACTAACCAGGAAAGAACAAAAGTCTTGCTACAACACACCTATTTGGGCTAACCCTCTGGAAATTGTTAACCTGTGAAAAAACTTTATTAGCAGGCCAGCTTTATCATTAGGCAGAGAAAGGCAGCTAGCTACCTCAGGCTAGAGTTTTAAATATAACCTCTTCAAAATAACACTACCTTTCAGTGCCCCACCCTAAGGTTCACCTTAACAGAACAACACACACACACCCAACACACCACCCACATAAAGCACTGATCAAGATTTGCCTTATCTATGTCCTAAATGAGACTGAGACTAGGAGCTTACAGCATCGCCTCCAGATTCTGCATGGCAGCAAGCACACTGCAAAGCATTAAAGGAGAACTGTCAGGGTTCCTTGCAACCAGAGCACCAGTATGCCATTTGCCAGACAGTCAGCCATTAATCAGCCCAATCCTATGCACATTTGATTCAGAAGGAAGTTAGGGCAAGCAGAAGGTCCCAAATTCAATCCCAGACATCTTCATTTAAAAGGTTCAGAGAGCAGGATAAGAGGAAAGCCTCCCTCTGCCCGAGACCCTGGAAAACCACTGGTAGCCAGTGTGGAAAATGCTAAACTTGAAGGATGGATAGTCTGAATTCTTCATATGCTCATGTTCCCTCTTTGGACTAGCTCATTCTTGTGCATTACAAAAGGACTGCAGAGCCACCTTGGTATCCTAGCATGGGTAAAAGATTGAGAGACCCGCGACACAATCTTCACCATACATTTAAAGCACTCTTATACCAATAATGTTGGAAAATTGTAGCTTGTTAAGGGTGCTGAGAGTTGTTCCCTCACAGAGCTGCCATTCTTACAATGCCCTGCCTGGCCACTCTGGGAAAACTCTCAGCACCCTTAACAAACTACAGCTCCTAGAATGTTTGTCGGAAGCCATGACTGTTAATGTGGTATAAGAGAAATATAATATACAGATGTGGCCCTGGTCTGCAGGTACAGTAGAATGAGAGTCCTGAACTGGCAGAGAGGACTGTGCCACTTAAAGCACTACCTACCTTCATATAGGAACAGCACAAAAACTCCTGGCAGGTCAAAGGGAAGCAAGGCTCTGCAGAGCATTACCGTTTTATATTGTTCTACTTGCGAAAAGTTTCCCCCCGCCACATTGCAAGGTGGGAGAATTCAGAAGTGCATTCTGCCTGCAGTTGAAAGTGGTGTAAGTCCAGGACCAGCAGCCCAATACATTTTCCTGCCTGAGGTAAAGGGCAAGATAGCACCCTCTCATTCTTCATAAGAAGCCAACTAGATTTGCTGTCGAATTTTTATTCAACACTGACAATGCCATCCAGTGAACCAGCAGGCAGCAGGCTATGATTATTCTTATAATAATTATTAGTCACCCTTCACTCTAAGATTCCAGGGCAAAACAAAAACACAATATTAAAAACAGTTTATAACAACTTACAATCACAGAAATAATGTGGGTCCTAAAAAATATACCACTCGTGTCAAAAGGCAGCATAAAGAGATGCTTCGCTGAAAGCTGTATAATGAAGATACTAGAAGTACCTCTATGCTGAGGGAGTTCCACAACTTAGAGGCTGCCACAGATAATTCCCTATCCTGGGTCACTGTTACCCCCAAACTTCTGAAGGCAGTGGAGCAACCAAGATGGAGCAAGCCAATCTTAACACCCAAGATGGTTTTGTAGGGGAGGAGGTAGACTTCCCTTGGGCACTCTCTAACATAGCCCATCTTTCCACCTCAGGCCTCTACCACTGCATACGCCCTAGGGAGGTCACTTGGGTGCTGCTTACGCAGCTGTTTGACTTCACCCTCAGAAGTGCACTCCATTGTCTCTAGAGACAGACAGATGCCAACAACAACTACTTGCATGTGCAGACCAGGTGCCTGATGGAGATGCCTGATCATTTGACCAAGGACATATTTAGAACCATTCCACAGACTTTCAGAACAACACCTTTCTATAACAAAGTAAAAAATGCAGGGGCTGGCACCCTACCAATCCTGGTTTGCGGGACTGTCACCCAGACCATTCCTAGGTGACAAGCCAAGCCACACCGTGACAGACAAGAACATAAGTTCACAGTCTCAAGAGCAAATGTGGGTTACTAAGTTTAGAATGTTTGACTAAGGTCCGAAACGGAGGTATAAATCCCCATTCAGCCATGAAATTCACTGGGTGATCTTGGGCAATCTTGGGCAATTCTCACCATCTCACAAATTAACCCACCTAACATGGTTGTTGTGAGGCTAAAATGGGCTATCCTGATCCCCTTAGTTGAAGAGCGGGATAAAAGTGTCGCACATAAATACTCAAGACACAATTTCATTACTTTGGATGAATCACTGAGCCCTACTCAGCCTGGCTCACCCTCCTCACAAAGCTGTAAAAGCTTGCATTTGCATTCCTATGATAGAAAATGAATTCTAAATATATGGATTGAGAGTTATGTGGGTTCCTTGCCTTAGATGTTAAAACATTACCACTTTGGGGTGGGTGGGGAACCCTCCAGTGTGTTTAGACTGCTAACCTGCTGCTTCGGAGATTTGCAATCCAATCCCCCTCCCCACTTTCCACCTGCCTTTCTATTTACACCAGATCTTACCACACAGCTGTTTCAGGCAAGCATTAAATAAACTCTATCCGAGTCAGGCCTGGAAGCCTCAATTATTCATACCTTTGGAGCAAAGCTGGAAGTTGTCCTTAAAAATAGTTTGAGCCAGAAGTTTTGAGATTTCTTCTTTTTAAACACCCTTCTAAGGCCCAGATGCAACTCCACAAGGATGCTATTCCTCAAGGGGGCAAAGTTACAACAACCTTGGTGTGGCAAGCCAAGATCAATGCAGTGCATTAATGCCTCAACCTCAGGGTAGAATGAATAAAATCCCCTCCAGGATTCTTAATGTTCAGACTCTTCCTGCTCTGCTTAAAGAGAATAACTCAATCGTGTCACGACAACTGGAAGTCTGCTTGTGGGCATATTCAACCGAGGATCGGGAAAAGCAATCCTCTCTCTTCCTTCCCGCCCCCCCCCCCCTCAACTCTTTTCCAACCGGGGAAGGAAAGAAGGAAGGAAGTACCTAACCATTAGCTGCAGGTCTCCGACGTAACATATAAAGCTACACATTGATCGGCCCAATGATGCGGGTTGGGTTACTTTTTAATTGCAGGAAAGAGCTTTTTCTGCAATAGTTTCCAGGAGAGGCAAGCAACCGCTTTCATTGGGCCAAAGGACAACGATAACGAAACTTATACATACAATCAAAGAGAATCCGACCCGCTTCTTCACAGATTGTGTGTCAACCTATGCAGTGACTTTTGCATGAAAGGGGCGGGGGGAGGCGCTCGACACACTGCCACCCGCTCCCCAACTCACAGCAGCCCCACGACCCAATCCCAGCCTGCAAATAAGAGAGCTGGAACACGCGTGCTCTCGGTCCTTTGCGCGGAGGCGCAACCAGGAGACGGGCGCAGACGCCACTCCTTTGCAGGCAATCCTGGAAAAAAGTCACCAGGAGACCTTCGCCCTCCGAGGGAAGGCAGGCAGGCGATGCCCCGCCGCCGCCTCCTTCGACTCACCTAGCGCCCCTCTCCCTCCCTCCTCCGGAGCCCCATCGCCGCCACCTCTCACCTCCGCGTCCAGCTCCATGTCCACCAGCTCCATGTCGGGCCAAGGTTCCGCTCCCAGCTGGGCAAGCGGCATTGCGGCTGCTTCCTCGGAGCCCCGAGAAATGCTGCAAGTCCGGCTAATAGGGGATCTCGATCTCTCCTTCCTCCGCCTCCAGCCGCGCTTCAGGCTTTTTACGCGCGCTGCGGCGGAGCTGTGAGTAGGGCGGCCAAGCAGTCAGGCGCTGCGCTCGACCACTGCCGCCCTTCGCCTCTCGGCGCTGCGGGCTACTCGGGCGCCCGAAGACTTTCTGCGCCGCCGCTTGTTTCCCCCGCTCCACCAGCACACTCAGCGTCGGGCTCCGCTCTCCCCGGGAAGGAGGAGCTGAATGCCGGCCCCTGGCGCCTTATTGGCTGCTCGGCCTAGCGGGGAAGGAGAGGGTGGCTCCTCCTCGACTCCGGCTGATTCTCCGGCCCAGCCCGGGGCCCGCTCGCTCCGGGGAAGGGCGGAGAGGAGCAAGAAAGCCCACCTCCTCGCAGCTGCTCCAGGTAGTAGTACCTCGCTTCCCCGCAGTTCCTCCTCCTAATGCTCCCGCCGTCGTAAATTCCCTATTAAGTCATCCATCCGCAATCATCGCCGCCGCTCTGGCGTCTTCATCCTGCTGCGTGCGATCCTAAGCATGCTTGGTAGAAAGTCCTGCCCGCCCATCCACATTAGATATCACGGGACTTACTTCCTTGTAAAAGGGCGAAGGAGTGCGCTGTTAGTGGCAGTTCGATCCTAGCTAAACCGTGTTTGCAGGAAAGCAAGTCCTGTTGAATTCGGGGGTGAGGGAGACACTGGGTGTTACTCTCAAGTAAGGAATCTCAGCTTGAGAATCGCGTAGGTCTGATAACCGCGTTGAACCAATTACCAGCATTCATTCCCTGTTAACTACCACGTTTTTTAATGACTAACATGCATTAGCCTGCAGTCTTGTACAGATTTACCTGGGAAGTCATTCACATTCACATGGGACTTTTAAATAGACATGAATAGGATTGCACTATTCCTGTAGGGCACCCTTTCTAGCACACTACTGCAGCTGGACTTTATGAGCTGTAGCCCAAAGCACCAGGAGGGCACCAGGTTGGGGAAGGCTGATGTAGAGCTAGGAGAGTGGGGAGGGACTTCTTGCAGCTTGAAGGCCACATGACAATGAGTGTGTGTGGCCAGTGGCAAAAGTGGACAAAATGAATGCAAATTTTACCTTTGTGCAGTAGGCTAGTTTCTACAAACACTCCTCTCTTTCCTCTATCCAGGCATGAAATAGGCATTATCAGAAATCAAAGAGACATTCTGGCCAGGTGAAAACACTCAATGAGAATGCAAAGCAGGGCTGGTGAGGGGTGTGGCTTCAGAGCGGGTGCAGCCTGTGAAGAGTCCCAAGAGGCCTGACAGACCACATTGGGGTCCTGGGACCTGAGGTTCCCCATTCTTGGGCTAGGATCAAGTAAAACAGGATCTGAATCAACCATGAAGCTCACTGAGTGATCATGGGCCAATCAGTGTAACTCATCTTAACCTGCCTCAGAGGGTTATTGTAAAAATGAAATGAGAAGGAAAACAGCCATGAATCCCACCATTTCCCTGGCTGAATGTTATTGAACCTTGATAATGCCTCATTGCTTGCTATCCAGCCTCAGGACTGTCCCCAGAATGCCATATTTGCCCTGCTGCATGCCCTCCTTGTGGTTTTGCCTGGCTGAATGTGTTTTTGAATTGTGCAGATGATTCATTGCTTACCCCCCCCCCTCTCTCTCTGCATGTGTACAAATCATTAACTTTTGCATGGCTGCAGTGTAGCCTACTGTACAAAGGTAGGAGTCACATCCTTGTTCTGACCACCACTGGCATGTGGATCCTGAAAGGTGTCATACAAGGATATGTGGGTCTCAGGCTGAAAAAGGTTCCCTAACCCTAAGTACCCCCCCCCCCCCGGTTTTCCTCTGAAATCCTAACACGGGGGTGAGGGGGTGTTAATCCTCTTTGACTTGAGGGCCACACTCACCCTTGGCCAACTATCTGGAGCATGCACACCAGTAGCAAATGAGACCATCCCACTTTCTCACACACATACACCCTCTGTAGCAGATGCATGAAGATCAGTTCAAGAGGGCAGTTTTTGCCCCCCCCCAACCATTCATCACTTTATCAGTCTGATGACCATAGACGAAATTTGCATTCCCATCAGGGTGCTGGGTTGGGCAGAGCTGCTTAAACCTCTTTGTCCATCAAAGCAGTGCATCCAATTTATTTGTGCATTCTTTTTGCTGCTGCCACCAAACCTGGTGGGAACTTTGGGGGTTATTAAGAATATGCTGGGAGGTGGCAGAAGTTAGCCACCCATGCACTAAGGACTAGAAGCATGATAGGTCTTGTGGAAGGGGTTACCCTGTATCTAGCCATATTATTGCAGTCACATGCTTGCTTTCCCAAGTCATCATGAAACTGAATGACTACCACTGCCTTTGAGCACCAAGCAGACCTTATATGAAAAGTATTTCCCACAAGATAGGGCCCTTCAGATTCTTGGAATGTGAAATGCAGACTTATTTTTAAAGAGGCATGCCATGCCAAAGCTTTGCAAGGCCTGGACCTTCATCAATATTTCTAGCCAACAGAAGTGGCCAAAATCTCTTTGGTTTGGTTATTTACGGTAATTGCTAGGAAATCTCTGACCCAGAGGTCAGGACTGCCCACTGTAAATGTGGGAAATGTGTTAAAAATAAAACAGCTTCCTTTTTATTTATTCAAAAGTCACCAGATAGGTAGGTGCACAGTAACCAGAAGGAATTGCACCACTGCGATGTCAAGGTCACAGTGGGAGGTTAATGGCCAACATCCACAGGGATCATGTGTGCAGCATGGCAAAGCATGCCCAATACAATTTAAAAACTGGAGGAAAATCTCTACTGTTCCTTCTTCGCCCCCTCATTAATAGACTTGCCGCAAGTATTTCATCCCAAGGAAATTGGCATATTGACAGCACACCTGACAACGGTAATGGGAAATTAAAATATCAGTAGTTTTAAATATCTTAATTTAAATTGCAAGTGAAGTATGACACCCTTGTTCTGGCACATCAGAACAGCATTGGTGCCAGCAGAGCAAGACTTAGGGGCAGAAGACTAGGGCCCCACTCAGCAGAATGAGCTGGAAACCCCCCCCCCCCAAAAAAAAAATGTTGCAGGGCTGGCTTATCACTTCTGAACAGTGCCAGAAGGACCAAGCAAAAGGGCAATGCATTTACACTATAGTATTATACAAAAATGGAAATAATCCAATTGTCAAGTTACCTGTAGTGACTACTCAGGATCAGTTCCAGGGAATCAGGTAGGAAACCTTGGCAGATCAGAATAGGATTTGTGCCTTTCCTCTTGCAAGCAGTGAGTAGCAAATAGCCACTGCACTTACATACATGCAAGTTTTACGTAGAGGAGTTGAGATCTACAAAAGAAAGGGGGGAGAGAGAAGCAACATTGTGGAGTGTTCCTGTTTAAGATTCCAGCTAGCCATGCCCTTTCCCACAGTACTCCATGCCATTCGCCTAAGGGCTTCCATCTCTCCCCCTCAACAGATGCTTGCTGTTGTCTGCCCACTGAGCATTCAGGCCTCCTTAGGCTGTCTCTGGAACTCTCCCACTGCTGCTTTGGGTTCTTTTTCTCAAGTGTTTTTGTACTTCTGCAAACCTTGAGGTTCTCCTAAGCCTGCCAATCCCTCTCTCTTGTGCATGGATGGTGTTGTGTTGGTTACATAAGGATTAGCTCTTCAGAGAGTGAGTTGTCACAGATTGTGCTGCGTTTCATTTCATTGCCATTTGGCCCCACTTTCTTCTTCATATCAATGTGTATCTGTGTATCTGTCTGCTAACTAAGGATAACACTTCATGCACCTGGCAAAGTTGGCGCTAGTCCACCAAAGCTTCTGTTCATCTTTAAGGTGTCGCAAAATGCTTTGATGTGTTTACTGCAACAGACTATCCCCTCTCTAAGCAACCTGTTACTGTGAGCTTTGCAGGTTGCAAATGTTTTTCTCGTGTTTCCATTGTTGCTTCTGAATGTGTAAAGTACTGATATGAGCAGAACGATGCCAGTTTGGATAGCTACATCATGACATGCAGAGAAAAGAGGAATAATGCTGCCGGGGGGTGCCTTTTCAGTAGCACCTTCCCTGTAATGAAATGATGATATGCAATGAACCTCTTGTAGAGCTTGTGTTTGCTTTTCATGGAGACGAAAATGAACCAGCTACAGCAATAACTAACAAAAAAAAAAAGAAGAAGAAGAAGAAGAAGAAGAAGAAGAAGAAGAAGAAGAAGAAGGAACACAACAGGAACATTGCTGCCATTCACAGGCACGTCTGCTCCTTTGATGTGAACAGAAAGGAAAGAACGGCACTTGGAGACATCAATGAATGCAATTTAAAAAAAATGAAAATAACAAGTGACACCAGCTGCTGCCTCTGGAGCAAAGTAAATGAAATTCCAGGATGGTATGACTTTAAACAAAAATGCAAAGTGTGAAGGGTCATGTAAATCAGTATGCTTGGCAATGCCTTGTAAATTGTTGATGTGAAAATGACAGTTGATAAACTCATGGTGGAGAGTTAACAACAATCATTTCATCTCCTGCTTTTGAGTTCTCTTCCAATTTCCCACTCCTCTAGCATATACAGTCGTTCCTCTACTTACGTATCCCTCTGGATATGGAGTCTTTGGGTTACGCCCAGAGAATGCATGTGCATGCACAGAAGCGCTCAGCTGCACCATGTGCAGAAGCGTGCCTCTATTTACGTAATTTTCGGGGTGCAAACGGACCCCTGGAACGAATTAAATTCGTATCCGGAGGGTCCACTGTAAAGCAGATTGAAAAGAGGACAGGGGTTTGTGCACCTTTATTAGCTGTGTAGAAGAGTAGATTTCAGTGGAGTATCACCCCTGTAAGGCTCATTGAGGATGGATGAGAAATCACCCTCTTATGTAGTCTCCTATTTTTATTTTAAGACATTTCTCTTGCATGATGTAGTGATGATGTGTGTGATTATAAAGGAAGGAAGAAGCAACCTACCTACTTGTGCATATTTCACCATTCAGAAAATCCTGAATGAGACACGTTAGCACTGTACAAAGAGCCCTGCTGGATCATACCAAAAGTCCATTTAAGTACAGCATCATACCACTCGCAGTGGCCAACCAGATTGCTTCCAGGAATACCACCACCTGGGCAGGAATGCAGTAGTCCTCTCCAAATGTTGACTGCCTCAGCAACTGGTATTCAGTGCAGAGGTTCTCTGTTTAGGCATGGTGAATGTGATGGCCTGGTGCAAAAGAGTATAGGACTCATGCACCTTTAATTATAGTGTAGAAAGGGGAATTTCAATAGGTGGTGTTTGTCTGACAAGTAACACCTGCATTATCCTCTCTTCTACATACCGGTAATTATTAAAGGTGCAGGAACCCTGTCTTCTTTTGCATCTGGAGAGCCTAAAACTGGTGACTAATAGCCATCAAAAGACGTAGGAACATAAGAACAGTTTGCTGAATCAGGCCAATCGCCCATCTAGTTCAGCATCCAGTGGCCAAACAGATGCCTAACATATCCCCCATGATTCCCCCTTTAGTACTCAATACATCACATTCTAAAGCAGGCTTCCTCAAACTCGGCCCTCCAGATGTTTTTGGCCTGCAACTCCCATGATCCCTAGCTAGCAGGAATAGTAGTCAGGGATGATGGGAATTGTAGTCTCAAAACCAAGGGCCAAGTTTGTTCTAAAGCAAAGGCAAAGAACCCTTTTCAGTCCAAGGGCCACATTCCCTCATGAGCAACTTTCCAGGTACCACATGCCAGTAGTGGGTGAGGCCAAAGCCAAGAATAGGTAGGAACAAAAGCAAAAGTGGGCAGAACAAAAGATATGACTATTACCTTTGTAGAGCAAGCTTTGTTGTTGGTGTCCATCTGTCTCAGGAGACAATGGAGGAGTATGCCTTTGGAGGTGAAGTCAATCCATTGGAGTTGCATTGCCTGTTGTAGCTGTAGAGGCTGATATGAGAGAGACATGTTTTGTTGCAGGTGGGGCAAATGAAGGCATCCAGTTGTGCTGATGCAGGTGTACCATGGCAATTCTTCTTTCTGTGCTTCTCCCACCAGTCATTCCTCCCCTAGTCGCTGCTGTGGATACACGATCTGACTGATTGTCTCCAGACACAGGAGCAGGCTACATTCCATTTACAAACATCTCTCAATCCAGGCAAGCCAGAGGTATTATCAGAGTTCAAGGACACATTCCAGCCAGGGAAACTGATTCAAGAAAGGAGTGGAGCAGAGCTTGGAGAGAAGGGCCTGACAGAGAGGATGGAAGGGCAGCATTATATATGTGGATCAGATATTTCTGTGCACTAAGAATTCCCAACTCTTATTCCTAAAGAAATGGGAAGATTGATTGGCTCTTACAATAGGGAGGCAGAGTTGGTGAGGCTGGCTTTGAAATGGCAAAACCTGACCAAGTTCTACCTGCCAAACCACAAGTTTCTAAAGCAAGTGCCACATTCACAGTCTCGGTATCAGAGGAGAGAGTCTAAGAAATTAAAGTGGCAATGCTGAAGAAAAGGCCTCTCTTCCTGGGGAGGGCAGAGTCAGTTTCCTAGCTCATTTTCCAGCCGTGATAATAATTACTGAAATCCTCTGAAACATTCAAAAATGCATTCCCACTGCATGTGATAGATGCTATCAGCAAACAATATTTAATGCCGGAAGTCATCCAACAATGGGGTTCTTGTTTACAGGCCCTTGGCATTTCACCACTGAAAATAGGTATGCCACTTTGACGAGCAAATAAGGTGCTCCCACCAGTGGAATAGCACTCCTTTAATGTGTTTCATGTAATATATCACTTTTAAAATATCAGTTTCTCAGCAGAATCAGAAGCAAAAGTGGGCAGAGCAAAAGATGCCAGGAAAAGCACATGTTTACATTTGAATGATCAGGTCTGTAGGTCTTCTGAGGGAAGGAGCAAATACACAAAATTACTATTGCTTAGGATGTAGAATCTGCTCAGTCTACAAAAACTATTATAGGGATAATTATAAGCCCCATTAAAAAATGTTTGAATTTTCAGTGCCATCTGGATAGCCATCAAAAACATCCAGTTGTTCTTCATGCTGTATAAATTGCAGGAGTTGCAACCCTTGGATCCCACGGTATGGAAGGTATGTGGGACCAACACCTGGCTGAAGCTAAGCAGATCTAGGCCCAGTAAGTGTCTGGATGGGAGAACTTCCAGAAACTACATATATGCCATCTTGGTCTCCACGATGGAAGAAAAGTGATATCTAAACATTAAGAAAAACAATAAATAGAATAATAGAATTCAGCTATCAAGGGCAGCATCTGGGGACAGATATTTTATCCTTTGAATTTCCATTTGGAGGGGAAGAAAAGTTGTCCTCCTGATTGCTGACCAAAACCTGGGGGGAGGGGGAATCAGTCCAAGAACTGGGAAAAGAAACCCCTAAATTGAACACACGAAAGTGCCTTTTCCTGAGTCATACCAGGGATTTTCTCTATGTAGACTACATGTTCTTCCACATACAGTCTATTCGTGGTTACTCAAAAGTCAGTCGTAGGTTCAAATGGTATGGACTCCCAGGAAATTCTATAAAAGACTTTAGTGAGTCTCTCATAAGTTGAAGCTTTACTTCCCAGGCCCTTTCCACCAACATCTACTCCTGTACTGGCATATGGTTCTGCCCAAATATTCTGAACTGTGGGAAAACTCAAGAGTTGCTTAATGAGAAAAATTACAAATCTGTGTAATTATTCCTGGTTTTGTGTACATTCCTTGTTGTCTTTCCACAACTTCATTTGTCCAGATGCAGAGTGAACAGTTCTCAGACTCTTAATATACATATACTCTCCTGCTAACAAATAACTGTTTCTTTTTTTCATTTTCCAATTCTATGGCACAGGCACGGCTGTACATGCTTACCAAAAACATTGCCATGGATCACATAATTCATCAGATGTACAAATCCTGTGCAAAGAATAAATTGTACAAAGCCAGCTGCAAAAACCCTTGTGGGAAAATGTTGTGCCTGATTTAAAAAAGAAAGGAAGTACAGTATGACATCCCCAGTGATGTCTCCAGCTTAAGGCAATATTTTCAGCAGCCTGAGGCTGCAGATTTAAACAGCACCAATTTATTTCTTGACCTGTCATAGATTCTGTGGTGCAGCTTCTTGCAGAAATTATTGCACCAGAATCTACTACAACATGGTTATTTCAGAGGTTTGTTCCCTTTTCATAAGTTTTAATCCATTATTGAATCTCTTGCTTAAAATCATAGTCAGAGACAGAATCCTTGAAGTATGTGGTGGTTTCTTCTGTGCTAGAAAATGTTTTCAGCTGTGTTTGATCCATGATTGCGTATCATTGGTAGCTTGTCCAAACAGCAGACCTGAAGGAGCGTCTCTACCCCCATCGCTCAGCCCGAACTCTGAGGTCTTCCTTTGAGGGTCTCCTAGCTGTAACCTCACTGCGAGAAGTGAGGCAGAAAGCCTTCTCAGCAGTGGCGCCCTCCCTGTGGAACACCCTCACATCAGATGTCAAGGAGATAAAGAATTACACAACTTTTAGAAGACATCTGAAGGCAGCCCTGTAACAGAAAATTTTTAATGTCTGACGTTTTACTATGTTTTGATATGCACTGTAAGCTGCCCAGATGGGTGGGTATAAATATTTATTATTATTTTATTAGTAGTAGTAGTAGTAGTATACCACCACCCCCGGACCACTCATGGATCACCCCAAAATATAATGCCAAACAAGCAACTGCATAGATTGTTTTGATTCCCAAAGCATTTTGATATGTTAAATATTTATCAAAGAGGGAATCTTACTCATTCTTAAAACATGATAAGGCATGGCTCAGAAAACTCTTATAGCAGCTATCAACTCAAGAAGGTTATCGGAATCATGAGAATGAAAATGTGAATTTTCCAAGTAAATAGTTATTCTTTTCTGCCAATTAGCGCTAACATTTTTGTAACCCAGAAAGCACTTGTCTTGCACAGCAAATGATTTGCAAGTGGAAGGCGAGGGATGGGAAACCAATGGCACTCCAAGTGTTGTTGGACTCCAACTCCCAGCCAGCATTGTCAAGGTTCAGAGATTATGGTAGTTGTACTCCCAACAGCATCTGGAGGGCACCGCCACATTGGCGACCCGGGGCTAATCATTTACATGAGTCAGCCTCCCCCAACCTCCAGATGTTGTTGGACTGCAACTCCCATCATTCCTGATCATTGCTGACACTTGCTGAGGTTGATGGGAGTTGTAATCCAAAAGATCTGGAGGGCACCAGGTTTTGAAATGTTGGCATAAAACAACTTCCATAAATGATGGCTGCGGGTGGTTACAAAATTAAAAGAGGATCCCAAAGCTGGTCCTCAACCTTTGAAAAGGTTGACCTGTACTACCTTGAGCAGTACAGAGTTATCAGGGCTAAGGTGTTCATGTTTGGCCCTGGATACTTTCTACTGCAGATAATAAATCTCACCACTTGGGCAGGATCACATGAAAAACACACAAGAGGGAGGAGTCAGAGGCACCTCAGCTCTTCATCCCTTAGTTCAGGTTGGCTAGGAGTGAGCATGAAAACCTCACTTTACCATTCCAGGAGCTTCCTGATGATCCCATCCAATCCTTTGCACAACTGAAGGGCACATACATGTTCTGATTGTTTGATATATATATTTTGTAAACCAACCCAGGAATATGAATGAAGGGCAAATGGTTAGCCTAAATAAATTAATAATACGACTCCACTCTTGCTCTCTTGCCTCTCCCTCCTATCTGACCCAGCTCCTGCTCAGTGGTATAGTAGAGGGAGAATGCAGTTCCAGGTCTTTTTTCAGAACAGGAGCAAAGACGTCATCTGCTGGAGCACCAGGGTAATTAACAGACCCCAAGGAGACTTTCAGGTTGCTGCTACTGTTTTAATCATTGTAGTGGGTTACAAAAGAGGCCATCAGAAGATGAGACCAGTTTACTATTCCGTGACTGTCAGCTGTTTAATAAAGTTGGGTATTCGGATACAGTATGTGCTGCTTCTGCTGTTTAATGTCTGCAGCTGCTTGCATCTTTGGACCATTCTTGGGGGGTTGGTTAAGGGGCTGTTATGTCAGAGTTTTCTGTGACACCTCTGCTCTTGAGTAAGAGTTAGCCCGGTACTAATGTACTCTTTAAACTGTTTACAGAGGCATTAATCATACATACAACCTAACATCAAGTTCTTCCATTAGCAGACTTTAGACCGGTTTGGAGAATCACCTTCCGGGTGACTAGTCACAAGGCACATTAAGCTTCAGGCTTGGGTATCTCCTCCTCCTATAAGGTGCTGGTGAAGGCTCCCGAGGGCAGGTTGTTCAAACTGCCAGAGGGGAGTTTATCTAATTTTACTACAAGTTGTTCATTCCCCCTGCACCTAGCCCTGCAAGTGTTTCCCTTGTTCCTTCGCCCTTCTGCTCTCTTTGTGGCTAATTTTTGGAACGTATCCTCTTTCACTAGCCACATTTTTTCTTTTCCCCTGCCCAGTTCAATGACTTGGCCTCCCCACCCCACCAGCAAAACCCCAATTTTGCAAATGTCCAGGACTCCAGTTCCTTCGCTTGAGAGGTCCCAGCAGCCACAACATGTAGTAAGGGACCCCTCCAAGCTGTGCCCTGACCCATCCCTATCAGGTAACCAAGGCGGCTGCAACACTACATAAAGCTTTCAGTAAACTTGTTTCAACAAAGGCTAGAGCTGAAGTAAATCTCAATGAGTCCTTTCCTCCACTCACTCACTCAGTCCATTTCCCCAAGCTCCACCCCTCTGGCCTGAAAACTGGATCTTAAAGGGCTAATCCCCTGGCCTGAGTACTTATTTGCTTTGACGTGGCCTTTTATCCGGAGCACTTGCTGTGGTGCTCTGCAGGTGTGGCTGTGTGGGAAGCACTCAGTTCCTCAGGTGAGTCAGGCCCAGGGGACACTTCTGTGGGTGTCCTGGCTTGGGCGCTAGACCACCAACTCGTTAGAATTACAACTGTAGGAACCCTTCACCTAATGGTTTATTCTGTTGGCTACCAATCAAGAGAAGTTGGTGGAGGTGTTGCCTAGCAACCAGTCAGAATGGCATGATCCTTGCTGAGGTAACTAATGTGCTAATTGGCTGTGCAGTTCTTAGGGAGTTTCCCCTCTGTATGTTTAGCTGAATATCATGCTACTACCAGCAAGACAAAGCCTCTCTATTTCTCCTCATATCATGTACTGTTTTCTTAAGTTTACCCAGTAAGGCATTATCACGTTCTTTTCTCTCTGGATTCTACCTGCATTGTTTTAAGTGACTCTGCTAGCATAGCCTAGGTTCTATGGGCTCAGGACCACCAGCTTTGGGCTCTGTGGGCTCTGAATCAGCTAGCACCAGGAACCTGGTTCCCAGACAGTGGTTTAGCAGCCCCAGATGTGACTTGCTATGAGATCAAGGCCAGCACCACAGCAGGCTGTGGCACCTGACAACATATTTAAAGCAAAGTTATGAGTGAATAGATTGGATCCAAGAGCATTAAAAGAGAAGATAGAAAAAAATCCCCCTTAAACCAGATCTGCCTTGCTCAAGCAATGCATTTGGCAGGCAAGCCTGCAGTCCTAAGGGGCCACGGTGAGGTACCCAGAGTGTTTGGAGTTCCGTGCAGCTGGAATTTCAAATATGCTGGCCATCATCCACCATGCTCAGTTAGTGCAAGGAAGAGACAGGCAGCCTCTTTTCCTGTTTGAAATGTCAAGCACTCCGCAATGTTTGGAAATAAGTCGAGACCCTCATTGCTCATTTCTTTCCATCCAGGAAACGGGAAATTTGTGGTATAGGGAGGTGAGGGAAGGATGGTGGTGAGATTGTAGCCATGGCAACCAGCAGAGATGACCTCTACTGCCTGGGCTCCTCTCATTTGATTGGCTAAGCTCTCAAGTGAGATGGGTCTCTTTCTGCTTTGTGGGTATATATTACCTCTGGCTCAGTTGCCATATTTTTGCAAGTTTCTATGACAAGTGAAAGCTCATTCGAGCAGATTTATGGAGCTGAAGTAGAGAATTCTCAACGTAAGAAGATCAGACAGGATGTGGTTGGAAGGAACATTGTTTCTTGAGCCTGGTTAACCCTTTTAAAAGCTGCTTCGTGATTGTACCACTTGATTGGGCTTTGAGCATGTGGGCATTCCAAGGGACATCTGTTTCTAGTTTTTTCCTACTCCCTGCACTAGTAGAATGTGCAAGCAGACACAAGGAATAAATCAAGTTAGGAATGCACAGCACCTAATTTGATGTTTGATAGGAATTATGATATATCATTGTGATGTTCCTGGGACCCTTTGAAAGGCTCTGTCATCAGATTGTCCCTAAGATTAGTCTCTTCCATCAATCCAATTAAGTCCAAACATTCCTTGGATACCAGCTGCCACCACCTACTGATTTGGAGAGAGCAGTAGGAATCTCCCTTGGAAATCTGACTTGGACCCAGTCCCACTCAAGAACAAAAGAAGAGCACTGTTGGATCAGACCAATGACACATTTAGTCTAGTGTCCTGCTCTCACAGTGGTCCTCCAGATGCCTATAGGAAGCCCACAAGCAGAACATGACTGAAATAGCCCTCTCTTCACTTGCAATTCTCAGCAACTCTTACTCAGAAGCATACTGCCTCTTGCAGTGGAAGGCAAGTATAGGCGCTGAGGCTAGTCACTTCATACATGGGATGAGATATATCTGCTTTTGAAATCCCCCAGACCACAACACAGATCATTACATGTCAAATTCTATTTTGCTAATATAACACTTTCCAGAGTTTAAATGTTTTATCCTAAAAAGACTACCTCTATCCCTAGCTGCTATCCTTACTCTGTTTACATATTTACTGACATCTCTCTCTAATCCCATTCCCCCCTGCCTGTCTCCAGCTGTCAGTTTGCCATTTTCCTAAATGACAATCTCTACCAGTCACTTCCTCTAGCTCTGTCCAACATTCTGCTCAGCCCTGTCAATCATTTGTAACACAATGTTTAAATTATCAAGTGAGGTGGATTACGTTTGGTTGGTTGGGGATACATTGGGCTGGAGGCTGGAGGAGTAATGTTGTTAGATGATATATGACAAATATCTATAAACTAATTATAAATACAATCATCATGGGTGTATGACACAAGCACAGAATTTGATCTCTACTCCTTATTGGCAGAGCAAAGTGAAGCCTATTGGGTGAGACCAGGATTGGTGCATGTGTGTGGATGAAATCCCTTCTTTCGCAGTTTTCCTCTTTAAAATTACTTTCCATCCTCCAAGGCTGCTACTTACCCTTGTAATGTTTTGCAAATAGCTCCTTAGGGGAGATTTCAGTTTGGGAAAAGGTACATTGCACCCTCCAGTGATGTGGTCACCATCCAGACTGGGTCTCCACAACTGCAATGTTCTAGTTGGGGCTAATGGGAGTTGTAATTCAAGACATCTGAAGGGTACCAATTTGGGGGAAGGCTGTTCTACACACTAAAGAATACGTGTTTAAATGAATAGGCCTATGTGCTAGCTCTTTGTGCGAAAGCCACAAATGTCTTTGTATAGAAGAAGCTGACTTGTGTGGATAACATTGTTTTACTTTTGATAACAAGGTATATAGTAACCATAACAGAAGCTCATAAAATACAATGCTATGGTTTTCCTGTGACTTAAACCTTGATTATAAATAAATAAAACTAGGCCTTTTAAACCTTACTTAGATGCTTCACCCTCCCCCAATCTGTAATTATCTTCCACCCTCCTAAGTTTGTTTCAAATGATTCCTGGCCAAGGCAGAGCAGCAAATGACCTTTAGTCAAGGTGAACAGTACCCAAAGCTAGTCAAGTTCTTTAGGTATTTCATTCAGAAAATCACCCAAGAGCCATTTCCTGCTTTTTCGTGACATCTCAAATCTGTTGCCTGAGGCAGCCGCTTCACTCCATCTAATGGTAGGGCCACCTATTACTGAATACATTTTCTCTTATGTAACTGCATTTAACTGAATGGCCTCCTGATCATTAAAGAGAAGTGCAAGACTCATGAGATGCTTGCGGCCACCTCTTTCAGGGGAAGTGGAGATCCACATTCTCCCTGCCTTGCCATCCCCCAGGCATTAATTTTGCAGGCAGTCTGCTGCTGTGAAGCATTTTCCACACTCATGTTGCTGCCCAGACTTGCCTCAGAAGGCTGTGGCATTTTGGGCAGCTGTGATCACATGTACCAGCAAATAAACTGCTTTTTTTTTTTTAAGTTGGAAAGAAACCCATCACAAAAGGAAAAATCTATTAAATGTGATGTTCAAGGGCGCTGGCCAAAATATCTTACATCTGGAGCTTCTGTTCTCTCTCAAAGTGTGACATTCACACCCAGCAAAGGAAAAATAAAATAGTAATGGAGACGTATGCACTGCTCAGACAAAGTGATACATCATCTCATCCGCATACAAAAACACAGAAAAGAAAAACAAGATGGGAGCAGGACAAAACAATGGTATATGAATTAGTTCTCCGATTGTATTTACAGTTCAAGCCCATTTATTTATTACTTTTATATTCAACCTTTCCCACAATGATTTCAAGGCAGCCGATATGATTCTACCTACCTCAATTATTCTCTCAACGACACTGAGAGGCTGAGAGAGAATGTGACTGGTCCAAGGTTGCTGAGGGAGTTTGGTGGCATGGGTTGAGGAGATTTGAATCTGGGTGTGTCCGGTCATAGGCAGTCTAACCACTGCACCACACTGCCTCTGTGACAGATGTTTGTTTTCCCAGGGAAGTCAGTGAGAATTATACCAAAAGAGGGGTTGTTTTTTTTTTTTTAAGGGAGGAGGGGAATATCTGATGGCGAATTCTCAGAACCCTTGCCAAAATAACACTTCTCTGTAATTCACTGCGAGAACCTATGGCTGCATAGAATCAATAAAGCTGCCTAGGGCATGTTCTATTGAAGAATAGGATTTAAACTTAATAAATAAAATAAAATGTAGGGTTTTTTGTGAAGGTACTCCCTGAGAGTGAATTATTATACCCTCCAGTGTTGGTCCATGCTAAGGCAGAGACATTGACCCTGACGCTAGCCTCCGAGTAGCTTTTACTTCAGGGCAAACTTCCAGCACAGCCAAATTCATTCACAACCCCATCTAACCTCAAATCTCTTCCAGTTGAATTTCCAAATGCTTCAGCTGATTATTATTATTTTTTAAACCAAAACACTTGTGTCACCTTATTCCAGTAAGAACTTTACACAGCCTCATAGCACAACACAGCCACTGGCTCCCTTCCTCTTATATTTGCCAGCAAAGTACAGTTATCACACCAGGAAGAAGAGCTTAATTCTGAAGGCTCAGCTACCCACCCTCACCTCAGCCTTTGCCTCACACTTCCATCTTCAGCCAACACTTCCAGCTGCCATCATTTCTCTCAACAGGCAGTTAGCTGCCCTTTCTTCACTGACCAGTCAGTTTGTTAGTCCCCTGACCAATCAAAATGAATTTACCTGACCCAGACCCCTTCTATAAATATTAAAAAGCCATTCTCATTCTCCTTCCCTCCCTATCTTCTTGTGTACACACTATACCCAGTGCTATTTTTTTTTTCTAGAAAAAGGGGTGCCGGAACTCACCATGAACTCTGTTAATGGGCATGGCACCCACCTGAGAGGTGCCAGAACTGAGTTCTGGCTAGTTCCAGCTGGACAAAAGCCCTGATGATTATACCTTTAAAACATATTGGAAGCATATTCTGTCTTTCAAGGAATTCTGGGTACTGTAGTTGGTTAAGGGATTATGGGAATTGTAACTCTGTGAGGGTTACAGGACCCAGAATTTTTTTGAGGGAAACAATGTGCTTTGAAGGTATACAGCATAATGCAGCTTCTGCTACTTCTAAACAGGCCTGCAACATAGGAACAGCACAAGGCCTTGAACACTGACAGCCATCCTCAGAAATCAACAGAGGTCACAGACATACAAAGCGCAAAACATAAACAGATGCTCGAATATGCAGCATTTCACCACCAGGAGAAGTTAATGCTAACTAGCTGGTGCGGGTAAAAAGACCATTTCATCTATGAGCCTTTTTCAAGTCATTGATAGCTTCTGATTTTTTTAGGGAAATGTTCTTTGTCAAATTCCAGCATGAATAGTTAAATCTGAAGCTACCAATAACTCAAGAAAGATTTGTCGTTGAAAGGGACACATTGCCCGTGATCCATAATTGTTGTGGTTTTATAATACTGTTCAGTGGTACCTCGGTTTACAAACTTAATGCGTTCTGAAAGTCCGTTCTTAAACCGAAACTGTTCTTAACCAAGGTGCGCTTTCCCTCATGAGGCCTGCCGCCAGTGGTGCCCTTCCAGTTTGGATTCTGTTCTTAGACTGAGGTAAAGTTCTCAAACCAGGACACTACTTCCGGTTTTGCAGAGTTCGTAAACTGAATAGTTCGTAAACAGGGCTGTTCTTAAACAGAGGTACCACTGTATTCATTGTTATTTGGATTTGTATAGGTTTGCAAATTTATATTAATAGAAACATAGTGTTGGAAGGGACCAATATATTAGATATAGAAACGACAGAGATATATTTAGAACACTTTATTTCTAAATTTTTGTTGTGAAACTCTTTTAGCATATATGTCTTTCATGCATCACCATAAAGCAAAATGAGAACACTGTCTACTTGCTTAAAAAAAACACCCTCATTTTTAATTTCTCTTTGTTTTTATTAAGCCTTCCATTTCTTCTCTCTTCCTCCCCATTACAAATAGGTAGTTGTGGAAGTGGTAGGAGAAAGTTCAAAGCTGATAAAATGCTGCTCTTTCTAACCTCAGGGGTCAAGTCAGGAAGCAATATCTAGGCTGGAATTTATTTTTCATGGGATAAAAATGTGCCTTCAGGCATCTCTCTTAAAAATTCATGCAGTGAAGGCAGTTTCAGGAAAGGGATAAATTAATGCTGAACCAATTGAGCCAAGATTTCTCAGAAGACATTTTTCTGACAAAATTTCTGAGATTTCTTTTTTTTTTGAGGGGAGGCCACTTCGCAGATCCCACCCCCCTATATTCTTCACCATTTTTTGTGGCAGTCACCATTCCCCAACATAGTGTCCTGAACCAACACTATGGCTGCACACACCCCTTACATTTAAAGCACACCCCCAATAATTTGGGGAACTGTAGTTTGTTAAGGGTACTGGGAATTATAGCTGAGGCTGTAAACTAGAATCACTTCCCATTATTCTTGGGGGAGGGAGATGTGCTTTAAATGTATGGTGTGTATGTAGCCTGGGTATGGTGCATTACCTGAAGAGTGGAAAATGTTGTCCAGGATGCCAACACGGTGGCTGCTGCCACCTGCAGCCTTAAAAGAATAAGGTCTGTGCCACTGCCAATGGTGAGCCCTGCCCTTGAGAAGCTGTTGGAGAATTCCCCCTTCCTCAGAATAAATTCAGTGAAATGATCCCCGTCCCCTAATTTCTCAGCCCACAGTTATGGTGGACTAACCGCACACAGCTCAATAATTTGCAGGAAGAGCAGAAGGTACCAGTCCCTGGCTTCTCCAGTTAAGAAGGTACATTGATAAAATGATGACCTGCTTCAGTGTAATGTGGCTTCACACATTCTTATGAATTAGGTCAACCCTCTGTTACTATGGTGACAAAATGGCACTGAGGATAGTGCTGTTGCACTTTTAATCAGGGCTCAGCCAAGTCATTTTGGCCACCTGAGGCCAAGATGGCTAAACACCGCCCCCCCCCCCATCCACAGTCAGAAGCCAACTGAACTGGCTTCCACCCTGGCAACAGGAAAGCGTACTTCAGCTCAAGTTTAGGATGTGTGGCACGGACTGTTTAGCACACAACAGATCTATCCTAAAATGGTGGCCGTTGTGGGGAGATTGTGGGGCAATGGTAGAAAAAGGAGGGGACTGCCACAGCCACACCCAGCAGCTGCTGCGTGCGGCAGTCACCACACTCTGCCTAATGGGAGGACCAGTCCTGATGCTGAAAGTGACAAAGAAATATGGAAGTTTAGCTGACACAGCTTGCCATTGCAAGGTGCAGGGGTGAGAAAAGATGAATGTGCTAAAAATCCCTGGCTTCTACATAACTGTTAAATGGGTGTCTCCACTATCAGCTGCTACACAAAGAGAAGGCACACCACATCACATCAGGGGTGGACTTTGGCAATATGGTGTCATCTGTGCAGCTAAAATTTGATGCCCCCTGCCTAAGCAGACTTTGGGAAGGAGACATGAGGCTCTGGCTCCTACAGTCCTCCTGACTCCTTCCCAAAGCCTAGTTGCTTGCTCAGCTTTGGGAAGGGCTATGGAGAGCTCTAGCAAAGGTGGTTGAACCGGGCACAGAATGTATGGGGTGCTGCAGCAGGCACTGCAACTATGACATCCAGTGGAAGGCGAGAGGCAGGGGGTGCCCAATTTTGGCATCACACAGGGAACCACTAAAATTTGAGACACCAAGGTCCGCCACTGGCTCTAGGACCCTGCCAGAGCCCTCATGCCTCCTTCCCGAAGCAAGAGCATACTATGCAGGAAGACGTCCCTTGACTCTGTGCCCTGCCCCTATATCTGCCTCTGATCTCATGACCTACCACCTATTACTGACACCAGAGGCATAGTGGTGGTGGAGTGTGGGGTATACATGTGTGTGCATATATAAAGTCAACAGTATATAGCATAACACCCAGTTTATTAGGATCAGCATGACTGCAATTCTATGCATTTTTTACTGCATGCGAGTAAGCTCCATTAAACTCATTGAGGTGTGCTTACTTCCAGGAGAAGCTGGCCTATTAGGTTCAATAGGATACTGCCCCAGCAACAGTGCTGGATTAAACCCTGTGGAGGCCCCAGGCAGTAAAAAAAAAATGGGGGGGGGGTCTT
The DNA here is from genome assembly GCF_964188315.1 of Podarcis muralis. Lineage (NCBI taxonomy): Eukaryota > Metazoa > Chordata > Lepidosauria > Squamata > Lacertidae > Podarcis > Podarcis muralis. The sequence goes on along the minus strand of NC_135661.1, from coordinate 65,734,032 downwards.
GCAAATTATCTCGAAGCTTCTACTTGGCTACTTACAAATATTCTACCAGAATCTAACTCACAGAAAACTTTGTATCTGGAGGTTTCTTGTGCATGTGCTCTAAATGGGATAACATTGAACTAAGAAAGCATGCTTGCAATTTTCTTTCAAGATAAAATCAATATTATTTTGATCCATTGTCATGGAGCCTACTCTGCCTATTTGTAATCCAGCTCTGCCCAGCAACCTCATCGTGTCCTCAGCCAGCCCCCACCTTCTGGCCTTCTTACTTACATCCAGTTCAGAGTGCAAGGTCTGTCAGCTTAGGCTCAGTGTTGCCCTTGTAGAACTCAGCAGGGAGAATGATGGTGACAAAACTAGAATTAATTGGCTTTGCCTCTCATTAGCTGTGGCTCCACCTACTGCTGGCCATCCTGTCTTCCGCCTCACCAGTCCCAATAGGCACCAGTCACCACTTCTTACTTCGGACTGCATAGGATCAACTTGTAAAACATTGTGAGCTTTACCCAAAGTATGTTCAACTAGCTCAACTGCAGCCTTTAACTTTCTGTTAAAATACAAACAAACTTGCAAAGAAATGTTCCTACTTAAAGTGTGAACTCCATCAAAGAAAAGGAATGAAAGATCAGGTTTGAGTATGCAGTGTCTGCTTCTTATCCTCATTCTCTGACTTCCTCTACGCCTCATTTGCTTGGCAAAAGAAGTTGGGTCCCTCCGTTATTGGATGCTCCTGCTCCAGAAAAATAATTAAAATAAAATCCAGAGGTGCACTCCACTGCATTCCGTCTTCACTACACTACAGATTGATACTGACTCTGCTACCAGGTCCTAGACCCCACCTGCTCTATACACTTAAAGTAATATCACACCACTTCAAGTAGTCATAGCTTCTCCATAATAAAGCTGCAAGCTATAGTTTGTTAAGGGAGCTGAGAGTTGTTAGAAGGTCACATATTCCTCTCATAGAGCTCTCATTTCAATCTAGAGTGGTTTAAAAGTCAATCCCTCTTCCCAAGGAACTCTGGAAATTGTAGCTCTATGAGGGGAAGAGTTTGCCTAACAACTCTCAGCACCCTTAACACTGCTACACCACATTTCACACAATTCATTGAACTCGACATTGACTTTCCTGTGTGAGTGTTTGTTTGGCTACACTTTTAATCACATTGCATTTAGTTGATTGGGGAGCCACGTGGATGCTGCTATTGCGTAAAGGATGTAGATTTGCAGGTGGGGTGGGGGTAAAATAGACTGCTCAAAACGTGACGCCTGCAATTCCTTTAAAAAGAGCTATAGCTTCCAGATCATTTATCACACCTCCAAGTGTCTGTGCATTCCTTCCTACCTATTTCGAAAAGCTGCAAAGATAAATAAAACCCCACTTTTGGCAGTTCAAATGCAAAATGACAGCAGAAATGAGGTCAGTACAGTGGAAAGAGATGTTTAAATGATGCTGTAAGAAAGGATTAGACTGCATTCTTCCATGAGATGGTTTGGATAGGCTGGGGAGATGCAACTCCACCCATAAGGTGTCCCAACACCAAACGTTTAACAACAATCCACATTAGGCTATGACTGGCTTTGAGTATATCACCTATATAGGGGCAGGAAAAGGAATGTGCCATTTGTCTGCAATATATCTGGTGGTGATGGGTGATTAAGCCTACAGACGAGGAGTGTTGGATCTCATGCATTCAGCATGAAATTGCTCTTTACCTTCTTTCTGCCCTTCTTTCCCATTATATCCACGTGCATGACCACAGTCAGCTGATCTAAAAGCCTGATGCTTTCATTTAAGTCTCTGACTAGCCCCTTATGACTGGCACTGCTTCTTAGAAGCTCTCTGTGGAGTTGGGGATGGGGGAAGAAATCAGTCAGTTCACATTTAAAGGCAATTCTACCTACTTAGCACTTTCTGATACAAGGGCATGAACTGAGGGCTTATCCACACCCCCGCTTTCCCAGCTGCTTTCCCTTGGGGAAACATGATCTTTAGCACAGAATTGGAACAAATGGCAATTGGGTTTTCTGTAGATTGCTGTCTGTTCTGATTTAATGCTAAAGAGCAGCCTTTCCAGGGGGAAAGCAGGGGGCAAAGGCAGAACTGCTGGGACCCATGCATAGAAAGCATGGGTCAAGTGGAAAGCTACGTTGTAGGCACAGGACAAGCAGAAGTGTGGACAAGCCCTGAAATGCAGCCAACCTTCAAAATTCACACTTCTCTGAATTTTGCAGTGCAGTTCTCCAGCCAAGTGATGAGTACAAAAATCCATGTACTGCGGTGGTGTGTGCATAAAAATGCATATATGAGAGAAAACAACATACAAAAATAATTATATTAGGGGAAATGCTTTGCAAAAATGTGTATATTAGGAGGAATGCACACTGAAAAGATTTTTCATTAAGACTTATTTTTTAAAAACTGCAAACAGATGTGGACATTTTGAGAATTTAAGATGGGAAAAATTGAAACTGAAATTGACAGACTTACCCTTTTTGGAGCCACTTTTCTCTCTTGCTTCAACCCCCAGTTAAAAATCCCCACATGAAACTTACACCCTGCACATTCAAAAGCCATTTGCTTGCTTGTCTCTGTTGTCAGTCTTGCTTCCCCCATGTCTCTTTCCCTTCCCTTGACCTTCTCTCCCACACAGTCATCATTTATTGAAACAAGTACTGAAACTTTTTTGGGAACTGTGCCGGTAAGTGCTGCAATTTAGTATTTATTGTATTTTGATACTATGGATCCTGGAGATTTTAGCTTGGGATCCTATGACTGTATTCTTTCTTGGAAATCAAAGAGAATTTTAAAATGGTGAGCAGTACATAAATTATATGCATGCATGTATAAATAAATAAATATAAAGTTTAGTTTGCATCCTCTTTGAGGGAGACCTCTGTGCAACTTTTTTTCCTAGTGGAATGTAAATTAATGACACTGTGCAGATAACTGCAGCCTTTGTCCTCCCAGCTGCTGAGAAGCACTGCTAAGTATCCAGAAACTGTTGGACCTGGGAGGGCATACTCAGTCCTTCACATTTATTTCCTCTTCCCTGGACTCCTCAGGAACCATTGCCTGGTTGGTGCTTGGAAGTGTGGTGGTGTGGATTGGGGCTTGCTTAAAGGGCCTGGTGAGGGCAACGAACCAGTGAGCACTTGTGGCCCATCACAAACATGAAGCAAGGCAACTTAGGCACCCCAGGCCCAACGCATCTTATACAGAGGCATATTTTCTAACTGTTAATGCTTGATATTAGTCTCTGCTCCAATTTGTTAATGTCACCTTAAATTTTGAGACCAATCCTCTAGAAAGTTTGCAGGCCTCTTGAATTTTGTTTCCTCTGTTAAGAAGATCAGAGCCAGCTTTGTCACTGACTACTGTATAAAAGAATGCTGTAGCCACAGCTATTGCAACCCACTATAACACATGTAGAGTGCTAATTAATCATTGAACCGATTATGTATGTTCCTTACTGTTACTTTTTGTAACTGACAATCCAATAATATGTATTCCATATGCTGTTTTCATTTTTATGTTGTATTTCTGGTGTTACTGTTGAAAAACAATATAATGCATATTAAAAATAAAAATAAAGGAATGCTATAGGATGCCTGCCTAGAGTCAGTCCATTGACAGTAACATGAACTGAATGTTCTTTTTACTTACTTTATTATTAAATTTGCCCGTCACTTTATCTTGCCCAGGGCAACCCAAAACAACTTAAAATCAAAGAGTAGCTCCTTGTAGCACACATTTTAAAAGAAAGTCCTGTGGGACTAGATCAGTTCAGCATTCCCAATGCTGACAAGCCTAGAGCCATAATAGCTGATCTTCTACTTACCTCTACACACTAACCTCAGCTACCATAACTAAATAAACCATGTCTTCTTCCTCCCCTCCCCATCATTTCTAAGAAAATTATGCTTTCCGCCCATCTAGGCAGCTCTGAGCAGGAAAGATAGAACTAAGGCCTCATTTGCTCAGCTAACAACATTTCATTGACTTGAATTGTCCCACCACCGCAGTAATTTAATTAGGGTGAGGCAACAGCAACACCTTCCTCCAGGCAGAAAGCAGAACTGGTTCTCTAAGTTTGGGCAACACATTCAGAGGTGGCAGGCTTCTCTATGCCTTCTGTATGTATTGCTGAGAAGTGCCTTGGGATCAATGATGAAAGGTGCTATGCAAATCTGGACAAATGAGCAAAGTAAATAGAAGATTGAGTTTAGGTAACACTGAAATCCAGAGACAGATAACCAGTGGTGTAGTGGTAAAATCTGAAGAGCAGGAATTCATCTTGATGGCCCCTATAGTCATCACACCCACCCCAGGCAAGTAAAAAAATGAATATAGCTATATTACATTCACATGCACACGCCCAAAGGACAACAGTACCATTCACACACATGAGGAAGGCGTCAGCAGCAGGCTTGGGGGAACCCCAAGGTTTGTAGATGTATAAGTACATTTTTGGGTGGGGGTGGAACCAAAGCTGGGGATGGGATCAGGAGACCAAAAGCAGCTCAGTGAGGACTGAGCATGCTCAGTGGGCACAGGATACTGAGTGTCTGGGGTATGGAATGGAAAGGAAATATAGAATATTGTTGCATTTTAAGCCTGTCTTTTAATTCCAGTGCTAGAGCCCACATATTCCTTCCAGATTTGTTTCAGCCACTGGTTTAATAGTTTGCTGGCGCCACCACGTGGTAGAACAGGCATATGATCACAGAGGGGGAAAAGGCTAGCAAAAGATTAGACTAGGAGCCTTTTCACACACCATAGAATCATAGAACTATAGAATCACCATAGAATCATAGAACTGTAGAGCTGGAAGAGAAACCAAGGGTCATCTAGTCTAATCCCCCACAATACAAAAATCTCAACTAAAGCATCCCTGACAGATTTCCTCCCAATAAAAGAGGATAGTTCCACTGTTGAAGAAATTTCAGGCAACTGTAAATTCTCAGCAGCAGGACCTTTTGCAGGAGTATAAGAGCCTGCGGATCAAGCCAATGGCCCATCTAGTTCAGCATCCTTTTCTCACAGTGGCCGTCCAGATGACATATATGTTACTATCTAACCATTATTTATGTGAAAATGGAGGGGTGGCATTTGCAACATGAGTGTGCATTCTGGTGAATGAAGATTTTATATTCGAGTTACAAACCCGATTGAAATAAGAATCACTTAAGTCAAGTGTTAAACACCCCCTATAGGCCACAATAGGGCACGATCAAAGCTTACAGTGAAAATTCCCTGCCCTCTTTAACAATTGCATCACAACTGTTGCTGAAAACTAAACAGGTTTTAAAAGCAGTCCCTGATAAGATGTATGGCGAGTGAAAAGGATTATTCAGACATGTAACCCAAGTGGATTGTAAAGAACTCCAAAATAATATTTTCAAACTAGATGAATGGGGAACAAAATGGTAAGTAAGGTTTCATGTGTAAATCAGGGCAAATACACCCAGAGAGATGGGGCTGAACTGGCTTTAAATAGGAAAGAGATCTGTGGGTCACAGTGGATGGATCAGTTGCAACACCAACTCAGTTTGTGGCAGCTGTGAAAAGGCAAATTCCATCCTATTGGGCACTATTAGGAAAGGGACTGGTAATAAGATTGGCATTACAGTAGTGCCCTCAAATAAATTTGCCACGTGACAACATTTGGAATACATTGAACAGTTCTGGTCATCCCACTATATATAAGAGCTGGAAAAGGGGCAGCAACCAAAATGAAGGTTGGAACACTGTGCTTATAGGAATCACTGGAAGGGTTTTGGGCTCTCAGGTGTTTAGAAAAAATATATTACTAAGGGGGGTGGGGTAGGGACATGATCAAGTCTGATAAAATTATGCGTGGTGTGGAGAAAATGGATAGAAAGGACTTCAGATTGTACCCCCAAAATCCTAGAACTTGGGGCCAGCCTATGAAGTTGACTGGCAGTAGATTTAGGGTAGGCAGAAAGTACGTCTGCACAGAGAATACAATTGGCTATTGGCAGTGAATTCCATAAGCTCATCAGCTTAGGTGACATCAAAAGGAATTTGACAAACCCACGAGGGATAAACAGCTGCTAGATATGAGAAGGGAGGGCTGCAATAAAATGTTGTCGTGAGAATCCCCAGCCCTGGACAGCAGTATTCTTGTTCAGAACTCCAGGCCACTTGGAAGAGGAGCCTGGAGCATTCTGCTGGAGCTCAAAGTAGGGCAGGATTCAGGAGGTGGAAAAGGGACACCATTTCCTCCTTTCTCATCTGGCTGAAACCTCCTCTGTTGCGCTATCAAGAATTACAGCTTGGGGACTGGTTGCCAACTCCAAAACTGAGAGGCTTATTGCTGTAGCATATACCACATGCGTAGGGAGTTTCCAGAAGTGGGAAAGAGATAAGGGATCACTTTTTCTTTCCAGTCTGAAAGAGCCCTGTTATCTGCAAGGAGGGAAATTGCTTTTTAAACTCATAACACACGTTGGGCTCGTCACTTACTCTCAACTCAACCTACCTTTAAGGGATGCTGTGAGGCTAACATGGAGAGGAGAACTATGTACGCTACTTTGAGCTTCTTAGAGGAAAGGTGGAATATAAATTGCAGAAATAAAAAAATAAAATAAACATCACCTACAAGCCTAGTCCCCACCTGCAGGATATTTACCGTCCTAACATGATAATAAGGTAATTAATGGTGTAAAATTCCCCCACAGTGGACAGTGAGATGAACAACTTATTTTTTGTCAGACACTGAACTACAGAACAAAATGGTTCTTATCTAAATGCGTTAGCGAAATGACCTTGTGGACCAAAGCCAGGCAGTACTGTGTTTACAGTAGACATTAAATGTGGAGATTTCTCTGATGGTTTGTATCTTGCCTTCAACTTTGAGTCAAGACACCACTCCAGTGGAATACATTACATCACTGCAGATGTTTAACCTAGGCTATTTCAGGCAGTCTCTATCAATTCATTGTGGAAACAAACTGTTTTCTGTTAAAATAAGAGTTCCAGGCATTCAAACTAGGTACATGACAAGAAGCCATCCCTTTTAAAGTTGCAATGTGATTTCACTGCAATAAAATAACAATGACTTGTTTAATTGTTGAGCTTTCTCGATAAGCAAAAGCCATTTTAATATATTCTCTTTGTCAGTGGCCTGTCCAGCGCAGCAGCTGGAGCAACTGTGTGTTTGGAGATGTGTGTCCTTCTTGCACAATGTGTCCTCACAGCAGGAAATACTGGTGCAACACTAGCACAACGCTGCTGTAGCTATGCCAAACATGTTTGTTGCATAAAGTGTAAACCAGCTCTTCTGAATCTTGCGCAGTTGCTGTGGAAAGAGTGTTATTTTACAGGGCAATCTTATAGCTATCTACTCAGAAGCAAGTTCCACCGAGTTTAATAAGGTTTACTCCCAGTTAAGCACACAGAATTCTGGTCTTAATAAGGTAAGGGTTGAAAATAGGGTTGTGGGAGAACATCATTTCAGTTTGCATTTAAAGGTGGGTCTACCTAATTCACACTTTCCAAGATCATCAGCAAATCAAAGCACAGCCAGCCTTCAAAATTTACAATGTTGTTCTCCAATGAAGCAATGAGTATAAAAATGCAAATGCAGGGTGCACAAAGGCATACATTAGTGAAAATAACACACACAAATGTTTTAAAGTAGGGAACCCTGCTTTGCAAAAATGTATATATTAAGATAATGGCATACAAAAATTTGTACGAGAAGTTCACACTAAAATGCTGATGAATTTTCAGGAGGACATTTTTCTGAATCACAAACTGGTATGGGAATGTGGAGAACTGAACGTAAGATTTGGAAAACGAGAAATTGAGGCTGTGTACACACTCCTGTTTACTATGCATCTAGTGAGCTCTCACTGCTGCTTTGAGAAGCAGTATACACAGCCACAATCCTTATCTATCCTGTCATTCCTTGCAAAAGACTGCATTTTGATGCATTCCCCGCTAAACCAGCTTAGATTCAAATGGGGGGGGGGGGGAGCAACCTAGCTCTGCTTTAAGATAGTAATGTAAACCCAGCCTGAGAGAAACCAAAATGTACAGATTTGCCTAACTCTGGTTGAAGAGCAGCATATTTTAAAACTGAATAAAATGGACACAACAGATCATAATCAGTTATTTTAGTTTGTGGAATTGTCATTAATGGAGTTTTTATGTTTTCAACATTCTTTTTTCCTACATGCCTTTTTAAGGGTTTACTTGAGGGACCTTCCTGCTATTCGAGGTAGCATATTGCAAGTAATTGCAATTAAGGTAGAAACATACAAAGCAACTATTCCCCTAAGAGCTGTAATTTGAGCCCCGACTCACCGAATTCAAAAACAGTCCCTTAGTTTGTGATAGGATGAAATAATTCTACACTTGGGACTTCATTTGAGTTGTTGTTGTTTTAGGAATAAAATACACTGTGCCCCATTTCACTGGACCAAGACTGCATAAAATGTGTCAGTTCCAGTTCGTTTTGAGAGAAGGCTCCAATAACCCATTGCCAAATTCCTCCATATGTAACATCCCACTTTTATTAATAGGCAAATTAATAGACAGGTTACGCTAACTTCAATTGCTCTACTTTAAGAGAGAGAGAAAAGGGGAATACTTCTTCCCTGTTGGGCAATTAAATAGTTTTGCAAGATTATGCCAATACATAGGAAATTTAAAGTTTTCTCTTTTAAACCCCCCCCCCCAACTCTTTTGTTCCTAATGTGCACAATTCTGCAACTGACCAGCATAGGAGATAAATTCCAAAGGGACTTACTTGACATCTTCAAAATTTCTTAAACTGGGCTTTCTGTGATGCTTTTAAATTGCAAAGTGCTGGAATATAACCAAATATTGCATGTGTGAAGGGAAATTACTCACTGCAATGATAAACAAATTGACAGACTCAAACACTTGAGCTGAAAAAGGATCACTCTGTATGTTTTGCATCTACTGTAGGAATCAAGGATTTCCCTTCTCACAAGACTGGAGATTAGGAAACTCCGAGGCATATCAAATGTCTTTGTGGGGTTTGCCATCAAGGAAGAAAAAAATTGGGCAACCCACTTCCACACTTCATGAAGTGGATCACTTATATATAGGCAACTGCAATGCACATCTACCATATAATCTTGATTGTAACAAAGCTTGAACTTTTTAAAAATGCCTTTTGTGTGAGGAAAGCAGATATAGCTTCATATTGGAATTTCTGAACTGAACTATTTAAATACATAAACAAATACGATTTCTTTTTGGTCATCAAACATACCCAGACTTTGCCAATAATGATAATTATTGTCATTACAAAGGATAATTTAATTTTTATCATGGTAAAGCTACTGGATTGTAGCCAATGAAGTTCTAATCAGAGTAGACCCATTAAAATTAAATAGACCCAAGTTAGCCATGTTGATTAATTCCATTGGGCCCACTCTGAGCATGGCTGAACACTGAATAAAACCCACTATAACACCCCTCAAAACATTTATACCATCAGGTTTTGAGAATTGTCTTCTTTTAGGAGCAATCAAAAGCATTTTCTCCCCTAAAAGGCATCTCAGAGTGTATTAGGACAGTATATGAAACAGAAATGGACAACTGGAGGCCTGAAGTTATTTGGCTCCAAAGTAACTGCCTGAGCCCACAAGCATTTTAATCAAATGTGATAAAAAGTGTGCCAAGTTTGACTTTTAAGGAAAAGGATTGGAAAGAAATACAAGTTATCAGAAAATTTGTACCAAGTTAGCTAACCTGTGACTCTCTAGCTCTTGTTGTCTATCTAGCTCGCTATTGTCTATGATCGAGCAGTAGATTTCCAGGATCTCAGACAGAATTTTTTCCATAACCTGTCAGCAGCTCATTTTTTAATCCGATACCAGGGATTGAACCTAAGTACTTCTGCATGCAAATTGGACACTATAGTACTTGAGCTATGGCCCATTTCACTACACTGTTGCAATTAGTCTTGTTATATTTGGATTAAAATAGGAGTCCTCTCTCCTCAGCCTCTATGCACAATTATAGTTTTAATTTGGAAAACTGCCTAAATTAGTCAAATGTACAAATACACATTCTAAAGTATGCTTAGAAGAAAAGGACTAAAAATATAGTAAAGGTAAGTTATGCAATGTACAGCCACTTTAAAAGATTTATATTTCTCATTAATCAAGCTTTTTTTTGGCAGTCATGCACAAATATCATGAGACTGAAAACCACAATTTCCTGCGCTACAATTTGAAGAGAAGGCACAAATCATCCATTACTTGAACATGAAAAACTCATGTTTGCATGAACATGCAAGGTCTACAGTAGACACTTTGGCACCATTATTGAAAATGAAATCTACACAGTCTTCTTTGCAGTGTGAACATTCATATCTATGGGAATCCAAAGTACAAAAGTTGCTTTCAGTCAGATCCTATATTTGCAAATTTCATTGTGTTCAATGGAAACAATACCAGTGTACTCACGATGGTGGTGTTAGGCTACAAATTCTAGACAAGTCTACTCAAAAGCTGTGAGTTCAATGGAACTTACTTCCAAATAAACATGCATTGAAGTGCCAATGTATTGTCTCAATTCTGATTGCTTCTTTTTCTAAATTCCATAGTTGAGTTCTAGTAGATACAAATTCATTTCTCTCTCCAAAGGGTGGCATAAACACCTGGGAGGTATGGGCAAGCAAGGGATTGTATAGTATGAAGACAGTGACTGACGTTCTGAAGACTTGCAACCAGGCACACTGTCATGCAGAAATCAGAAACTCTCAGCGATGGTTTTTACAGGCACATTTGTGGAGAGCAGTATGTCCAATTTCCCTTTAAAAGGATAAGTAAAATAAAAATACAAATCACCAAAGGCAAAACTTACCACAATCCTTTTCAGCTGAGTAAACTCTTACAATCTTTGAGTTCTGCTGAATATTAACTAAGAAAGGAGAAAGATAATTTTAATATTTATTGTAAACCACTTAGAGGTTCCACTAGAATCAAATGATATATTGTATAAAAAAAGGTAAAGATAAAGGACCCCTGACAGGTAAGTCCAGTCATAAATGACTCTGGGGTTGCGGTGCTCATCTCGCTTTACTGGCCAAGGGAGCTGGCGTACAGCTTCCGGGTCATGTGGCCAGCATGACTAAGCCGCTTCTGGCAAACCAGAGCAGTGCACGGAAACACTGTGCCACATTGCCATTGTGTTTCATTGGTTAATCCATACTTTACTTGTAAAGTTTTATATTCCACAAATTTATAATTTTCATCAATTAATTGATTCAATGTCAAAATACCCTTTTTCATCCAATTTTGCCAAATTATTACTTGATTTCCAATTTTTAATTTTGCGTTGGCCCATATTGTTTATTTCTCATGCTGATAGGGGTCGTCCTTATTTTTATTTATATTCATCCAAATTTTTATAGGTGCTTTAATAGACTCCAGGATAATAGCATATTTCATAAAATTGGAGCCGTATTTAGTCCACCCTACAAGAGGTTCAAAGAAACTATATTCGAGAGTAGCCCAATTGGGATTCCTGCTAGCTCTCCAATTAGTCTTACTCAGTAGGTAAGCCTGGTGATATGATTCCAGATTTGGGAGCCCAAAGCCGCCTTCCTTAGTTGGAAGTTGCATTTTATGGAGTGATATTTTTGGTGACTTTGTACCCCACAGACAAGATCTAAATAGTTAATTTATTTTGTTGAAGTATAATTTGGGAATATATATTGGTAATCCTCTAAGAATGTATAAAAGCTTTGGAACAATGTTCATATTGAGGACATTAACCTTTTCCCAAAGGGAGAGGTTTAGAGGTCCCCACCTTTCAATATCAAAAGAAATCTCCTTTATAATTTGACTCAAATTTAATTTTACAATTTGGGCATAGCAACTTATTTTATTCCCCAAAGCTGAATGATTAAATACCAAACTACAATTAACTACATATTTACCTTACATTATTCACGTAAAAAAATCAATCATCAGGGACAGACAAACTTGATGAGTGGAACATCAAAGACCACAATGTAGAAAAATGTTTTACCAGAACCCCCAATATAGTAAGAATTCATTTGATTACTGCATTGAGTGTGTGCATAAATTGAGCCTATGCTTTGGACTGTATATTCATGTTAATTAGCTTGACCAGCCAGATACAGAAAGGGGCACACTTTACAAATGTGGCCAGTTAATCTATTTATTAATATAGATTTTTATCCCACCTTTCAGGGAATCTACCTTCACAAGATGATTTACATCATCAGTGACAAAATATATATATGCTAAAATATACAAATTGTTAACACAGAACTCACATAAAAAGCAGATGAATTACAACTAGCAACAGTATATCCATCCTGGCACCAAACTTTAGCGCATATCCCAGGAAAAAAAAGCCAGATCTTCAATTGGAGGCCAAAACTCCGCAGGGAGCTTGAGAGCTAGGGTGTCATCACCAAGAAAGCTCTCTCATTTTTACTTCATAGTTTGCTCCAGCTTGAGATGCTCCAGCTAAGAGGGCCTCCCTGGTAAATCTTAATTAGTGAGAAGGTCTGTACAGGAGCAGCTGTCCTCTCAGGTCTCCAGGGTCCAAGTTGTATAGGGCTTTCAATACAAATATCCTGAAGTGAGCCTTGTAGTATATTGGCAACCACTGCACTAACTTCAGAAGAGGCATTATGTGCTTATGGTCATATTCAACAAGAGACTTTTGCAATTTGTATCTATAGCTACTAGACCAGTTTGAAAACCAGCCCATTACACCAATACTTTCTAGAGGTTACCAGCCCATAGGCCATCAGGCTAGGATTTTGCTGCTCAGGAACAGCTGTAACGTAGGTGTGGCAGAAGTATTTTTATGCATGCATGTTTGTGCTGACAAGTTTACCATTTCTGTTTTGGACTGAATATATTTGCTAAGGCTAGTTAACCTAGGAAAACAGGGAATAAGTTAAATGTAAATAGTTAAGTGTGAGGGAGTTATAGGCAGTCTTGGCAACTGTTACTAAGGGATTTGGGATGTTGGGAAAGTGAAAGTTGAAGCAGTTAAGAAGGGCGGGGAGAGAAACAGAGTGAGAGTGAGATGGAAGTGCGATTTGGAGTACATCTGGTTAAGGGAGACTGTAATCAGGTGCTGCATGTGGATATGGAAGAAAACAGGGATGGAATGTGTGGGAGGTGCAGGGGGAACCAGAAGTCTACACCAAGGACTCATGAAAACATTGCTCCACAGAAACACCCAGGCAACGCCATGGTATCATACAGGAATCAACTGGGGAAAATGACTGCAGTGCTGAGTCACTGTACAAGGACATAGCCTTGAAAGGGTATTATGGACTAGAGAAATTATTCTTTGCATAATTTAGAACAAAAGTTGTTTTAACACATGTAGGCTTGCAAACTCCCTTTCCAGAATGTGAACTGGGACGGTAGTCTTTCAGTTGTCACACTGACCTACCAGCCAAAGGTCATAAAGGACTACATTCCTTCAGAGGGAGTGCAACCCCATCTAGAACAAGCAATTTGCCTGATTTCTGGATCTGGAAACTACTCACAGGACCTCAATCTTTTTGGGATCCACTGGCACACCACTAAATTCAGGCATGAGTCCAGAACCTGCATAGCTTCGCCTGGCTTGTATAGAGAGCATACTGATGCCACTCCAATCCCCCAATGACACCACCAAATGTTTCAACACCACTGGTGACCGAACCCTGTAAACTACCAGTTCAAAACGCAAAGGGCCAATAATGGTTGCAACACTGTGCTTCCAACACCTATCTCAGAGCTGCTCAGGATACCCTGGTGGATGGTATCAAAAGCTGCAGAGATCCACAATTAACAAGGCTGCCTTCCCCATCCATCAGCATGACCAAAGCTGGTACAGATGCCAAACCAGGCCTGAATCTAGGCTGGAAAGGGTCTAAACATTTCCTACAAGAACAGGTAAGAGCTTAGCTATCACCACCCTCTCAAGCACCTTCCCTACAATGGCATATTGGCAACATGATAGTTGTTTCAAATAACCCACATTAGACCTGGAGATTTGTATCATTTCCTGAAGTAAATTTAGTACCACCCTAGCAGTGATGTGCAAGTTTTGGTTTCCTTGTGTACTGAACTTATGCATCTGAGAAGAGGCCCACAGCAGTAGCATTATAGTATGGAAAGAATAGATGGGAGTGGTGTGCTGATGAGGAAAGAGCAATCTTATTAAAGGAGCAGCAAGCATCTGCAAAACTCTTTAATTTTCCAATTTTATTTTTTGCTGTCACAAAATCCAATTATGCAAATTAACACCTATCTGCTTTTGGAAGGTCATGCCAAGTTACTAATTTTGAAAACATTATGAGGACTTATAGAAAGTGCTGTAAAAGAGCTGATGCACTGGAAGGTTTAGTCTCACCCAACCTGAGTCTCAGCACTCTGCTCAACCTGCTGGATTAACTTGATTCCATATTACAAAAAAGAAAGTCCCACTGCATTCTAGAACCTTTGAATCTTCCGTATTTTTATGGCGCTACTTTCGTTTTGGTTATTCTAAGATTAATTTAACAACATGATCAGATCTAAACCAAATCATTGCTTACTCCTTGTGTAATACCACTCTTGGCCTTCAGTTCAACCTTGTGTTAAGCATTCAAATGGAGTTGTCCACCCTATACCTTTCCATGAATTCCTACTCCATTTCATACTGCTGTAGCCACCAAGAGTCACATGTAATCAATCACTTTTATTTTTGAACAATAAAGGCAAGATGACTAAATCCTGTAATTTACCTAAGCAGATTTAGTTTATAGAATGAATGGAGCCTCAGGTTCAGAGCTGCATGGGGCCCTCCAAGAGAGGACTCCAAGGCACAACCTTCACCAACTGTTGTTGAGTAGTTTTGCCTGGCTGGAATGTATTGCTGAACTGTAATAATTCTTCTTGCTTACTTGGAGAGCTATGCATGTATGCTGAAACCTCCAACTTGTGTGTGGCTGGAATGTAGCCTCCTGTCTAAAGGTAGGGTTGCCATATTTCAAACAGTGAAAATCTGGACAGAAAAGCTGTTGAGCTTTCTTGGCAAAATCACAGAAATTCTCCGTTTCTGAGCTCCTTTTCTGGAAAATCGGCAAAACTGGCCCTGCTGTCATGGGCTGCCATGCGTCCGGATTTTCCCGAACATATTGTTGATTTCCGCCTGGACACTGCTGCCAACTGCAGTATTCCAGATATGTCTGGGAGATTCTGGACGTATGGCAACCCTAGTCTAAAAGTAAAGAGTCAAAACTGTTTTATCCCTCTTTTGCCTAACTACCACTGGCATATGGTCCCTGGAAGTTTGTTCACAAAGAAATGAGGCCATTGGGCTGAAAAAGGTTCCCCACCAGTGTCTAGAGCCTTAAACATTAAGATAAAAGGCACGCAGTACAACTCAGTATTGCAAAAGAAGCCCACAAACGTTACTAGCCTTGAAAAATGTTTACTAAGCATACTGGGGCTTGGAGATGGGGCAAAACACCCTCTTTTACAGCAGCTGTGAGCTTCCATCCTCTGTCTGCTCACATGCAATTCCTTATCGCCTCTGGGTATCAGGGCTAGTTCTTAAATACAAGGCTGGTAGAACTCTTCTGAGATTATACCACTATAGAACACAGATGGGGAAAAGCATGACAAAATATTCAAAATAGCACCAGGGGTGAGGGGAGAGTAATTTTCCTTGACATGCTACTTTTGCATTTTGTCATGCAATTCCTTCACCTACATTTATAACTGGAAATTTCCCAAGAGAATTGAACCATGTGGTTTTTCTGATCATGTAGATCAATGCTTAGTGTTTCTATGACAGCGGGGCCATTTTGAAACATATATACTTACATTTAAGCTCACCAATGTAACCCTGAAAGAAAAGCACTAGAAATCAAAGAGAACAGAGTAAAAAAAGAGAACAGTCCAAGCCAAACAATATCCAGCTTTATTAAAGGTACTTTTCATAAAACAATCAATCAATGGTATTCAGGCAGGACATGGTCTACAATCTGCAATGTTTTACAACAAATTCCAACTCCCCTTTCTTCTTGGACTACCAAAATGTAAAGTTACTATATAAAACCCAATGAAATCTTCAATTCTTACTTGGAACAGGGAAAGTTTAGAGTGAGGGTGGACACTTTCACATTTAGTATGTTGTTTAACAACTTTTCACAAGCCTACCCTGACTTTTAGAGGAAAACAAAACCGTAGAATTCTTAATTTGAAGATTCACAATATAAGAAATGTGGCTCATCTGAGAGCCATCCTTCCCCCACCCCATAGTATTTGACACCAGAAATCTGGATTGCCTGACACTGTGAGTACGAATCTGATTTATGAGAGCAAGTATCAAAAGACCCTATGCCACACTCAAAGGAGTGGTAAATGCAATACAAATGACAATGTGAAAGAACAGACAGAGGAAGTCTAAGTACTGTTTTAAATGTACCTTCTCCTCAGACACAAGCATTTTGGGAACTTCAGTGTTCACTCAAGTATTTCAGAAACCAAAGATGAACAATATCAGGGAATCCCCCTTTCTTGTGTCCATGTAGACCCCCTCTTGTAAAATTGAAGGGGGGCTTTTAAAAGCCCAGGTTCTAAGTAACAGAGTCAATGGCATTTGTCCCCTCTCCTTCCCCCAAAACACAACAACGAAGCGTTCTGTGTGCTAACAACATAGCTTTAAAAAAAAAAGTAAAACAAAATTCTGCATTGTTATAAAACTTGATAAAAAATAGTATTTCAAACTGTACAGTCACCAGAAGTACACAGTTATCAAAAATTCACACAATTCACTTGGCATCCCCAGCACCTTCAGCTTTCTGTGCCTGAAAGACAAAGGCAGTCCCGTCAGTTTTCTTTATGCTAATGCAAGCTTACTACCCACATAGGCCAATGTCTGCATGAATCTATGTAAATTATATGAAACAGACACACACCCATTAACACAATGCAAGCTATTATGAGAAAGTATTGATGTTAGACTTGAGCAGAAGAACGAAGACAAATATTTCTTACTTAATTTTTAAAACTGCAATCTCGTATACAATCGGGAGCATACTATTCCATTCAAATACAATCATTTCACAACAAATTAACAAAAGAGTTTGGAGGAAACATGCTGGTCCATATCACTAAATATATAGTTTAGCAAAGTAAAGAAATCTACTATATTGCTATTATACCTGGTCTGTTTTGGCATCTCCATTTTCTGCAGGATTGTTTCCATCCTTGCCTGCATCAGCTTTCCCCTTCTTCCCCTTAGGTACCTTCTCAGCCTTCTGCCAGTCAATGGAAATAATTAATAGTTCACAAACCATAAACATCTGCTGATATAAAGGACTTCACACAATTTAAAACAATTGTTTGAACATAAGACCAGAGAACAAAGATGTATTCAAGTTCAAATTGCATACAATTTGAATTTTACCTTTGGAGCTGTTTTTTTAGGTTTAGGTTCTGGCTTTGGAGGAGCAGGTTTCTAGAAAAGACAGAACAATTCAAAAGTAGTTTTGAAACAATAAGGTATTTGTTCACTTTACTATATGATGTCATGCTTAACAGCCAACTTAATCCCTTTCAGGGTGTCAATGAGTTGACTATCAGTAGTTCTTTAGAAGTTACTACTGCTAACAACCCTAAAGGACATTCCATCACACAACATACTTACAGCAGATAACCTTGCTGATCTCCGCTGTGGCTGTTTTAAAAAAGAAAAGTTAACCATTAGAATGAGTTGTTTCTTTTAGAATAGAGACCTAAAATCCAGCATTCAAATACACGCATTACATTCTGATACAATTTTCAAGATCAGAAAGCTAACATACTTCTAAGTAGCATATCTCCATCTGACAGGTAAGGTTAAAATGAGAACAATGTGGTAAGAAAGCTAGATACATACAAATCTTTGCAAATTACACCACAAGCTTAACCATCTCTACTCAGAAGTAAGCTCAACTGAATTCAATGGGGTTTAGTGGCAAGTGAATACATTTGGGATTTCAGGTTCAGTCTATAACATAAAAATATAGTAATGCTCTTACCTCATCCTTTGCTTTGGCCTTGTCACCCTTGGTATCTCCTTCAGCCTATAAGGAATTTAAAAAGTGAAATAGCTGATGAAACCCTACACCATCAATCTAATTTCTTTGGAGGTTTTAAAAACTTGGATAAGCTGATGTTACTTAAATATATAAAGAAAAATATTTAATGCATTGCAAAGCTGACAATCTCATCTTTGTCTGATTCCTTTTTCCACAAATTTTAAAATAGCACCCTCTCACAACTACTTAATATTATTTTCCCTCCCTGTATGCAGTACAGAAAGCTGCCATATATAGAATCAAACCATTAGTCAATCTAGTTCAGTATTGTCTACATTGACTGGCAGCACTTCCCAGGGTTTCAGCCAAGTCTTTCCCAGCCTTATCTGGAGAAGCATGGATTGAACCTGAAACCTTATGTGTGCAAGGCAGATGCTTACTAAGCTATGGCCTTTATATTTTAAATCAAGATGTTGGCATTTTAAATCCTATGCTCAGAAAACCAAGAAATTGCATGTGAAAAATCAAATATTTTTTCTGGTTGCATAAAGAAAATATGCGGCATAGAAGATGCTCCCTGGGGCCATATAGTGTTGTCAGAAGCATCAACTATTGCAACATTCCAATTTATGTTCCTACAGAACCAAGTTTTACTCAATGCAAGTTCCCATAGTTTTTGACAATTATCATTTCAATAAATGATATAATTATTACTAGTATCTTCTAATTTAAAAAAATGGCTATATTGTATGCACTTCTGCATCCTTAGTGACCATATGTTCTCCCAATGAGAGATGTGTTTGTGGGAGGGTTGTGTGGATAACAGCATTGCCAGATGCCCCTAATTTTGATGCATTATTCTTTATTCCCCAACGCTGCAGCTCTAGGCAACATAATGGCTCCTTTTATTTCAGAACACTATGACCTCTATTGAGTCCGTGTAACAGACCCAAGATCTCACTTATTTCTGGAATTTTGATCTTGCAATTTGAACCTTGCTTGCCTGCCTACCCCTAGTGCCTCTTCAGACCTATGAAACCACTCACTGTGAGACATTTAAGGCTGTACCGACTCTGTCGCTTTAAGCCTTAAGGGATCATCCCTAGATTCAGAGCTCAGGCAACTCCCCTGGGCCCAACATACCCCCTCCTTCCAAGACACAATTGGGGAAACAATCCCGAATGCCTCTTTGAAGTGAAACGTGGATTTGGCAACCTAAAGGGCTCCAGAGAAGCAAGCCACAACGTGTACGTGTGTGGGCAACTCTAACCCTCCTTCGCCTCCCAACACTTAAGATGGTCACTTTCCCCCTTAGAAAGAAGGCAGGGGGCGGGAAAGATTCGCTAAGGAGCGCATGTAGGGCGGGAGGCGGGGCCTCTCCAACATCTTCACTGACAGGGGAAACCTCCATCCCCCGCGCAAACAACTGACAAGTCTCTCGCCAGGACTCCATAGGGCTGGTCTTTCCCCTCCCCCAGGGCTTTCAAAACTACCGCTTTTTTTGGGCCTTCCCGCCTTTTCGGGAGCGCGGGGGATGGCGGGGGAGAAAAGCCTGCGGCCCCCCCCGCCCCCATTACTGTATTTATTTGTGAAGGAAGCGGGGGGGGGAGGCGGATGACAGAACGCGAGTAGGAGTGCGCGCACGCGCCCATTTTTCCAACGTACCCCGCTTTATGTTTGCACGGACGCGCACGCGCGCGCCCAAACACCTACAACCAGCCACGCACGTGCCTCTCTCCAGCCAACCACCCTCCCGCCAAAAAAAACAGCCAGCTCGCTCCGGCTAAGCTTAGTCTCTTATCTTCCATATCTTGCTCCTCTGCCCACCCGCTGGCGGGCGCGTGCCCCTTCCCTATTGGTGGGGACTTAAGTGAGCGCGCGGGCGAGAAACTGCCAATGATTAATATTCTCGCGCCCATTCGAGTGCGCGCGCGCGCGCCATCTCTCTCGCTCTCTCTTCTTCCTTATAGTCTCCCCCCCCCCTCCCATCAAGAATGCGCGGCGGTTAACGGTCGTTCTCGCTCCGCTCCGCCCACTCCTTCTCCTCACTTTTAAGTCCTCAGAAGCACCGTCGAGCCGCCTCGCGCGCGCGCGCTCTTCCCTCGCCTCACAACCGTTAACCGCTCGTGGAGGAGGAAGGAAAGGAGAACCGGGGAGGGTGGGGGGGAGAGGGAGAAAGAGGAGGAGAAAGGAAAGAAAATGGCGGCTGATCTAAATCTCATCCCCGCATAAGCACCGCTCCTTCTGCAAACTACCATGTCTCTTCCCCACTTCCTCCTTCCCCGTCTCCCGTCCGAGCCATTAGGTTCTCTCGCCGCAGCCACGTACCTTTCTCTTGGGCATGTCGGCAGCGCGTGACAGAGGGGGAGAGAAAGAGAAAAAGGAGGCTGGCTTGGAAATATAAAAGCGCGGTCTCTGTAGGAGGGAAGGGAGAAACTCAACCGCCTGTAAAATAAAAAAAGGGAGGGGGGTGCAGAGAAGCCGCGCAGTAAGGTAGAGCAGAAGAGGAAAAGAGAGAAAGGGGGGCTCCGTTTGTTAGGTTCGCTCGTGTCGCTCACGACCCCACTAATTTGAATCGGGTGTTTATAAAGTTTTATATAGAGCCGGACGCGGCCCAACCGGTTCCAGCCGGATCCCCACCGCCCCGGCTGCCTATTGGACAGAGCACGTCACGTGGCAAGGGCTAGCCAGGGCGGGCGCTGCGAGGGGAGGCGAGGAGCGAAGGGGGCGCGCGCGCAACTAGTAAATCCTCCCTGCAAGAGCTGTTGCTCGGTCTTTCGACCACGGCGCGAATTTGTTTTAATGACAACAATAAATGGCAATACTAAGACCGACCCTCGGCGCCGTATAGAATTGTATTTTTTTAAAATAATAACCCGGACCTCTTTTTCGTTACGTATGTATGTACGCAAGAAAGAAAAATGCATTTCGTAGATTCTCATACCACTCTTGCTGCCTCCCCCCTCCGTTAAAAATAATTAAAAAACAATAATTTCTCTTGGGTTTTAAAAAAACGCACTGCAAAATTAATTAAATAAATAAATCCTCCTGGCTGAGAAGGAGCTCTCTGCGTAATCTTCACAACTCCTCTGGCGCGGTGACTGGACTTGCGCCCAGGTAAGCGTATATAAAGCTTGCGGTCGAAAGTTACCGCTGAGAAGCCAGTGCAGTGTCTCTCTCTCGCTGCAGGAGGGCGAAAGACCGACCTGCCTGGCGCACCTGCACAAGCCATGGCGCGCCTCTCCTGCGAAGGCGCAGGCAGGAAGAAAATGTTTCCGAGAAAGGGCCTTTCCCCTGTTCTTCCTGGCCCTCCAAGCCAATAACAACAACAACAACAAGAAATCTGGGTGGGAGCTTGGGTAGAAGATGGTGGCCTCTTTTAGCGCTCGAAGGGAAAGGAAGGTGCGGTCATTGCCTAGCTGAGGAGGGCAGAACGCAACCCACAGCGCCCTCTTCCTTTTCAACCTTGACTACGAACTGGCAGGGTCTCCCTCAAGAGCGAGCAGCAAAGGGCCTCAGGTGCAGCAGCCACCTCGCCTTCCCCCTCTCCAAAGGGAGAAAGAGGGGGAACGGAAGCATTCTTGTGGCGCGGGGACACTTTTACCGAAGACGCTTCCTTGGCAGGGGCCAGGTGAGGAGCTGTCCTTTTCAGCACCATTCTGTCCTGCTGCTGGTAGAATACCCACCCCAAACCCCAGCAGTTAGAAAGAGGCAGGGACAGATATGGAATACCTGCAGAAAAAGGCATGTTGCCCACATTGGATCTGTCATCGTATGTAGTGTCTCCCTTAACATAACTTGCCTTGCAATGGACACACCATGCAACATCATTACAGCTTGCACTACTAAGTGGTAAAGGTTACATTCAGGGTGAAGTTAAATGAGAGAGTTGCAGTGATGTCTTCACTCGTACGAATAATTTTGTGTGGCTTATATAGCATTAGAACACATTCGTCAATTGCACATGCACAGCTAATAATGGAGGATCTTATCGTCTTTGTTCAGAGGCAGCGTGCCACCAACTAGGCAATTGCTGAAGGGGCTACTTTTGGAAGCAGAATGCTGAACTAGACACAACTATGTTCACAGGATGTAGTGATGGCTACCAACTTGGGTGACTTAAAAAGAGGATTAGACAAATGTATGGGGGTTGAGGCTATCAGTGGTTACTAGCCATGATGGCTATGCTCTGCCTCCACGGCAGAACACCAAATGGATTTCCAGCAGACATCTGGTTGTGCACTGTGAGGACAGGATGATGGATTACATGGACCATTGGCCTGATTCAGCAGGGATTGTCTTCTTATGACATCCTTCTTCACCGCATTTCACTTGGGAGATGCTCCTGCCAAGGCACCCAGAGGAGCCTGCATGCTTCACCTGACTGCTGTCCAGAGCAGCAGAGCAACAGTCTGGGGAGCATGTAGATGGGCAGGTGGGCTCCTAGCCACTCCAAGCCAGAGTGGAAAGGCGTGGTTTTTGTTCCCTGCTGTGCCTGCACCCTCGGCAGGGCCAACTTCACAAACTCCTAGATACGCTCCTGAGTTCAGGGATGGGGAACCTTTTTCAGTCTTAGGGCAAAATTCCTTTGTTGGCAACCATCCAAGGCTGCATGGGTGACCAGACACAAGGGTGGGTGGAACAAAGAGAGAGATTTACTTTTGTACATTAAGCTTCCTTCCAGCGATGCAAAGGTTTATAAAATGTATGTACTTCCCTCCAACCAGGCAAGCAAGAGGCATTATCACAATTCAAGGTCACATTCTAACCAGGAAAAAGTACTCTTGGCAGTATTCTAACCAGGAAAAAGTACTCTTGGCAACCCCCTGCTTGGCAGGGGGTTGGACTCGATGGCCCTTGTGGTCTCTTCCAACTCTATGATTCTATGATTCTATGATTCTATGATTCTACTCTAGCATGGGCATGAGACTGAAGGAGCCCAGAAGGCCAGACAAAACAGTCATGGAGGGCCACTTTTGGTACCCAGGCTCAAGGTTTCCCATCCTTTAGAATTTTTAACAGACTGGAAGCAATATTGGTAACTACACTAAGCACTTTTAAGATTTAACATTTCATATGCCAGTTGCCAAATCTAACAATCTTCAACTTTTTAAAATTCCATCAGGATTCTAGTTATATTTCACTATGAACACAGTTACTACAGTAGAGCTAAACAACTTCGCGCTCTTAAAAATAACTCAAGTTGGCCTCTTACTCTCATTCTCCAGGAATAGAAATACCCCTTAACAGTAGGTGCAATGAACCACATAACGGCAACACAGCCGTCATTCATTCCAATTGTTCTCAGTGTGATCTACAAGCCATTTAAACAGGCAAGCATGTACTATAAGCCTGTTTAGTCAGATTAAAGTCATTGACATTAAGCAGACAGAAGCAAGTTCCACTGAAAACCTACTGGACACCCTGAAAATCTGCTAGAGGGTGGTTGAATGCCTTTTTCATTCATAATTTGAGCCACCCAAGGCAGCTTTAAAAAGACAAAGAATAAAAACCACAAAGCACAAATGTATGCGGGGGGTGAGGCTGGGGTGCAGAAGAAGCAAGCAGCAGACAGTACAAAACTGGAATCCAGCAAAATGACCCACCATCCAGTCCAAAAGCCTGCCTGCCAGAACTGAGTACGCTCCACCAAGGAGTTCCCAAACACCCAAACATTTTGGTCACTGGAAAGGATAATATGACAGCAGACTGTATTTTAGGCATACTGGTCCCACACAGTTGAGAACTATGAAGGCAAGTGTCCAGCACTTTCAATTGCTCCTGAAATTAGACCAGGAGCCAGTGCAAATGATGTAAATCAACACTATGCAATAGTCTGGCTGCTGCATCTTGTACTATCAGGTCTCAGAAGATTCAGACACACAACATCCCACCACCAGCACATTAACAGTAATCTAGTTTTGATGTGTGACCATGACATATGCAACCGGCAGCTAGCATGCTTGCCAGCATAGGATGCCACAGTGGCTACACTGATGCAAACTGTTCTGTATACACCCAGTGAGCCAGGTCATTATCTCCCCCACCCCACTGGCCAACTTTTGGCAGGTAAGTGGGAATCACCCATCCATCTGTCATCATGATGGAAGTGATATGTTGGTAGGCAGTCCCACTCCCTTATCAAAAATTGACCCATGAGATGGGGTGGGGTGGTGAAGCACCAAGTAGGATTGAACTCTCTGCTCACCTACTCAGGGTTCAGTCAGGCTCACTGCAGGAGTCTGCTATGGAAGCATGTTCCCCATAGGAAATGCACTGGTGAAGTAACACCCAGCAGGATTTTTAAAAAGCCCATGATGGACACATGGTTGTGATTTTTGGAGGAAATGGCACCACAAACCAAATTGGATTCCCTGAAGCACCAAAACTGACCCATGCACTGGAGGCTGCCCACCTCTGATCGGGTTTGGACTGGTGTGCCAACAGCTACTTCTAAACCATGTAGACAAAGAAACACCTTCATTAAGGATGTTGGACCTCTTGTTTCCCACAGAACCAACCATTCACGTTTTTCAACTTATTGATTGTAAGTTTTTAATGCAGAAGAAACATTTACTAATAAATATTCTTTCCCACCTCTGAAAAGAGAACACATGGCTGGGAGGTTATGTGCATGCCCTGTTCAAGAAACAGGAAAGACATTCCCTTTAGAATTTGAGGTCTTTCTTAAAACAGCTGTTTCAGACATCATAAAAGCTATAAAGATTCAGCTTCTAACAGCAGGTAAAGCCACTGTATGAGAACAAAGTTCCCATAATTTATTGGTCACCATGTATTTCTGTATATATCCTTAACTACTTGCATCGAAAAAGGACACAATTCTTAAATGGTTTGATGATTTACAGTATCGGTTCTCTGACAATTGGCTCATCCTCACCATTTTTTAAAAAGATAATTAAACTGCACATTTCTTCTTTGGATTCACATAGCGTTAGAATAGAAACTTTTAATAATATTCAGCTTATTTTTAAAATTTGTTGTCTCCCCCCAAAAATTGCTTTATTCATGGCTTGATGCCTTAATCAGCCTCTTCACAGCTGTATCCAGCATGCTGAATCTGCAAGTTTTTTATTTTTAAATAATGACATTTTCTGGTGCCATCTGAAAGTAAAACACTTAAAAAAACCACACACAGAGAGACAGCAGAGTATGCTGTATTAGATACACCTCCAGCAAACTGGAGTGCCCAAAGCTCTGTAGCACATACAGAGCCAAGCAGAAAGAACATTCTCCCACTCTAGTTTTTATTAATTTATGTACCACAATGCCAAAATAATTCTGGGGCAGGCAATGTATGTTTCCTTGTAGAGCCTCACAAGTACGCAGGTTCACCAAATTAGGGCAATTCTATTGTTTCTGGCCACACACAGAAAATTGAGACGAGAATTTTTATTTTTATTTAATGGGACAGCCAGTCTTCTAATTAGGCATCAAAAAGCCCATCTAGAACTAGACACCCATTTGTCTGTGTGCATGCAAACAGGGTCCTTGTCCACTTTCCCCAACTGCACCCCTCCCTGCACGGCAAGCAACTTTTCAGAGTTCGAAGAAGTTTAAGGAAACTTGTTTAGCTGAGGCACCGAAACACTGCAGTTTGGGAAGAGGGAGTGAAACAAGGACAGACCTTCCCAAGAACATCTACTCAAGCTTGTCCTCTTTGTTTGGTTACCTTTATAAACCCACATAAGCATAAACTTATTTCAGACACCGTCATCCCCAACCAAAGCTT
Organism: Podarcis muralis; assembly: GCF_964188315.1. NCBI lineage: Eukaryota > Metazoa > Chordata > Lepidosauria > Squamata > Lacertidae > Podarcis > Podarcis muralis. Next base: position 65,708,220 of record NC_135661.1, on the reverse strand, counting down.
GAATAACAACCAGAAACATAGGTGGTAAAGTCTTGTATATGTCTACTGAGAACACAAAGGGAAACAAAACTTTACATTCCCATTAACAAGTGAAGACCACTGGCAGCAGTTGAACTGTTTGTAACTTGATTCATGTCCTTCCTCTCCTGCACCTGACTCCTGGCCCTGCAAGTTCCTTTTTGTCATGCTGATGCCATACTCAGTTTTTCTAGGAAGTCCATGTGCTTATTCTCCAGGGCTTGCAAAAAACTCTGGATTCTCTCTTCCCGTTTAGCTCTGCATTCCTGGAGGAGAGTCCGCCGTCTCTGCGCATCTGTACAGGATGCAGAACCTTCCTCTTTCAGCTTCTCCAGCACACAGATCTTGTCATTTTCCATCTGCTGCCACTTCCTTTCTTCCATGTACAAATCCCTGGCTTTCTGAAAAGAAATGGCATATAAGTTGGTGAAAAATGAAGCAAGTCAATAGGGGGAGAGTCAATGTGGTGCCGCCCAGATGTTTGCGGGACTACAACTCCCATCAGCCCCAGCCAGCATGGCCACTTGGTCAAGGTTGATGAGAGTGGTGTGCCTTAACATCTTTGAAGTATCTCACTGGCTTCCCTGGAATAGAGAAGCAAAAATTGCTGGAGAAATTTGCTTCTGTTTGGTTCCCAAATGCCTCTCCATCTCTCCATGCAACAGCTCCCAAAAGCAAGCAAGCAAGCAAGCAAGCAAGCAAGCAAGCAAGCAAGCAAGCAAGCAAACAAACAAACAAACAACACCCAATCCCTGATGCTTCTCAAAGTTAGAGTTTGCTCCCTCTTCCTAAAATTATTTTTCTTCCATACACACTCTCACCAAGCAATTGCATTCCATTCTATGGAAATGCATTTGTCTTGCCACATGCAAAAATTCAGTGTATTTGGTGACTATCAAATATTTCTGCACTTCTGATTTTTGACTAGTATTTAACTGAAACAGAAGAAGACATCTGACCCACTTTAAAATCTACCCACAATGGAAAAGCTATCAGAACCATTTCAATAGGTCTGTTCTGCATATGATGAACACTGAACATCACCCAATGTCTAAATCTGTTTCTAGATCACCTAATACCATTTTCACTAGGGGCACATTTGGGCTTAGTTACCTTTTATGATGATGTCATATATTTAACCATTTTGGTATTAGGAAACTTATTTTTACCAGCTTTGAACTAATTCTACGGTCTACCCATAAAACAAACTAGGAGGACCTCACTAAATCCTACTCAAAATTTGATCTCCAGAAATTGGGACCTATTATTATATTATTCTTATTTATTAAATCTTGTGTTCAGCCCGTGAATATATAAATGACATGAGATGCAAAGAATTTTTGCTCAGGTGTTACAGTTGAGATGGGGAATGCTTGCTTTTAAAGCAATAAGGTTTTTTTTTTCTTTTTAAAAAACTGGCACAATTCCCAGTCTTTTAAGTCTTAAGAAAGTCAGTTAACATTCATAATATGTTGGTGGGGAGTTCTGGGTTTGCCAGATTTGCCTCAGATTTGTGCCCTCTGGGTGTTACCTGCAGAGCATTGTAGTTCATCTGGAACTGAAGGACAGCCTCCCACAAGTTCCAGAAGGAGTAATCTGGCCACAAGACAGACTGGAAAACCAAGCATGTATGAGATGTCTGCAGGAAGAAAGACAAGGAGTTTAACAGGCAGCCTGCAGAGGGAAGAACACCACAGAGTCAAGCAACGTTGGCCAGTGAAATTATTTTAGCACAAACCCACAAAAGGCCTTTCATCCATATGCTACATACATTCCTATTCATTGATTGCATGGGTTATGTGCAGATACTTTGGACCATGCTGGAATCCTGTAACCTCAAAATTCCACTATAAGAATGTGAAAACAGGGCAGAGAGGTGTTTAGCTCTGCACTAGGACCTTTGCAGTCATGAAAAGTGACTTCCCCGTTGCACCACTGCTGCTGAAAGGACTGAGGCTGTGAGGACTCATTCTAGAGTGTGCACATCCAATACCAATTGCCATTGCACCTCAATATCCTTTTGGCAGCGAAGGGAGCATGATCAGTCCAACACTACACCTCTAAAAAGTTTTTTGGGTTTTTTTGGGTGGGGGTAGGAGAAGGAAGGGCATTGAGCTCTAAGGATGTATGCCTGAGGTGACAACCTGTGGTCTACTCTAACACTCTCTCTCTCTCTCTCTCTCTCTCTCTCTCTCTCTCTCTCACACACACACACACACACACACACACACTCCAGTGGGCTCCCTGCTGTGATACCAAAAGATATTTGTGGCTCCCTCCAAATTTCTCCATAAAAGAAGAAATTAAAAAATCCTCTCCTCTCTCCACCCCAACAGCTCATGTAGGTCCCTCACCGTACTATTGTGATGACAAATGGCTTGTGTCCCTCCAAGCCACCCCCACCCCAGTTCAATTGGTCCATTTTAAAACAATGACTTTAACACTTACTTATAACAATGGTTTTGAATAGTCTCAACTTTATCTAGAAATATCTAAAATAATTAAATCACCCGTACAAGCTTCCCCACAATTGTCTTTACGGAACAGGATGACTGTTAACATGAAGGCTTGTTGCTCTAAACAACCTTTGGCATGGATGCTAACTGCAACCAGGATGGTTTAAGAACATATGGACTTCAGCTATTGCAGGGAGGGGTGGTGGTGGGGATAACACTGTTTATCCAGAGGGATGGATGATCCAGATTGCTGGTGGGATTTTATTTCTGGTGGGATTTTATTTCGCAAGCTTTGGACTTAGATGACCAACATTCACCATCCATGCCAGCTCAGGAAATATGGATGCCTCAATTTAGACTGGTGTGTTACCATTTCTTCCTCTTATCCTTTTTTTGTTTGCTTGCTTGTTTTCTGTATAGTATGATGTGATACCCTGCTACTGAACTTTTGTTTGCTAGTAACACTTTTTATGTTACAATAAAAATAACAAAACAACATTATGGGGGAAATGTTTTGGAAGGCAGCCTTGAGAACTACAGTTCTTGTTGTGCACATTTTCCCACTTTGGCCATACCTCCTGGACAACCATGGGGTCCATGTGGCCCTCTGCCTGGAAAAGGTTAGCCAACTCTAATGCAGGCCAAAGAGCACAGATTCTTGCAGGCCTGCTTCTTGCAGTCCTTTTTGTAGCAAAGCACACCCCTCCTTTTCTGCTGGAAAAAGGATCATGTTGCAGGAAACCAGCAGGTAGAATGACCCTGGCATTTGCAAAGCAGGGTGAGTGCTGCACTTGCTTCACATTCAACCTACACAATTCACTAGCCTCCTAAACATCAAAATGATAGGTGCCTGTTTAATCTCAGCTGATAACCGATTCCAGAAGGCTGTAGCTGCAAGACTCAAAGCCCAGGTTCTAGGTACAGGCTAAGTGCACCTCTGGGACATGTGGTACTCCCAGAATTCTCCAGCTGAGGGGTGCAGTTGCCAGCTAGGGATATATGGGGTGAAGAGGTCCCTTAGCAAATGGGACATGGAAATCAAAGGGGGAATCCTGAAAGGAAATTTCTCCATTTATATTTCATGCTTTAGCATAAAACGAAAAGCTGTAATTCAGGGGCAGCTAACCTGCGGCCTTCCAGACACTGCTGGGGTATAGTGCCATTGTCCTTGACCACTCAAGGTGGGGCTGTTGGGAGCTGGACTTCAATGGCATCTGGAGGGCCATAGGCTGGCCACTCCTGCTGTAATGTTAGCAGTATCAGAAGAAGAGCTCTGTTGGATCAGACCAAAAGCCCATCTAGTTTAGCATCTTGTTCTCAGAGTGGCCAACTAGGAAGTCCACAAACCTCCCAGCAACAGATATTCAGAGGCATATCCATGGCTTAGGACTGGCACCTGCATGCAGCTTAATCCAGAAGCTGCAGCTAGTGCAGAATGCAGCAGCTAGGTTGGTTGTTGAAGTATTCTATTGAAACCATAAAACACCTCTGCTGAGGGAGCTGCACTAGCTAGTGTTACAGTTCAAGGTTTTGCTTTTAGCATTCTAAGTCCTAAGAAACTTGATCTGGAAGGGAGACCCTTGCCCAATATAGCCCTACCAAGCTACTGCTCTTCTCAGATGCAATAGTGTTGAGAGTACCATATGCCTTAACTTGCACTAGAAACCAGACTTTTGGTTCTGCAGTTCCATTTCTCTGGAATCAGTTCCCAGCCGAAATCAGTCACCAGCATCAAGCTGCCTAGGCGCCTACTAAGTACATTTTTGTTTCAGAAGACTTATTTGAGGCATGACCCAGTCATTTATGCAACATCAGTTTTATATCTGAACAAGATTTTTGGAGCCCGTAGGAGTGGCTTTATTGTTTTTAAAGCTTGACATTGACTCTCAACATTTAGCCCTGATCTGACAGCTCCTTTGTTCACACTGGAATTCCAGTACGTGATGCAGGACTGTATATCTTCGATTGTATTTTTATTCTAATGGTTTAATGAAGAGAGATTCAGATTCCACCCCCAAAGCTGAAACGCAAAATCTTTCCTGAAACCGTACAACAAAATCCCCAGAGCCAAAGTGCTAAATTATTTCTAAACAAGACCAAGCAGAGCAGAAGAGGTGGATCTCACTCTTCCAACCTCATGGGTAATTTCAGTTCACTGTTACCTGCCAGAGCATGAAATCGCTAAGTCTGACTTCTCCGGAAGTCCTTATTAGGATGTCTGGATGAGGAGATTTACAGGTATACAGGCACTTGTCGATCAGCGACTCTGATACATCACTAAGAGACACAAAACTTAAATTAGGGAGGCAATGTTTATCTACAAAGTGGAATGCACATTAGGTGGACCATGAAGACCTTCTGGATCAGGCAAAGAAGAAGAGGCCCACTTATTCCAGCATCCTCCACTGCACACACTGCAGCCATGCATATGCCTATGGCAAAACTCCATAAGTGGTACACATGGGTATCAACCCTCACCTGCTGTCGCTCCTCCAACTGGTATCCAGAGGTTTACTGTCTCTGAATTCAGGGGTAGCCTACACTCATCATCATGGCTAGGAGGCAGTGGTGAGGCTCCTAGCCATGAAGACTAGAAAGACGGCACCATGTGCTTATTTCTGCACCTCTGGATCTTAACTTTAAATGATTCCATCCGAGTGCCAATCTCCTTAAAGAAGAAAAGGAGGGCACAGAGAGCAGCATGGCCTACCCACTTAGGAAACTGCCTTCCCCAAGAAGCAAATTCCAAGCATTTTTCTGAAAGCACTGAGGACTTTGTTTGAACTTGCTTTGGGTGCTAAGGAGTAAACTGGCACAAGATACATTTGATAAACATGTTTCATATACGATCAGACTCATTTTATTATTGTTTCTAAAGTGTGGAGCAGATTCTAAAGGGCACAAGGGAGATGTGCCCTTTATTTGGAGTTTCTAAACTCCAAATAAAAAAACAAACAACTCTTGAATCTATACTAGCACTATGCCTAATTGCCCATTCTTTGTTTATGGCACTTATTTTTCTTTCTCGTTTCAATACTACTTTTCCACCAGAGAAGAATGCACCAAATAGGTGAAGAAGAAATGTAACACAGTTACAACCACAAACACAAAAAGGCAATACAAAGTGTACCAGCATTTAAGACCATGACATCTGTAAGCTCATAAACCTAAAATAAATCCACTTGTGTTTTGTCCTCACGCCCTCCAGAGACTTGAAAGAACAGGGAAGTTCTAAAGAACCAGCTCAGTGCATGGAAAAGCCTTGTGAATAAGAGTAACTAGCATGCAGACTGTGTCACCAGCCTCCTGGGGGCTGGCAGAGAGAGATGGAGAATTCTGCTCATCCTCTTTCAGCCTGATTTGGTTTCTTGGGTTTCTGTGCCAGGTGTGGAGGTGCTCCTCCTCCTTCCCCAGTCCACATTTGCCTAAATGGAACTCCATGTGCTTGCCTACATGCAAATCCATATCACCTATGGCTACCAGACTCGTGCTTAAAATACAAGGCTAGCACAGGAGGATGGCATGTGGTGAGCCTCTTGAGGAGCAAAATCCACAAGAACGGCACCACTGCTAAGGTGGTCCTGCTCCACTGATGTAAAAATTCCTATGGGTCTCAATGACCAGAATACTTTTGTATGTGGAGAAGCCCCCACTGCATCCCAATGGTCCTCCATCCCGCAAAATAGTAGTTTTGCAACTGTGCCCAGGTGGTGGGTGTAGAATGTAAGACATTCCCGGGTGACACTGATCAGTCAGCAGCTTTCAATACACTCCACAATGCTATCCCCTCCTGAAGGGGCTCTGTGAGATGGAAGTCAAGAGGTGGAGTATTGTGGTAGTTCCAGTCCCATCTGCAGGACCACTTCCAGAATGTAGCACTGAGGGACTTTCACTTGGCCCTGAAGCAACTGTGCTGCCGAGTTCCATTCTGTCCCCCATGAGCTATAGGAAACCGCTAGGAGGGGGTCTTATGAGGATTTGAGGCTTGAATAGCTGAAAATCAGTTTTCATTTAGAGAAAGGATGGGGAACCTCAGCCCTGAGGCCAAACGCAGCCCCCTCCAGGCCTCTTAGTGGCTCTCAAGACTTGTATGGCTTAGGAAGGGGTGCAGCCTGGGACATGTCCCCAGCACTGCTTAGCAACCTCCTATTGAGTACCCAACGGTCTGTTTCATGCTGCTTGTTGTAGCATTTTCTTGCTATGTGTTTGTTTTGTTTTTCAAATAGTTTTGCTTGGTTTTAAAAAAGCTATATGGGCAGGTATTTGGGACGGAAAGGTGGCACACTGATTTTTAGTACACGTGACTTCTCTCAAGAGGTTTGGTCGCACTGGCGCAGGCCTCAGGGCCCTGCAACTATGATTTAGAATGGAGTGTGAGAGGTGGAGGGGTGCCGAAATTTGGCATCACCCAGGGCACTGCTGAAATTTGAGACCCCAAGATCCACCACTGCTTCTCTAAGAACATTTAAGGGGTTTCAGAATGGCATTGGACTTCTGTGGGAAGGCCCAGACAGTTGCAGTGGAGAATGTAGACGAGGAAGAGGCGTAGGACACGGGGAGTAAGTCAGCGTGATGCTGGTGGACTACAATCCCATTATCTCTGACTGCTGGCCATGCTGGTAGGGACTGATGGGAGTTGAAGTCCAGAAACACCTGGAGGGCATCATGTAGGCTAGCCGTGCGAAAGTATGATTATGGCTGTGTACAAACAGACTGGAAAACTGTAACCGGCATGAGCTTTCCTCCTGCAGCATCAGCTTTGCTTTCCCCAGCCTTTCCCTAAGCAGCACAGGTAGAGCCTGCGACTCAAGTCCTGACTGCCAGCTTGCCCTTCCGCTGAGGCTTCGGATTTCACGAATGCTTTGTTTGCATTTCCAAGAGCCTTGCATATTTATGCCCTCCAATGTTTGCTTAGTGCTTTAAGGTTGCTGGTGTTTTTTCGTGTGTTTTTTTTTTTTAAGGTTTTCATGCTTTGAAAACTGCTCTTCATGATTGACACAATGGCCAGCCAATCAGTGTACAGGAATGTGCTCCAAGGAGTGGCGGTAGCAGCAGCATGGGGGTGGGGGATGGGAAAATCTGGCTTCATGTGGGCACAAGGGCCAGATAGTCAGCACTAGGACGATCCAGCTCCTTCTGCCCAGCCTAAGGAACAGAGCTCAACCTGGGACTGAAGATGGCATGCCACAGAGTGGATGCTTCCGCAGCAGCCCCATTGCGGAAATCAAACATGCAAGGTTACCTGGGTTGAAGCAGTCCTTCTTCGACCCCCCAAGCCAGCTCTTTCACCGCATTGCTAATCTCTTGTCTTGATGTGTATGCAATACAAATGTTCAAATAACACCTTTTAAAAATAAAGAGAGAAGAAAAATGACGCACGGTGTTAAGGAAGTTTTCCTCCCTCTCTTATCATACCTGAACTTGAGTTCATCCAATTAAAATGATAGTCTATTCTGAATCTCCTCCTAAAAGGAAGCTGAAAGGAAGTTTTTAATGTTTGATGCTTTATTCTATTTTATATATTCTGTAAGCCGCTCAGAGTGGCTGAGGAAACTCAGTCAGATGGGTGGGGTATAAATAATAAAATTATTCTTCTTCTTATTATTATTACTAAGGTAAAGGTAAAGGTACCCCTGCCCATACGGGCCAGTCTTGACAGACTCTGGGGTTGTGCGCCCATCTCACTCAAGAGGCCAGGGGCCAGCGTTGTCCGGAGACCCTTCCGGGTCACGTGGCCAGCGTGACAAAGCTGCATCTGGCGAGCCAGCACAGCACACGGAACGCCGTTTACCTTCCCGCTGGTAAGCGGTCCCTATTTATCTACTTGCACCCGGGAGTGCTTTCGAACTGCTAGGTTGGCAGGCGCTGGGACCGAGCAGCGGGAGCGCACCCCGCTGCGGGGATTCGAACCGCTGACCTTTCGATCGGCAAGCCCTAGGCGCTGAGGCTTTTACCCACAGCGCCACCCGCGTCCATTATTATTACTACTACTACACAATTAAAGGAAGCACAAAGGGTTCATAATCCACACAAAGCCAAGATATGGACAGGCCCAGGGTTTCTGATACAATTGCAGAGAGATTATGTACAGGGAGTGGCCTGTCTTAATACCTCCCTCCCCCATTTCGACATTAAATACAGACATGCACAATGAGAGTAATGAATGATCACTTGGTTTTTGTTCAAACATCTGACAAACATGCCCCTACTGATGTTCTGTTTGCTTTTATGGTCTTGTGACGACTCCAGTAAAAACCATGTTTTAAAATGGCAAGACTTTGCAACAGGACTCACGTGTTGTAGTGCCTCGTTGCCAGCACAACTTTGGCAATTAGTTCCTGGATATCTTTCGGCAGGAGGGGCAGGTCCCCGAGGATACGAACACACACACCATGTCTCTCCAAGTTCTCCCTAAAAGGGAGAAGAGGAAGAGGATGGAGGAATCTGACTAACACAACAGACAAGACAAACCCCAGCAATGCCAGCACATACAGTATACAGTCAATATTAACCACCACTCAGTTATTCAGAGATTCTGCTTACATCTTGCAACATGACACATGGAGGAGTGGGGGAGAGAAGAATACAAGTCACAAGGGTTTTCCACGTAAGCAAGAGTTGGATCTGGGGCCACGTGAACAATGACAAGGCAGCAACACATTTGAAACTGTCCTGCCAAAAGCTCCAAAGATGTTTACTATATCATCCAGCAGCCGTGATTTCAGCTTACAGTGGTAACTTGGTTCTCAAACGCCTCGGTACTCAAACAAATTGGAACCCAAACACTGCAAACCTGGAAGTAAGTGTTTCAGTTTGCGAACATTTTTCGGAAGCAGAACATGCTCCGTTTTGAGTGTTATGCTGACTATTTGAGTGTTATGCTGACGATTTGAGTGCCACACTTCTTTTTTGAGTGTTACGATTCTGATTTGAGTGCCACACTTCCATTTTGAGTGTTACACTGAGGTCTGTCTGTTTTTGCTATTTATTTTGCATTTTTGTGGCTCTTTTTTGTTTTGTTTTTGTGACTGTGTGGAACCCAGTTCAGCTATTGATTGATTGATTGATTGATTGACTGATTGATTGTGTGACTGCAGTACATTGTTTATTGCTTTCATTTTATGGATCAATGGTCCCGTTAGATAGTAAAATTCATGTTAAATTGCTGTTTCAGGGGTTGTTTTTAAAAGTCAGGAACGGATTAATCCATTCTGCATTACTTTCTACAGGAAAGCGTGCCTTGGTTTTGGAACGTTTTGGTTTTGGAATGGACTTCCAGAATGGATTAAGTTTAAGAACCAAGGTTCCACTGTACTTTAATGAGCTGTGAATGAACAGCAATGAAGTGTATTGTGTGGGTGTTGGTTTTTCAAACCCATTGCATGGGAAAACATTAATTAATTTAGTCTACTGACTTTTACAAGAGGGGACCAGGGTATCTACACAGTTGCACTTTGCTTCAGCCTAGGGTGGAAGGCAAAGGTGCTCAATCCTGCCACTGCCAGGCTCCACTGGCTAAGAGCCCCAATAAAAATTATTGCTTTCAGGGTCCCAACTGAATGCCCACTCTTCTTAGACGTAACCTGAGAAAAAAATCATATAATCAGGTTTACGCTACAGTAGGAAGAAGGCCGTTCATACCCACCCTAGACTAGAATTATATTTACTTTCATCTTGGTCTAAATTGGAGCAGCTCCCCCAAGATTCTAGACAATTTAATATACACATTAAGCACCTTAATTGTTTCACTTCAGAGGAAGGACACACACTGAAGCTCCAAGAGTGCTGTTTGGGTTTCTGTTTACTTCCTTTACTGGCTGTCCCTCTTATCTTATCTGTTGCTTTATACCAACAGATAATTTGAAAATATAAAAATTCCCAATAAATAATAATAATAATAATAATAATAATAATAATAATAATAATAATTTATTATTTATACCCCGCCCATCTGGCTGGGTTTCCCCAGCCACTTTTCCCAATGTAAATTATATACCAGCTAGCAGGTTACAGCCAGTTGGGTTAATAATTCCAGTCCTAACAACCTTTCTTCCCATAGTTAACCAGTCAGGAATTGGCAAACTCTGAAGTTTCACTTCAAGTACAGGACAGGACAGTATGAAACATACTTTATAATTCATGTAATAGCTATCATATGACATTTTTCTTACATTCCACATACAATTATTCTGTAATCCTTATGCACAATCTTGTGGAGTAGGTTACAGCGATTATCCCTATATAAACAGCAATGGGAATGGGGTTTGGAGCTTGCCCCCAAACCACCCACTGAATTCATGGCAGCTGACTAATCTGGGGATATCCTTGTTCACAGCTCATTCTCTTAACCATCATGCTACCCTCATCTCAATGATAAATAACTTTGGTTTAATTATTTACTTGTGTTTTATTTTGTATTTTATTATGTGAACCGCCCTGAGATCTTTTGATGAAGGACAGTATATAAATTTTATTATTAAATGATGATGATAACAATAACAGTAACAGGTCGGAAAGCCTGTCCCCCTCCAGATTTATTTAAACCCCAACTTTCTTTTCTCATGGCATACATGAGGTTCTCAGGTGGTTATCCACCCAGGCACTGATCAGAGCCTTGCTCAAAATCTGCAAGATGGTGGTCCTCATGTATTTTCAGACCATACCCAGAGGCCATGTGGGCACCAATGGTTGGGGCTGAGGGAACTGAGAGTCCAGCATCATCTCTAGAGGACCTTCTGTCTAGTATTTCTTCAGGTCAACTGTGTGTTTGAGAAAGCAGGCATTGTTGCGGCCTGTGGAAACTCGATTCCTAATGGCCATTTTCATCCGGATAATAGCACAAGGATGTGGAATAATCCTCCAAACTCTCCATAGTCCAGCACAGAACTGAAAAGAACCCAGTAAGTACCCACTACTCTAGTTTCTTTCTGCTGCTCTGTCAATATACACTAATGGTCTATTTGACCCTGTAAAATTCAAAACACAACCACATTTCTCTTTTTATCCTGGTCCCACTAACAGCTGTAATACAGTCAAGCAGCAGCTATTCACAGGAAGACCTCTAAAAGCTCAGGCTAGTTTTATTTTATTTCGTAGTGCAAAAATATGCAGAAACATGAATAATATACCTATAAATATTATACCTCCAGCTTTCTTAGCTTAATTTGTTGCAGGAAGTTAACAATGGGACAGCGAAAATTGATTTTATGCGATTTAATGGTAGCCAAGAGACTGATACGGATACATGATCTCCTTTTGATAATATGATAACACTTGCAACTGATGAACAGACTGCTTACAGACGTAGACTCTGCTTGGATAAATGATAATATTTGGAATGCATTTATATAAAATGTGGTAGGCTATTAATATTTACATTAGTGTTAGACTAATATCAAATTTATAAAAGAATGTATGGGTTAGGGCAGGGGTCTGCAACCTTTAAGACAAAAAGAGCCACTTGGACCCGTTTCCGAAGAAAAACAACAACTGGGAGCCGCAAAACCATTGCGACATTTAAAACAAATATATCTCCGGAGCCGCGATCTGACAGCGGGCGGGGAGGTGACGTCGGGACGGTGCGTGACTAATGCACGCACCGCCCCCATGTGACATCACAGCCAGTACAGCGCCCGCCACAGTGGGGAGTGTCGAGGCGCACAATGCGCCTCCTCCCCTCGCTAGTATCCGCCCCGGAGCCACGGCAAAGGTGTAAAAGAGCCACATGCAGCTCCGGAGCCGCGGGTTGCAGACCCCTGGGTTAGGGTATTGTTGTATATATTCATATATCCCCCCCCCCCTTTAGAGTTTTGTGCCTTTTTTTGTTTGTATCACTTTATTGCTTTATAATTTAAAACGGTTCAATAAAATATCATTTTTTTAAAAAAAGATTTGCTGGTTTGTTGCAAGAGAATGGTATGTAAATAATTTTATAATTATGAATTAATAAATGTTAGAAATGATCACAAAAATTGTAATAATTTGATGCAGGTCTCTTTTTTGCTCTCATATTATCACCACAGGGGTTAATTAGCCTACTAATGTTTATGTGATCAACACTGCTTTGCAACTGGCCCATGCATGTACATTTAAGCTTTTAATTGTCACAGTCTCTGTTTTTCCCATTTCAATTCCCTCCAATGTCACTGTTGACCAGATTTTCTTTACCTCCATCCACCATCACCCCACAATGTGCCTACTATGGCACTTCACAAAGTAGACACTAATCTGCTAAAGCTTATGCCCTTGAAATTATATACTGAAAATAAAATAAATGGATGAAACTTTGGGAAGGTATTGTTCCAAAAATAAGTTAAAGCACAGCAATATTCCATATCCTCAGTTACTAATCTGTCAGTTCACAGAAACCTCAGCCATTTCCCTGCAGAATTATACAAAAATTTTAGTCACTAAGGAGACTGACAACTAGTGTGACATTTGTTTCCGTATGTACCTACCAAGACTCTAAAGATCTTCACCTGAGGTCTTTCTCCAAATTACTAGGTGAAATGTGGCAGGCAAGCAATGAAGACGGGGCCTTTTCAGTGGTGGCACCTCAATTATGGAATAATTTCCCAAGATGTTTACCTGGCAACCACCTTGATGTCTTTTTTTGGCAGCAGAAAAACCTCTATTTCCCCAGGCCTGTTAATTTGTTTAAACTGCTAAGCTGTTTCTCTCTCCACCAAATGATTTTATGCTGCTTATATAGGTTATTATTGCTTTTATTCAGTGGTATCTTGTTTTAATTTTAATAAAAGGAATATTTTGCTTAGGTAAACTGGCTTGGGAACATTTGTGGGAATGGCAATTTATAAATATGTAAAACAAATAACCAAACCCTGCTTCCAACCATTTGCCTTTTAGACAATACAGAAAAGCTACTTTAGAATCAAGTATATAAAAGCTACTTTAGAATCAAGTATATTTACTGCAATTTCCCCCACCAGGGCAAAAATTAATGCAGGATTAATTCATGGGTTCTTTCCAACTGACTTTTACTCAGAATGGACCCACTGAAATGAACGGCTTTGACTCACTTAGGTCCATTAATTTAAATCGGTTTGTTCTGAGTAAAAGTCAGTTGAATACAATTCAATGTTTCCTGCTGGTGACAGAAGTGATGACTCAAGTCAGGCCTAGCTTTTAAATGCATGCAGAAATACATCATGTTCCTTAACAGCAAATGAGGGCAACCTGTGGCCCTCCAGATCTTGCTAGACTACAACTCCCATCATCCCTGACCATTAGCCATGCTAGCTGGGGCTGATGGAAGTTGGAGTCCAATGACAACTGGAAGGTCTCAGGTTCCCAGCCCTGGACTTGCAGGTTGCGGCGGAAGGTTAGAAAGAAGGAGCTTACTGTTCTTCTAGAAGACGGGTAAATTTTTGCCTTGCCATCTCCATCAGGCCTTCCACTTCTTCCTGGGATCGCTTGAAGTTCTCAATACTAAAGGCATAGACTGTGACTTCCCGGATACCCAGACTCAAGCACCACTGCAGTGTCTGTAGAAAAGGAGATATTTATTCAAAGCCAAAGTGACAACAAACTAGTCACTAAAACTAAATTTTTGTTTTTGGGTCGCCCTTCATCAAATAGCTCTAGGGTGGGTTACAGAAACACACGCAAACCTCTCTCCCCATTTGATTTACGGATATCTGCTAAATAGGTGGTTTTTGCTCCCTTTGTGCTCATCAAATGATCTCTCCAATGACTACTGGGGTGCCACCACTGGAAAGGCCCTCTCCCTGGAGGTTACCCACCTCAATTCATCCAGAGAACCCAAAACAAACCCCCTGAAGCTTTTAAGGTTCAGGTAAGTACAGATGGGAGAAAACTGTATATAAAGTAACTTGGTCCCAAGCCATTTAAGGCTGTAAAGGTTAAAGCCAGCAATTTTAATCTGGACCTCAAAAGGAAGAAATTGAGGCCAGGCAGACAGAAAAAAAGAACAGGGAACAGGGTGATTAGACACACACATTTTGACCTAGCCAAGGCAAATGTGAACCAAGTCTTGAAGCCACCATCTTGGCCTTTGCATCCTAAACAGCCACTTGTCTAGAAAAGGTCCTCCTCACCTGTGCTAGTTTTGCAAATCCCTGTGAATGTCCTTCTATTTTTTTCACTTTGTGCTTTTGAGCGTAACGGCGGTTGCCATCCATGATGAAGGCGATGTGCTTGGGCATTGGGCCTGCCTAAATGCAAAGGGGGGGGGGAGAAAGCAGAGAAATGATAAGCTGTCAGAAAAATGATAATCAAACTCAATTTCAGCCTAAGCATGTATCATGAGCCAGGGCAGAGATCAAAGGTCAGGAGAAACAGGCACCTGCTGACAGCCCACATTCAAACAAGAGCCACCTGGACCCGGTCCTCCTATTCTTGCTTGTTCACCTGTGCCTCATTCTGGCCCAGAAGGGATGAGCAAATAAAGACCTGCTGCCCACTGCTTGTCTGCCCACTGGTTCTGTCTGGCAAGCAAGTGGGTGGTAGCAATAATAGGTCACAGCAATAGAAGTGAGTGGGTAGACTTGCTAAGGGAGGGGGGGCGCAATGAGAATGTATTGCTAATGGCCTCCCAAACCAGGAAAAGGCATGAACTCCCTAAAGGTGAGCACAAAGTGTGTGTGTGTGGGGGGGGGAACGGCCCGAAAATAACAGTTGTGTGCAGAGTGCAGGAGCGACACAGCTGAAGTCAGCAGTACACCTCTACCCCCCAAATTACAGGTTTTTTTTTAATAGTAACTGCTGAGTTTTAGAACAAAACAGGTGGTCCAGAGCCTAATCCTGGCAGATCTAAGAGCACCATAGGACAGCCTTGTTCACATGCTCATAAAGGTTGGCAACCTGCAAATACACACACACACACACACACACACACACACACCAACCTGCTGAGGAATAGTGGAGGAGGAACAGGGAGTTCTGTCCTCCTTGCAGGAGCCCACATTGTTTCTGTGCTGGGTGCAGAGGACAGGCAGAGCCAGCCAACCCTTCTCCACCATCCCACTCACTTATCTGCCTGAAATTCCTTCCTGCCTATGGCCAAAAGAGCTATCCTCAGGGCTGTGGAACCTGCAGCTCTTGGTCAGGCAATACATGGCCCTTAGCCTAATACCAGGTCAGGTGGGAAGCCTGAAGGGAGGAAACATACGGAGTTCTGAAAGTGATCACTACAGAACTTAGAGAATAGTAATTTGTCTGTCCCCTCGGCAGCACACTATTGGGTAGGGGAGAGAGAGGTGGGTGTCCCTACCTATATTTAGCTCTGGCCCATGAGAGATCACTGGCAAGAGAAGGAATGCCACTGCAGAAAAAGGGTTCTCCAGGAGAACCTCTAGGACCAGAATTTCCAGAGGTGTTCCCCTATAGCAGAGGTGGGAATCTATGGCTCATGGGCTTAATGAGACCTGCCAGGCCTCCCCATTTGGCCCATAAGGCTGTTCTGACCAAGCATGCCCACCTAAATGTCATATATGACATCGCGATGTGCGGTGCTTTGGAAGATCTCATGGCCTACAAGATAGGGGATCTGGGTTGCCGGCAGGATTCAGCTCTTCACCCTTCAAGCCCTATAGCATCATACATGCAGCAGCACTTCTAACACTCACATGCAAGCATCCAAGTCAAATAACTAGTGATAGCATCAGCATAACACTTACCTTTATCACACTGGCACAGAATCTCTCCAAGATGGACAAATCTCCTTCTTTTATCCAAGACATGGTCCTCCCTTTTCAAGCAAACTTTTTTAAGTTGAAGAGAAAGGAGAGCCTGAAAGTTATGGGAAGAAAAAAAAAGTTTTATTCATCCTTATTATTAATTAAATTTCTATCCTGCCCTTCATCCCAAAGAAGCCCAGGATTTGGGGGGTGGGAGTGGGAAACAAAGCAGTGAAACAAAATAGTAGAACAATAACATCAAGGACATCTAAAAACAGTCACATATCCTTCGAGTTAATACTGAAGGTCTACCAGGCTTGCATGTTGAGCACACTGCTTTATGGAAGTGAGTTGTGGACAACTTACAACTGCCAGGAGTGATGCTTCAACACCTTCTACATGAGCTGCATCAGGAAGGTTTTGGGTATCACTTGACAGGACAGAGACTCAAACAAAGATGTGCTCTCCCAAGCCCACATTCCCAGCATGTCAACACTCTGGTCTCAGTGACATCTACACTAGCTTGGTCGCGTCTACAGAATGGAAGATGGCAGAATCCACTAGGGCCTGCTCTATGGAGAGCTGGCTTTAGGCACCAGCTCAGTTGGCAGACCATCTCTGTTACAAAGATGGCTGCAAAGGTGACATGGAGGCTGGCAACATTAATCCCGCCATATGGGAATCCCTTGCAGACAATTGCACTATTAGGAGACACTATTAGGTCGTGTATCCATAGCAATGACCAGAGGAAGAATTACTGCTGGGAGGAGTAGAGAGAAGAAATGTTGTGGTGCACCTGCAGCAGCACAACCGGACAATTTCATCTGTCTCTACTCAACAAAACATGTCTCTCCCGTATTGGTCTGTACAGCCACAGCGAGTGCTGTAAGTCTCCAATGGTTTGACTTTACCCACAAAGGTGTACTCTTCCATTGTCTCCCAAGACAGGCGGATGCCAACTAGAACTAACTGCTGGGAATAGTTATCTTTCAGCCATCAAATGCCTTTGTGAACAGTGATGTTTTAAAATACAATCTGAAGACACCGGAATTTTGGGACATAAGGTCGTCTTTGGATGAACATGCATCTTACTGATCCATAACAGAAGGAATGAAGGTTCTCTGGTTCTCCAGCTGTTGCTAGACTACAACTCTCATCATGGCCAACTGCTCACTATACCGGCTGGCGCTGATGGGGAGTCCAGCATCTGGAGGGCCCCAGGGTCACCATGCCTTGTTTCACAGCAGTTATGGAGGAACCTTTGCAGTTTTATTGATTGTAATATGATAGAATATTGGCCCAGTGTATAACCACAGAGCCTAGGGCTTGCCGATCAGAAGGTCGGCGGTTGGAATCCCCGCAACGGGGTGAGCTCCCATTGCTCGGTCCCTGCTCCTGCCAACATAGCAGTTTGAAAGCACTTCAAAGTGCAAGTAGATAAATAGGTACCACTCCGGCGGGAAGGTAAACGGCATTTCTGTGTGCTGCTCTGGTTCGCCAGATGCGGCTTAGTCATGCTGGCCACATGACCTGGAAGCTGTACGCCGGCTCCCTTGGCCAATAAAGCGAGATGAGCACCGCAACCCCAGAGTCAGTCATGACTGGACCTAATGGTCAGGGGTCCCTTTACCTTTTATTAACCTGGCTTTTAAGATCCACCTGCCTCTATGTGCTTTCAGGTTTGTTTGGATTTCTGTTTCAACTGTGTATTCTTACACAAGGCAATTTTCATGGAAGAGCAATATATTTTAAAACCCTATAATAAAATTAACCTCTGCAGAGGATGGCCCTGCCATACTAGCATTGCTAATTGTGCAAGAGTCCATGGGCATGTACAAGGCTCATGGGCTCCTATATAGTACTGCCCACAAAGCTTTGCCACCCTTTATGTGCAAATAAATAAGAATTCAGAACTAACTCCTGCAGCAAAGCAGCAATTCCTCATGTAGCCAGCAAGGCTGAAGAAAAAGACGGTTTAATTGACTATTGTTGCTGTGGAACAATAATTGAACCAGTTGCTGTGGAAAAGAAAGTTTCAGGGTGCAATTCTGCAGTACTCACCTGGGAAAGTCCCACTGAACTCAATGTAGCTGAATAGACATGTACTGGATTGCAATGTCAGTTACATAACTCCTCCCTCAGTAACAGCAACCCCTCTAGCAGCACTGGGGCAAAGGGGGAGAAGGCGTTCTGCCTTCTCTCTTAACAATTGTTTCAGTGGTTTGAAGGCTGTTTCTCTTCTCTTGGACAGTGCCTTGTCTTTATACATTTGCCCAGCAGCCATAGGAGACCTGGAACTCCACATGAAGTAGGAGGAGGAATGCAGTGCCCCCCCGTCCCTCCTCTGCACTCAGCACAGAAATGTAGTAGGTTGCTGCTAGAGGGACGAAGCTAGTCATCCTTCTTCTGCCAACCCCCAGCAAGGTAATAGGGTGTGCATTTGGTTTTTGGGCAGACTAATAACTTTAGTGGGGTTATTTGGAAGGCTGCTACTGGGGCAGTGGAAGGAAAAGGCTGAGGTGGGGTTAGAACACAGCAGAAAAGGAGGGAATGCTGTACTCCATAAAATAAATAATGGCGGCTCCCTGATTGTGGAATGTTCACCCCAGAGAGGCATGTTAGCACCATCACTATCGGTTTTAGGTGCCTGGCAAATACATTTTTATTCACCCAGACCTGTGGACTTGAATTTTTTGCTTCTTTTAGTAGAGCGGGGTTGAGTTGGATCTTCTGTTTTATACATAATACAGTGGTACCTCAGGTTAAGTACTTAATTCGTTCCGGAGGTCCGTACTTAACCTGAAACTGTTCTTAACCTGAAGTACTACTTTAGCTAATGGGGCCTCCTGCTGCTGCCGCGCCGCCGGAGCCCGATTTCTGTTCTCATCCTGAAGCAAAGTTCTTAACCTGAAGCACTATTTCTGGGTTAGTGGAGTCTGTAACCTGAAGCGTATGTAACCTGAAGCGTATATAACCTGAGGTACCACTGTACTGTACAGGTGAATATTTTAGGTTATTTTTCCTCTTGTTTTTACACTAGCTTTTAAATTTGTAGGTCAATTCATGTTCTCCTTTCTGAGAAAAAGTGACTAATACTAATAAAAGTGGCATAATGATAATTATGACTATACAGTAGTAATATAATATGAAGACTATATACACCTGTAACTCAGGATAACACTTTGTGCATCTGATAAAACAAACTGTGGTCCGTGAAAGCTTATGCCATCATAAACTTTGTTTAAGGTGCCGCATGACTTTGTTGTTCTTGCTGCAACAAGATTAACACAGCTGGAAATATGATGGAGGTGTTAGTCATCAATATATCAGTGTTTCTGCTTTATTTTTTTAGCTCTGTTTACTGCTCTTGAAAGCCACTTTGAGAATCATTTGGAAAAGATGTCTAAAAATAAACTTGAAGAAATGTAGCCTAGTTTTCACTGAAGTGGCAAACCTAGGAATGTTCCACTTCAGATTACAAGGCAAGATCTTTCACATTATTGACTGCTCCTCCCCACAAATAATGATGATACAAAACTCCTTGCATGCAGAAAAGTAGCACATCAGAAAGAAGCATTCTAGCCCAGCCCTCTTTCAAAATATATATTTTTGGAGTTTCTCTAGCCATTCCTTGTATGAGTTTCTGAACACACCCAGGAAGTTCCTGGTCTATCCATATGGATTATTTGGCAATATGAAAAAGGTAGTGGGAGGAACTTCTCTAAAGATGTCGGTAAACTCCCCCGTCCTTCTCATAATTACTGAGGGTGTTGGGGAAAACAAGGTATTTCATCAAAAGAGGAAGATGTAATTATTGTCACCTCTCCCATGACAGGAGAAGGAGGAGAAGGAGAAGGAGAAGGAGAAGGAGAAGGAGAAGGGGGAACCCTACCTTTAAAAACAGAAATCATAAAGCAGGTTCATTTTCATGGCCCAACTAAATGAAGAGAGTGGAAGCAAGACATTCCCACTTAGGCCCTACTTCCTAGCGCTCTCTCTCTCTGTGTATAGGTAAACAAATATACACATAACCACCACACATGAATGACCATACTTATCATCAATATTTATATCCTTCCTATAAAGTATCTCAAAGATGAAACCCTTTACAGTTGGAACAGATTCTTCCTTATTCCCTAGTATGTTCCAGGGTTTCTGAAAAAGTGCTTAACAGTTCAACCCTATGCATATCTACTTAGAAGTAGGATATGCTGTAATCCTAGGAACTTACCTGTAAAGTCCAATTAAATGGGGCTTACTTCTGAGTAATGTAGGATCATGTTATTCTTTCATGGGTTGTTTTTTTACATATAGTTGGACTGTTGGGGGGGCTGGTTAGGGAGGGAGAAAAACTGCAAACTTATACCCACTTATCTCAGAGTGAGACCCAGAATGGGGATTACTTTCCATATAGAGTTGTTCTATAAATCTCCAGCAGTAGCATCAATGAAAGAGTAAAAACAACAGGATCATGCCCTGTAAGAGACTTCAGCTGTCAGCCTAACCCCACTTACCTGGGAGAAAGGTCCATTGAATTCAACAGGACTTACTTCTGAGTAGGCATGCTTAGGATTGCAGTGTGACCAATTAGGAACAATTCATAGGCACCCAGAAAACCGCCTCATACCAAGTCAGACCATTGAGCCACCTAGTTCAGCTCGTCTACACTTGGCTGGCAGTGGGTTTCAAGGGAGTCAGTCTCTCCCAGCTCCGCCTGTACCAGGGGTTGGACCAGGGACCTATTCCCATGCAAGACAGATGCTCTACCCCTGAGCTATGATTCTCCCACTTTACCAGATTCATCAAGGGTCAAACCCATCCCAGGGAACAGCGCTGTAGACCACAAAACCTCACACCGCAGTTTATTCGTTCACCACAAAAACTCTTTTGGCACTGCAACAGGCGAATCCTTTTCCAAAAGATGAACATACGGTTCACCATGTCACCCACGGAAACAAACTAAGGAAAGCCATTGGACCTGGAAGGGGGGCCCTCTCTCTTCCCTCCACCTTGAAAGGGGTCCCTCCCAAGACGGAGGGGGCACTGGAACCCCCAAAAGCACCGCAGGGGGCAGAAAGAGCCCCGATCCTTCTTCCCGCCTAAGAAGGGCTCCTGCGTGTTTGTCTCTACAGGGCAGTCGCTCCAAAGGAAGCCCCGCTGAGCTTGACCAGTAGGCGCTCCTCTCACTCACCCGCCAGCCGGGTCTGAAGTTGCACCTCTTGGAGCCTCGGCGGCGGCAGCTGCTCTGCAAAGGAGCGTGACGTGCCCTTCCGTATATGTCACTGCGACTCGACCCGCCTTCCGAGTTACGTCACCGTCTCGGAAGTGCGCGGCGAGCGCGCGCCCCTTCGCAGGAGGGGAGGAGGAGTCCAAGGCCTGGCCCCTCAGAGAAAGAGGGAGTGCGCGTGCGCGCGTTTGGAAATCTCCTGGCCGAACGTTGAAAGATTCGAATTGGAACGCTCGCGTTGCAGCTGCAACGGATGGTGCTCGAAGAGGCTCGCGATATTCTGACAACAGCAGTGGAGCTGGCATACAATAAAAATTTAGCCTAGCATATGCGTATGCATCTTATATCTATATAGAGCTCTGTGTGTGTGAGACACGAAAATCAGTTCTACATACTGCAGTGGAAAACATTTAAATTCTGATCGTAAAAATAATAGTGATGATAATAACATTCTGCTTGATATCAAAACAGCATTAACACATTAGTATCGATAATAACTGCATTAGTATCGATAATAACTGGAAGTGCAGGCAGAGGTGAAACGATAGGTATAAATGGCGGATAAATGGCAAGCTGACCTTTGTTCACCAGCCTGGAAGTACAGGCGAATCGCGTGGCATTATCTGTAGCAGCGACTGCCAGCGCCACCCGAAGTCTGGCTAGATCGTCGGTGGTTTTAGAAAAAGAGTATCGGGAACAGACAGGCCGTCGACCCCACAGTTTGTTCGAAGTAAGTCTCGTGGAGTTTAATGGTGAAAACTTGCATAGGGTTGTAGCCATTATCACTGCTATCATCGTTATCGACAGAGGACGAGATGGTTGGACAGTGTTCTCGAAGCTGCCAGCATGAGTCTGACCAAACTGCGGGAGGCAGTGGAAGACAGGAGTGCCTGGCGTGCTCTGGTCCATGGGGTCACGAAGAGTCGGACACGACTAAACGACTAAACAACAACAATCATCGTTATTATTTACTCAGTCTTTTAGGTTAACTTCTTACAAGTCAATGTGCAAAATTCAAAATCAGTAATAAAAACATGATCAGTTACAGTGTAATGAAATAACATTAAACAGCGCTGCTAAACAAAAGTTATCTTAAAACATGCCAGGATACAGATAAAAACTACAAACAAACCCTCAAACCAAACCAAGATATAACAAAGCAAATGCTTTGTGTGTGTGTAATTATTATTAAGGCATTTTTTTAAAAAAAGATTATTTACTATGAATAATTAGTTCTTCAATTTGCTTGTTTTCCTGTTCATGCCCAATATTTTCTCCCTTTTTTATCGGGTTCATTCAGGAGTCACCAATCTTTTTACACCCATTGGCACACCGGGCTTTTTCAGTGAGTGCTGTGGGCACCAACCTCTCTGGTCATTTCTTTCCCCCCACCACCATGTGAGACACAAAAAGAACATGCACACCACACTCTTCACTTTTCAAAGGATCTGAATAAAAGGCAGATCTAGTAGAATTAATCTGAGCACATGGAGCTGAAAGAAAAAGTAGTGACTCTTCCAACTTTTTTCTTCAACTCTGTTCTTTTTGAGGAAGAAAAAGGTGACTATCCTTTAAGAGTGATTAGATAGGGCGGTTCAGAGGCTTCATGGGCAATAGGGAAGACCTCAGCAGTGGTGGACTTTGGGCTCTTAAATTTCAGTGTCGCCCTGTGTGATGCTAAAATTTGGTGTCCCTTGCCTCTTGCACTCTGTTTTACAGCATTGTTGTGCTGCTTGGCAGCACGGTGCCCAGTGCAGCCGCACCGGTTGTGCTACTCTAAAACTGCCTCTAACCTCAGTATCTTGAAACCCACACTTGCCATGTTGGCAACCCCCTATATCTGATAGCGAGCATATGTGCAGTGACTGTGGTTTTCTTAACATTTGTACAGGGCCCTAGAAAATTTGGCATTTTATAGCTAATGATCTGTATTTCCTGAAGTAACCCTGCTGTCAGTCTGCATTAAGAACACTGATAAGTGATAGCCTGAATTTGGCAAGCATGTAAGAAAGGATGTAAAATGTTTGCTTTACCTTCAATGAAACTTCAGGTTTCTGTCAGTCTCTGTCTTTGAAAAAGAGCTTCCAGCGGCTCCTTCTGAATATCACAGGGCTCTGGAATAGGGCTAGGGAGCCTTTGACCCTCCAGACATTTTTGGACTCCAACTCCCATCAGCCCCAGCCTGGATAGCCAATGATCAGATGATAGGAGTTGTAGTCCAACAGCTTCAGGAGGTTCATTACCTCTAGAAAATTATCAAAGTTCAGACTTGAGGCAGCTGGCAAGAAGGGCTATCCACTGCCCACTCTTCTTCTGGTAGGGATCCTGTGCCTTAAACAGCCAGTAGGCAAGTAGAATTTCAACAGGGATAGCTTTTTTTCCAGCATGGAGAGGCTGTGCTATGGGGAAAACTGTATCCGCTAAAATCTGTCTGCCATGTAGTTGCTAATGCACAGGAGCCTTGCCAAGGGGGGAAATGTAAGAACTCTAATTATTATTATTTTAATTATCACCTATTGTTTGATTAATGTGTACTTCATTCATTAGCATTTTCAAATAACCTGCAATTATGCTTTACAATTATTGTTATCTTGCATCCTCTTCTAGTGAAATCGATTTACTGGCTGGATCATAAGACCAAATTCCAGAGCAGTAACCATTGTATCCTTGTTATGATCAAAGCAACAGATAAAGCTAAGATACAGTGAGTGACTTCTTCAAACCACCGCTCCCCTTTCCTTCCAGTCTCAATCCAAATCATTCTGAAACACTCACTCCCCCTAACAACTAACAATGAGTAGAACTTAAGATGTTTCCCATTCTAGCCTTGACCTCTCCAAAACAAAGTGTTAAATTCTTGCCTCTATCACACTTTATTTTATTTATCTGCTACGTGAAATAATGGCATTTCATCTAAGACATGATAGGGATGGAATAAGGGATTGGAAGGGAAATGGAAAGCAAGTAAATTCAGATATTAATTCTTCATAATGTTCAGGGCTTGCATTCCAATTAAAGCAATTTTAATTGATTTATCATAGCAGTTTCCATTGGTTGATAAAATGGGGGGACAGAGACCAAAACAGTACATATTCCAATTGTTCTATGTTAGTGTGTGTGTATATATATATATATATGAAGTTAAACATGAAGTTGAAGTTGGCTTTTCATTTTCATCATCATTATTAATTGTGTCACAGACAGGAAGTTCAAGGAGCTGAAGTTACAGCGGTGCATTTAAAGTAACTGTGTATAAGCAAAATTGTATGCAAAAATATTATATTAGTACCAATTCACACTAAAACGCTGGTGAATGTTCACGAGGACTTTTTAAAAAAACAAACAACCGTGCAGATTAACGTGGAGAATTGAATTTAGAAATCAAAAGAAACTGAAATAGACAGATTTGCCTATCCTTACACAGAACCTTCTATATCAGGTGCACAAAGTGGTAACCTCAATGGATAGGAATATTTTTACACAGGGAGGGAATATTTTTACACAGCCCATAGGTGTGTCCCATTATGATGCAGAGCACCAGTAAAAGTATAAGCCACTCAGAAGAGTAAAAGATCCAATCCGAATGGGTGTGTGACCTGCTGTCATCCAGCAATGAATTGGGAAAGCATCTCATAAGCACCTAGAGAAGAACAATTATTTTCCGTAGTGAGTCGGCCACTCCTAGATCCTATTAAACATCAGCCTGATTATTTCAAATGTGGGTGATCGTGTGTGTCACCAATATGAGCAGTGAAACCAGTGATTTAAATGGAATAGAATGTGAGAGCCAGTTAGCATTTTAGATTAGGACTGGGGAGGCCCAGGTTCAACTCACGAAGCTTGCTGGGTGGCATTGGGTCAGTAATTCGCTTTTTCAACCAATGTACCACACCATGTTTTGAGCAGGCATTGAAAACAGTACAGTGGAACCTCGGTTTTTGAACGTAATCCATTCCGGAAGACCGTTTGACTTCCGAAACGTTTGAAAACCGAAAACTGAAAGCGGAAGGCTCAATACAATAGAGAAACTCAAAACGGAAGCCATGTAGCATTTTCGGCTTCTGACAACCGTTCAGAAACCGGAGCAGTTACTTCCAGGTTTTCGGCATTTGAAAGCCGAAACGTACGATTACAGAGGCGTTCAACAACTGAGGTTCCACTGTACAATGAAGGTGCCTGAACAACATTAACAGGCAGTGAGTTCCAGAGAACAGGTGCTGGGGTTGCCATATTTCAAAAAGTAACGTTCCTGACACACACAAAGTGCATTGCCATACATCTGGCTTGCCATTATTCCTCCCTGACGCCATTTTAGGCAAGCCTAACAGGTGCTGCCCCACTATAAACTTTCCAAGTGCAACAACAGGGATCATTCAGTGTTGAGCATAAGGGTTAATTATGTTAATGTTAAAATCCACTAGCCAAGGCCAGGGGATGGGTAGAGGTGTTGCTTAGAGACCAAAGAGACATGGTCTCTGCCAAGGTAACACATGCTTTAATTGGATGTGTAGTTCTGATGCAATTTCCCCCGTATGTTTAAGCTGAACGGCTCACTGAACTAAGAAAGATAAAATCTTTCTGTTCCTTTCTCTTAATATTTTACAGTACTTTTGCTGTTTCCTCAGTAAAGTGTTTGTGTAGCCCTTGGAATCTAACCCTCACATAAGATGTGATTCCCCTTTACTTGTGGGGTGGGGCTCCTGCACACCATTTACTGCTCTGCCAAAGGTAGCAAAATCCTATATTATTATTGCTACGCTTTTGAATTGCTTCATATGAAATGTCTCAGAGACATTTAACATTTTTTAAAAAATCAGCAATAGCAACCCATATGAAACACTTTCTTGTATACAAATAATTAAAACCATTTACGGTAATATATAAAAAATACAATTACAGCAATTTCACATATAAAAGCACAATTAAAACAATTTGGTATATAAGAACCATTTCAAATCCAATACACATGCAGACTTGAGCTGGCCCTGAGCATGAGAGTTT
This sequence comes from Podarcis muralis, assembly GCF_964188315.1. NCBI lineage: Eukaryota > Metazoa > Chordata > Lepidosauria > Squamata > Lacertidae > Podarcis > Podarcis muralis. Next base: position 65,681,860 of record NC_135661.1, on the reverse strand, counting down.
GGTGACAAACGTAATTAAAGCAACATCACTGCCACACAGACAGTGTAGTTTCTGTCCTTCTGGAGCTGTTTTAATAGATGCAATCTGTTTTGTAGCTGGAGCTCATAGAGGTGTCGTCAGCCCATTGGGTGATGGAAGGGGCGGGTTTGTCCTCGCAGTTTTGCAAGATGAGTTGCTTGGCAGCTGGGACTGCTCGGGGAAGTATTTACTCGAGGGTTATGTCCTATAAAACTGGCACATACCCCACCAGCAGAGTGAAGGAAACCTCAAGCACCAAATTATATACAGGTCAAAACTACACCAGAAGGCTGCTGTTGGTGAGCACTCCCACATCACATACCCAAGGGTGCCAGATGGCTGTCTGCCAGTGTTGGCTCCAGGCTCTGGGGATCCTTGAGCAAGGTGTTCTCAATAACCCTACCCTGCTTTTCTTCCTCACGACTGTTGGTGCTGCCCATTTGCTTGACTGTAATGCAACCCAAAGCTGTTGATCTTGTTAGAATTCCCGCTCCTTGATTACAGTCATGGGATTTTTGTCTATCACATCACGGTATATGTTTTGACTCCACAGAGTGGGAAGTGACGGAGATAGGGTGTTTGTGTTACTGTGTTCCGTGAAGTGGGACTATTGTCCTTTGTTCTTTTTCTCTTTGCTGTCTGATGCTAGAGAGAGAAGGAGCCATGTTGCAGTGCTCCGTGTGTATGTTTATATGTAAATAAAGTAGATTAGCCAAAATGCTGAGTTGCTGAGGTCTGTCACGCAAGCTGCGAAGACTCTGCAGATCCCTAAGTGTCTGTTGGTATTGGTCGCTGTGATGTTTGGGCTGAAGAAAGCTTTTGAAGCTTCCGAACGATTGACCAGGAGGGAGAGAATATGCCAGTCGGGCATGTGTCTCTGCCAGGGTCCTACTCAAGTGTAGGATGAGCTCCTGACAGATCTTACCGGGTGAGTCCTTGGCTTTCTAGGGCCTAGCTGAGAACTGCCAGCTTCTTGTCACTCCCATTGCAGCAGATCGGCTCATGGGAGCCCGGGTGATGCCATCACCTCCAGGGCAAGTGACAGAAAAGAGGGCCCAGCCTAGCTGGTGAGAGCAGCAGCAAGCTGATATGGCAGTTCCTCCACTATATGTCATGGTGGAAGCCATGTTTATTCTTGTGACTGCTTTATCTACATATTAAGTGGTAGGTGTGGCTAATTTTACCATCAAAATGTGCACATATGTCAGAGGAGCTGAAGACATCTTATAGGTACTTTTCTTCCAACCTGGCTGGTTCCTTGAGCCAAACTGGGAATCTGCTGCCCCTGTGGATCTTGCAGTCTGAGGCGGTCACTTCACATGACCTCATAGGTGGGCTGGCCCTGCCTGCTCCCTTACCCAGAAAGCAGTCATACCTCCATGTTCTAAGTAAGGATGGGTGAATGTGTCAGTTTCAGTTTCCTCTCTGTTTCTTATTTCCCAATACTAAGTTCAGGACAGGTCTCCACATTTTTACATCAGTCTGTAAAAAAATTTAAGTCCTCATGAAAATCCTGATATACATATTTTTGTATGCACTTTTGCCTACCAGACACATTTTTACAAATAATATGTGTGTGTTATTTTCACTAATATATGCATTTTTATGCACATTTTACCTTATCATGTGCATTTTTGTATTAGTTAGCTGGAGAACCATGTTGCTGAATTCACAGATTCACATTTCAAAGATGGCTGTGTTTTGATCCCCATATTGTTTCAGAAAGTGTGAATTAGGTAGCTTCACCTTGAAATGCAAACTTAATCAAATTTCTCTTCTCCCTACTTCTGAGACAGCCACCATTGCTGCCCTCTGCTTTTGGGGGTCTCTCATTTGCCCACTTGCCTCACTCTGATGGTCTTATGGGTGATTCTGGCCTCCTTCCCTCCAAATCCTGACTATTCCAGACCCTCCGCATCCTCCCGTCCTCTTGCTTTTCTAGCTTTGGAGTTCATTCTTTGGAAGCTTGTAGATGGGTTCTTAGTATTATAAACAGATCATTCAGATTTCAATACAGTGGTACCTCAGGTTAAGTACTTACTGTAATTCGTTCCGGAGGTCCGTTCTTAACCTGAAACTGTTCTTAACCTGAAGCACCACTTTTGCTAATGGGGCCTCCTGCTGCCGCGCCGCCAGAGCACGATTTCTGTTCTCATCCTGAAGCAGAGCTCTTAACCCGAGGTTAGCGGAGTCTGTAACCTGAAGCGTATGTAACCTGAAGCGTATGTAACCCGAGGTACCACTGTAAAGCAATTTTAGTGCTAAAACTGAAACCATTCGCCTTCATGTCTCTTCTCTCTCTCTCTCATCCTTCCACCTATGCATCTCTCTTCCTCAGTCTGGACTTAAGACTAGAAAAATGAGAAACAGGAATAAGCCAAGAAACTGAAATGGATTGATTCCTCCATCCCTAATCCTCAGACACTTTGCTCCCACCTTTCACTTTTCAAAGGCATCCGGCTCCTTCTTTGCCACATATGTTTGGAGCAGCCTTCCAGAACACCTGTGTGATGACACCTCTCTCTTACTTCATTTAAAGCCCTACTTTGAACCCACGTTTCCCATCAAGCCTTTGGCACAACGCCTATTCTCCACACCCTATGTAACTAATCCTAATCAAGTGGAGCAGAAAAAAATGCATATTATTTCCCCTGCCTCCCATGTTGAATTTTAGAGATTGTAAGATCTTTAGACAGGCAACTAGCCTCTTGCATTCTGTGAAGCACTGCACACTGTAAATACTATGGAATAACAACAACAACAACAGGGTATCAAATTGATGCATCTCATCATAACAAAGATTTCTTGCTGAACAGGACTTTGACCAGCAAAGCTCTGGTGAAGAAATACAAAACTCCATCTGTGCGAGGAAAACAAGGTCACAGCCACACCATACATTTAAAGCTCTCTTATACCACTTGAGTGGGACGCAGGTGGCGCTGTGGGTTAAACCACAGAGCCTACGACTTGCCGATCAGAAGGTTGGTGGTTCGAATCCCCGCGACGGGGTGAGCTCCTGTTGCTCAGTCCCTGCTCCTGCCAACCTAACAGTTCAAAAGCACGTCAAAGTGCAAGTAGATAAATAGGTACTGCTCCAGCAGGAAGGTAAACGGTGTTTCCGTGTGCTGCTCTGATTCGCCAGAAGTGGCTTAGTCATGCTGGCCACATGACCCAGAAGCTGTACACCGGCTCCCTCAGCCAATAAAGCGAGATGAGCCCACCCCACCCCACCCCACAACCCAACTCAACCCAACCCAACCCACAACCCAACCCAACAACTCAACCCAACCCAACCCACAACCCAACCCAACAACTCAACCACTCAGCCACAACCCCAGAGTCGGTCACGACTGGACCTAATGGTCAGGGGTCCCTTTACCTTTACCTTTAAACCACTTGAACAGCCATGGCTTCCCTCAAATTGTCTGTTTATTTGGTTGTAAGTTGCTTTGGGTTGCCCTGGGCAAGATAAAGTGACTAACAATTTAATAATAATAATAATAATACAACAACGGAACTGTAATTTGTTTATTGGGCTGGGCTGGGAATTGTAGCTCTGTGAGAAGTCTCCTTTCAGCACCCTTAAACTACAATTCCCAGGATTCTTTGCAGGGGGGATGCCATGACTGTTAAAGTGATATGTGAGTTTTTTTAAATGCATGACATGGATGTGAACATACAGGATTTTTTTGGAAATTAGAGCTTGTTTAGTGACAGATATTTTCAGAGGGGGAAGTGTGTGTGGGAGTAGTAGTAAGAGTCCTTTCTGAATTGGACACACAAAAGCAAAGGAAGCTGTGTTGGTCTATGGGGCGGGCAGGGGGAAAGAATCTAAAATTCACTCATGGTCAGGCAACAGTTTAGGACTAGCCAAAGTGTCACAGAACAATGAGCTGCATTTTCCAGAAAACTTAATCTGGCTGGATGTTAAGCCAAGCAGGGCTGAGAGAGGAGGGGAAACAACTTAATGAAAAACAGAGCAAGTAGAATGAGGGCTGAATTTCACACACCCCTCCACAAATGTTGCTGATCCAGTTTGCCTCCCTGTCTCACCGTAGCTGCTTTAAAAGCAGTTGAGAGGTGCAATCATGGATTTATTTTATTTTGCATTTATTTTGACTCTTGGATACTTCTCAACACCAGGGGGCAGGTGTGGAGGATTAGTCATCTATATGTGTATTTATTTAACAGACTTTAGAAGCTACTTTATTGTATAAACCTACAGGCAGTTTACATAAAATATACATTAAAATTATCAATAAAAGTCCAAAGTTGAAATGAAGCTAACCTAAAGAAACGAACAAAAATCAAAATATCAATAAAACCAACAGTTAAAAACATGCATTATAAAATAAAACTGCATGTTAAAATACACGCTGACCTTACGTATCTGTGTAGACTTGCCTAAATAACAAAAAAATTAGCAGTTAAAAAAGTCAGGACTTTTCCTGTAAAGCAAGGCATAATCTCCTTGTGCCATGCTACCCATGCCTCAATACCAGAAGGCCAAGAGAAATTAAAGCATTTTTAGATGTGTGGGGTAAAGTCCTAGGCCTGTTGTTGTTGTTGTTTAGTCGTTTAGTCGTGTCCGACTCTTCGTGACCCCATGGACCAGAGCATGCCAGGCACTTCTGTCCTCCACTGCCTCCCGCAGTTTGATCAAACTCATGCTGGTAGCTTCAAGAACACCATCCAACCATCTCATCCTCTGTCGTCCCCTTCTCCTTGTGCCCTCCATCTTTCCCAACATCAGGGTCTTTTCCAGGGAGTCTTCTCTTCTCATGAGGTGGCCAAAGTATTGGAGCCTCAGCTTCACGATCTGTCCTTCCAGTGAGCACTCAGGGCTGATTTCCTTAAGAATGGAGAGGTTTGATCTTCTTGCAGTCCATGGGACTCTCAAGAGTCTCCTCCAGCACCATAATTCAAAAGCATCAATTCTTCGGCGACCAGCCTTCTTTATGGTCCAGCTCTCACTTCCATACATCACTACTGGGAAAACCATGGCTTTAACTATACGGACCTTTGTTGGCAAGGTGACGTCTCTACTTCTCAAGATGCTGTCTAGGTTTGCCATCGCCTTTCTCCCAAGGAGCAGGCGTCTTTTAATTTCGTGACTGCTGTATATCCTCTAATTCAGGGGTCGGGACCATTTCCCAGCACAAATGGTTTCCTCATGGGGAACCAGGGAGGAGGAGCATGCCAGTCATGGGTGGGGCAAAATGTCTTGGATCAGCTCAATTCTTTCATTTATTTGGGCTATTTATAGCCCACATTTCAGCAAAGACTCTCAGAGTAGCATACAATAGGAGAATAATCACAATTTATAAGCAATAAAAAACATGGAAATAATAAAAACTGAAATAAAACAAGACATAGCTGAGCGATACAATAAGGTAAAACGGCAACATTAAAAACCCCAAACACTTAAAAGGCCTGGCAAAAGAAAAAAGGGTTTCAATGGCATCATCACTAACAAGAACCACCAAGGCTGGTTCAAGGCACGCCTCTTGGGAGTTATTTCCAGAGTTAATGGCTAGGTAGACACCATACATTTAAGACACATTTTCACCAAAGAACCCTGGAAACAGTAGTTTACAGAGTTGCCATTCCCAGTGCCCTTTAAAAACAAGCAAGCAAGCAAGCAAGCAAGCAAGCAAGCAAGCAAGCAAGCAAGCAAACAAACAAACAAACAAACAAACAAACAAACTACAATTCCCAGAATTCTTTGGGGAAAGTCAAGTCATGTGCTTTAAATGTTTGTTAAATACGTACAGTAATACCTCTGGTTACGAACCATCCTCCTTGCGAACGCTTCAGGCTATGAGCTCCGCTAACCTGGAAGTACCGTATTTTTTGCACTTTAAGACTCACTTTTTCCCTCCTAAAAAGTAAGGGGAAATGTGTGTGCGTCTTATGGAGCGAATGCAGGCTGCACAGATATCACAGAAGCCAGAACAGCAAGCGATCCCTCTTGCTGTTCTGGCTTCTGAGATTCAGAATATTTTTTTTCTTGTTTTCCTCCTCCAAAAACTAGGTGCGTCTTGTGGTCTGGTGTGTCTTATAGAGCGAAAAATATGGCAGGTGCTGATGGTTGCTAACTTTGTCCCGGGATGTGTGCGTGCAGCAGGAGACCCCATTAGCAAAAGCACGCCTCAGGTTAAGAACGAACCTCTGGAATGAATTAAGTTCGTAACCCGAGGTACCACTGTATATGGCGTGTACGCAGTCAGCAGGCTTCCATCCTGCCTGTTACTCACAGACTGGCAGGGCAGCCGTGAGCCCAACATTTAGGCTGGTTGTGTCGGCAAAGACTCTCTCTTAAAACAAAGGGTGTAGCTCATCGCTGGGAAGAACGCAAACTGCCTGTGGGGGCTTGGTGAGCAGAGGGCGTTGTGCTGACCAGCTGCCACCATTTCCCTCAGGATGATGGCCTCCACTAGCACAGCAGCTCTGACAGGATCAGGCTCTCCCTCCTCCAGCTGGTCGGCATGCGGGCTGAAGTCAAAGCGGTCAATCATGTCGTTGAAATAGCAGAGCTGGGCAGGCGAGCAGTTGGCACACGGGTTAAGCGGGCAATACCCCCGCCGGTGCACCTCCAGGCTAACCCAGTGGATGTAGGTCTTGCGGCAGCGGGGGCAGTGGTGTAGGCGCTGGTGATCGTGGAGGCGCTGGTGGAGTTTGAGGTGGATGTGCTGGGTGAAACGGCTGTGGCATAGGCAGCATGCATAAGCCTTTATCCCAGAGTGCAGGCGGAGATGGGTTTTGAGGTTGCTGGTACTGCTGAAGCGTTTGGGGCAGACCTAGGGGAGAGATTGGTTTCTTGTTAGCCCAGGCACTGGTGCATTATGGGACAGAGAAAGCCCTAGACTGGCTCATCTGTGCTTAATTTCCAGAACGCTGCGGTTCATATTAAGCCTTGAGCTTGCTCCTTTACTTGTCAAACTTCAGAAGAGCAGCCTGCTAGGAGCTCTTTAGCATCACTGAGGTGCTGCTTTCCAACAATCAGCTGGAAGCGGAATTAAAAATGGTGATTTCCTCATAGTGCTTAATAGAGCCAGGGCTCAGAATGAACTAGTTTGGTTTAATAATACTCACGGAATTAGTTCAGAAATCTCTGAACTATACCTGAAAGTAAAAAACTTTACTTCAGGATGAGAACAGAAATTGCGCGGCTGCAGCAGGGCGGCAGCAGGAGGCCCCATTAGCTAAAGTGGTACCTCAGGTTAAGAACAGTTTCAGGTTAAGAACGGACCTCCGGAACAAATTAAGTTCTTAACCAGAGGTACCACTGTGTTTTATACTTCAGTGCAGCGACTTATAACATTCTGAATGAAGGAAAAAAATGAGCAAGGATTATTTGGATCAACTTGAATTGAACTGTGAATTGAACTGGTTTGTTTTGTAAAGGGATGTTCATGACTGTTCCCTTTTGGACATGTTGATTTTGAACTAGTTTCTTTTTAAAGTTTCCAAGCTCTGAGTATAGTGTAATTCAGCAGTGCCTTTCCTTGTGGCCATACGAAGAAATAAGGCCCACATGACTTTAATTAGAAGCTTTCTCCTTTTGGTTTCTAGTCCTAATTGCTTACAAATTCAGTGTGGCCCCAATGAATCACTGGTGAATTGCATGATAATTTGTTGTCTACGGCCATACTACCCTGAACACGCCCGATCTCGTCTGATCTCGGAAGCTAAGCAGGGTCAGGCCTGGTTAGTACTTGGATGGGGATGATAATTTGTAGGTTTCTATTGCCTGCTGAGACTTTTATTTCCTGCTGCACTGTAATGCAACCAAAGCCGTGTACAAATATAGAACTTTTAAAAAAGCCATGGATACTGTAAATCAAATTAAAATGCAACACACAAATACAATAATCACATATGATAAAAGAATTTCTTACACTTAGATATTGAAATATTAATATGCCTAATAAGCCAATGATAAAATTAAGTATGATTTGATGGCCTGTGTGAAAGTGAACCAGTTGGACAGACACTATCCCAGGCCCTGGCCCTAGAATCTACCAACTGTGTTTCCAGTATTGAGGGACCAGAGAACAGCTTCCCGCTCCATAGTTCCAGCCTTATGGTTTGGACAAATTCATATTGACTATTGGGAGAAGGAGAAAAAACTTCTCCCGCTCCACTCCATGTATAAATTTATATCACTATAACTTTCCTCCTTAAGCACCATTTCCCCCCAAAGCCCCAAACGCTGTAACCTTTCCACACACGCATATCTCCAAGGGACCAAATGGTCTCTCCCCCACTTCACCTGGCCTTTTAATGAGGAAAGAAAAGTGCCACCTACCAGGCACTTGTGTGGCTTCTCGCCTGTGTGCACCAGATGGTGTTTCTGCAGGTGAGCCAGCTGGGTGAAACGTTTTTTACAGACCTGGCACTGAAAGGGCTTCTCGCCACTGTGCACTCTCAGGTGGACCTGTAGGAGGAGGACAGTTCAGTGTGAGCTTGGAAGGGATGGAAAAAGGGGTGCCTAAAAGGGTGTCTTTAAGAATGAGAGACATAGAGAAGGGAACAAAAGGGTTCAGTTGTGGTTCGGAACAGAGGAAGCTGCTTTAATACTGAATTGGACCAGTGGCACATCTAGCTGACAGGCAGCGGCTGGCCAGGGTTTTAGGCAGGGAACATTCCCAGCCCTACCTAGCAATGCCTCGGATTGAACCTGGGATCTTGCGCAAACAGGGCAGATCCCCTGCGACTGAGTTATGTGTCTTCCCCCAAAAGAAGAGCAAGGTTGAAGACAAAGAATCTCCATCTGCAATGAAGGGTATGCCACACCCAGTGCATCAGGAAAGAGTGGAAATAAAGAAAAATGCTATTATTCCACACCATTTTGAAGTTCCCTGCCTTTTTTCAGCCAAAACCCATCTACCAAGCTGGTCTCCACTAACGGAGAATCTAAGGGTAGTCACAATGTGAACTTCAATAAGGTATACTCAGGGCCGTATTTAAGTTTGATGGGGCCCTAAGCTACTGAAGTTAATGGGGCCCTTTATATGTCCAGCTGTCCTTTGTCAACAACAAATTGTCACTGTTTTTTGTGTTGAATATATGTTATATGGTAATTAAATGGACCTAATAGGTATCTAAAGCCATTTGAACATAATTTTATTTGTTTTTTATCTGATATTTTGGAAATGTACATCCAGGTTTTTTCCCTTTAATTTTTTTGGGGGGCCCCCAAGATAGTGGGGCCCTAAGCTTTAGCTTGTTTAACTTATATGTAAATCCGGCACTGGGTATACTGAGCACACACCTGAATGAACCCTTACTACACCCACCCATCCACCCACACCCCTAGCATATTACTGGACTATGTCTGCAACCCCATCTCATAATTCTGATCCCAAAATAAAATTCTGCAGCCATAGTCAAACACAGTGTCACAATGGAAAGTCTAGTGTTAACACAGGTATAGACACCTAGACTGCAACTGCACATGGGTGGAGCAAGTGGCTAGGGCGGGTGCGCAGCTGGGTACAAACTGTACAAACTGGTACTTGCCAGCTGTTTGCAAATGCTATTTAGTCACCATGCCCAGACCTTCAGGAAACAGATCTAGGGCATCATGTAGGATGTGGAGAGAGGATTAGACAATTCTGGATGGGGAGGATAATTGGTATGAATTTGTTCTCAACTGGATGTCTCCAGATGTACCTTGAGATTAGAAAGCTGCCCAAAGCTCTTGGAGCAGATATGGCACTCGTATTTGATTTTGCCATTCTTCTTCCCCAGAGGGTACATTGCAGACTTGCTGCTTTCCTGGGAATCTGGTGGGTTGGTCTTTGGCGTACTGAGGTTGATGGTCTCATCCTGGCAGGCAAGCTGGGAGGGAGCTTTCAGCTGCTGAACTACGGAGCCACATGAAATGGCAGGGTGCCCTTGGTCAGAGTCCAGAAATGAGAAGATCCTGGTGTGGAGGGAAGAGAAACGATTTGGTGGTTTCTGGTCCACTTGTTTTCCATGTGGCAAGAGGGGAGGGAAGACAGCTTGAGACATCGCTGGAGAGGGAGGTCGCCTTTTCCCCAGGGAAGACAACTTTAGGGATGTGATTTCTCTAGGACCTGTTAGAGGCAATTCAAATGGAAATGAGAAGGTCTGAGGGGCCAGTAGAGATGTGGGGTGGTGGGCAGCTGAGGTGTTGCAGGCATAGTGATAAGCCTGGGGTAGGTTGCTCCTTGGCTGGCACTCTGAGCAGGAGGAAGACGGGTTACTGAGATGGAGCGGAATTTCCTTCCAGAGCGAGGTAGTTGCGTTGTATGGGTAGCAACTGGGGCCATACTGTCTCTCTGGGCCCATGTCTCTTTGGCTTGGAAGACCAGGCTTCTCAGAAGCAACTTCTTCCTTGGATGCATTCTGGGGAAAGTTAAGCTTTGTGGCCTGTTCTTGCATGCTCCCAGGGGTCTGTGCCTTTGAATCCACTTTTTGGTTTTCTGCTGTCTTCCTTGGCGGCATGTCTTGTTCTAGCTCTTCAACATCAATTATCTCTTCCTCGTCCTTGTCTATCTTTGTGTAAATAGCTGTGCATTTTTGGTCATCTTTGGAGGCATTCTGTGGTGGTCTACTGACTTTCTCAGGGAAGGGCTGCACCAGGAAATCCCTTGAGATTAGATACTCTGCAGAGTAAGAAGCAAATCTGCTTTTAATTGTTGCTCTTTATCTTGAAACGTATTTATGAAACTTAGAGAAATGAAATACAACAGTAAAAAAATATCTGACAAACTTTAAATATATCTTCCGCAATCATCACCTCTTTTTTTTAAAAAAGAAAGAAATGAAGAATGCCAAATATATATTTTTAAAACCTCTTTTCAGATTCTATGAGACAAACTAGTTCTGAGTAAAGATGGATTAATAGTTCCCCCAGTCTTAAATCCAGTGCTTCACATTGCCACATCAGATTGCAATATAAAAAGTCCTTTTGAAAATCAACCAGCATTTTGGTTCCAGTTCCTCAGACATTTTTGTTTGAAATTTTTCCAAAGGCACACGTTTTTGCAAAGCAATTTATCCTAATAGAATGCATTTTGCATGTTCTTTTCCCTAACATATGTATTTTTAATGCACACTTTACCCTAGTATATGCACTTTTGTACTCATTACTGGGGAAAAGTACATTACAAAATTCAGAGAAGTGCACATTTCAAAGGAAAGCTGCAATTCAGCTGACACACTGAGAACTGCAAATTAAAAATGCACATAAAATTGATTTTCTCCTCTGTCGCTATAACTGAGTCTGTTTCTCAAAAATGAACTTTCCCCATCTCAGCATATGTAGCTGGGTGATGGGGAGTAGGAGGAGATTTATGTGTTTATGCTGCTGGTCCTGGAACAAAATGGCCCTTGCCTGAATTGTTGCTGTTCAACCTATTGACAAGTGTGGTGTTCACCACCTACAGTGCCCTCACCTGGTTTAGTTGCCAGCTCCCCTGAGAGCAATTTTTGGAATTCTCTAGGTACCCCATGCATGTACCAAACCAAAAGTTCAGCTCCAGCCAAGATGGGTGTTATGGTATAGAAATAGATCTCCAGGTTGCACTGACAAGCCATTAAGTTCTGGGCTGGGTGGGTGGGAGCTGGATTCACATAGCACATCCAGTTACTGCAGTCGGGGTCACTCACGTCAAGAATGTGGTAGAGCTCTCCTTTTGCAGAGAAAACCTGGAGGAGGGGAAAGAGAAAGAAGATCTGGGTAATTGCTGGCATATATATATTTTAACGGGGGACCAATTATTCTGCGTTTCTCTCTCCCAACAGTCTTAATACTTCCTTGAGCCTCATCCATTTAAGGCTGCCGTCTCCTCCTAGACTCCATCTTACGACTGATTAAAAGCAAACTTCTGTGGCTTAAACATCAAGCCAGCTTTTTTCTTTCTCCCCACACCCCTGCTTTTCACCAAGCAGCTTAATGAAGAGAACTCACAAGCTTACTCCTCATTTTGTGACGTTTTGCTTCTTCCTAACCAAAGTGTCGCCCATCCAAGTATAGAAAGGGGCTGCTCCTTCATCTCCTTGATCACAATTGGGTTACAATATCTGAAGTTTCCAGATACATAGCAAACAGACAAACAAATAACTTTTAAAAATACATTGTAGATTTTATCTGGCCAAAAGGGGCCATTGTGTCTTTTGCAGCTGTTACTCACCCTCCAGTAGTGCTTTTGATCCATGTTTTTGGGGATATTCTCTCTGGTGTAGATCTTCCCAACCAGCGGCCCAAAGCGTGTTCCTTGCGGGATATACTCTCTGCTGATCACAGCTATTACCTACAGAAGCACCAAAACTATCTCAATTCAAGTCAGGCCTGAGTCTTCATCTCCTTCATTTGTACCTGCTAATATTTGGCTGATTTTATAAACACATATTTTATGGCAGGAGAGACTCATGCACATGAGCACACCAAGAGAAACCAGGAACATAATATTTTAGACTTGTAATGTAATGCTCCAGAAACCTAAATCTATTAACACCTCTGCATGGTGGAAGAAGAGTTCCCTTGTAAGGTAAAGGTAAAGGACCCCTGGACTGTTAAGTCCAGTCAAAGGTGACTCTGGGGTAGCAGCGTTCATCTCACTTTCACCAAGGGAGCCAGCGTTTGTCCACAGACAGCTTTCCAAGTCATGTGGCCAGCATGACTTCCCACCACAGTGGTACCTATTTATCTACTTGCACTGGGATGCAAGTATCTACTCTGCATGGGACATGGGTGGCGCTGTGGTCTAAACCACTGAGCCTCTTGGGGTGAGCTCCCATTGCTCTCAGTTCCTGCCAATCTAGCAGTTTGAAAGTTCCCTTGTACAATTTATTGTACTGGTCTCCCACGTCCTGTGCCATCACTGCACCACGCTGGCTCTCTTGTTGTCTACCTTCCTGACCTGACCGAGACAGAAGAAGCAAAGCTGATGGAGGGGTCATGGCTAAGTGGTAAAGCACCCCTGCTCTGCGTGCAGAAAGCCCCAGTTTCAAACCCCAGGTAGAGCTGGGAAAAGACCCTTGTGTTGAAACTACAGAGAGCCACTGCCAATCAGCGTTGACAATAAACCGACTCATTATAATGTAGGGTTTTGTTCTGCGTGCCTACTTCTAATCCCACTTCCTTTCCACAGCACATCTATGCTATAGGTCCCATCTGCACTATACATTTAAAGCAGTACCGTACAACTTTTAACAGTAACGGCTTCTCAAAAAAAACAACCTCTTGGGAATTGTAGTCTCTTAAGGGTGCTTAGAGATGTGAGAAAACTCCTATTCCTTCCCAGAGCTATGATTCCCTGGGAAGAGGGACTTCCAGTTAAGCCACTTCAAAAAAGAAATTTGCACCCTGTATGGATTCTAAAAATCCATGTATTACCCTATGTATACAAATTGCTTAACCAATATAAAACCTGCCCTCTTTTTTTCTCCAGCTTCTGCTTCCCCCTAGTGGCTTCTTAAGGTTGTGAACATAGCCAAATGCCTTTTCTCTGTGTTTGGAGACAATGCGGTTGGGGTTGGTCGGTTTTAAGAATCACAGGCGGGAAAACACACACCTCTGCATTGCAGCCTTGGCAGGGGTGGGGACAGGGAGGGCTCCATGTTTCCTTTTGCCCAGCCTTCGCTGACAGGGTGCCCTCTAAATGTTTTGGACTACAACTCCCATCAGCTCTAGACAGCATGTGCTGGTTGGCCAAGGCTGCTCTTGTGAGGGTGTTTTTTTTTTTAAATCAGCAAACCGCAGCATCACAAAGAGCAGCAAGTATGCAGGGAAGGCAAGACAAAATCCTGAGAAAGATTTCCATGCCTTCCTGGCTGGACACCTGAATTCAGGATCAAGACAGGTGTGATATCTGAGCCTTCAGTAAAAAGAAGCAGTCTACTGTATCCACAAATACAGTAGGGAATTGTGGGGGGTGATTTATGAAAACCCCATTTGACAAATTGTTGGCATGCATGGATCAGGAAAAGCAGGCTTTGGAGGAGGCCAGTTGGCCAGTGTCCTGTGTTGTCACCAACACACCTCTCCCCAATCCCCAGAACACCTTTGCAACCATTTAAAAACTGTTTGAAGCTCCTTCTAATGAGGAGGAAAACACAGGCATATAAATCTGATAGTGCTTGCAAAAAACCCCCAGTGCATTTGAAAGCATAGCAGTAAAATCATCATCTTCATAATTACCAGTGCTTGCAAGAATATAGGGTATTGCAAGCACCAATGACAAGCTGTGCTGTGTCTTGGCCTGTGTGGTTGGATTTCAAACCACATGGGCAGGGGAAAATGGGTCACCCAAGATCAATGCAATGTCAGGTGATTAACAGGTAACTTGTGCACCCCTGGTGTAAATGGAAAAGTGTGGTAATATGAAAGAAAGAAAAAGGTGTGCTGGGCCTGGGGGTAACCCATGAAACGCAGTCCAGGACCGGTCCAGAATCCAAAGGTTCTGCTGGGAGTCAGTCCGACAGGGCCAAGGCAGGACACGAGGCAGGAAACCAGGCAAGGACAGGTACAGGATCTCAGGCAGAATCTAGCATACAGCAATGTTGCTCCCACAACCTGGGGCGAGGTCTGACAGCCTTTTATCTTTGTCGGGGTAGTGGCTGTTCTTGATCCCCCGGTGACTCACCTCTGTGTTTTGCCTGAAGGCGAGCACTCCTCCTGTGAGTACTCAGGTCTCTCCTTCTCTCAGACCTTAGTCTCTGCAGCTTGGGAGACTTCGGTGGGTTACTAGACTCAGGGGCCGCCTCAGCCTCCCCTGACCAAACTGGTAGTGGAGCAGCTGTAAGTGATGGCCCAGCTGAAGGCAACAAGGTAATCCCCACATCTGGAGCCAGGGTAGGCTCAGGCCCCTGACTCTGCCCAGCTGGTGTTTGTTGCAGGGGAACCTGTGCAGACAGGGACTCTTCAGGATCAGGCCCCAGACTTGGTTCAGATGATGCCTGAGGCAAAGGATCCGGTACAGACTGAGTCTCCTCTGGTTCCGAGTCCAAGCCTGAGTCCCAGGCCATCACAAAAGGCACCTTATACATAGACCATTTGTCCATCTAACTTGGTGTTGTCTACACTGACTGGCAGCAGCTCTCCACGGCTTCAGACAGGGAAGAGCACAGAAAGAAGAAACACAATGGTGCACCTGCATCAGCACAACTGACCGCCTTCATCTGCCCCAGCTGCAAAAAAGCATGTCTCTCCCATATCAGTCTTTACAGCCACTGTAACTCCTGTTTGACTTCACCCCCAAAGGCACATTCCTCCATTGTCTCCTGAGAGAGGCGGATGCCAGCCGACCAGGAGATGTCAGGGATTGAACCTAGGACCTTCTGCATGCAACGCACTTGCTCTGCTACTGAGCTCTGGCTCTCCCAAAGGAGTAGCTTGCCTGGAGCATGCAGACTGAAGTGAGACTCACACTGCCTGATATGCTGCTAGCATGCAAAGCCGGGCTCAAGCTGCGGGTGAGGAACCCACTTGTGACCCCTCCTTAAATACTACACCACCCTTCCCCTCTCACATACTTTGTCAAGAGGAAGCTGGGTGTGCAGAGAAGCTGTTAACTCTGCATCTCATATGCCTACAGTCAATTCCACAACGCCTGGAGCCCTCTTTCCTTTCCAGCAGTCATAGAAAAAGATGACAACTGTGCAAGGAGCATCTGTTAAAGATTCGGAAACCTAGGCGAAGGGATTTTCAGACACGGTTCTTCTGCCAGTCCTGCGAAGACCTGCCACAGTCTGTACCCATTCAGGGCTGGGGCTGGGGAAATGGTAGAGGCTGGCAGTGGTGCAGACCAGGTCATAGAGGATGGTCAGACCGAAGCTGGCCAGGTGGGCGGGAGGGAGGGAGGGAGGCCGGAATGTAGCTGGAAGAGAATGAGGAGGGATTGCTTTGTCTCTTGCAAGGATGGGTGAATATGTCAGTTATGATTTCTCTCAGTTGCTCATTTGTATAAGTTCAGTTCTCCAAATTTCCACATCAATTTGTGTGTGTGTGTGTGTGTGTGTGTATATATATATATTTGGAGATATATATATAATATGTTATTGTGAAAATTGATCAGCAATTTTTGTGCGAGTTTCCCCTATTATATGCATTTTATATGCAATTTTGCACAATACACACATTTTTGCAAAACAAGCTCCCTTAATATGATGCGTTTTTGGATGCTGTTTTCACTAATCAGCATTTTAACTTTGTACACTGGTTCCTATACTTCTCTCTCCCCTACCCCACAGGCAACCTGAAAATCCCTGAGGGTCTAGGCAGGCCACTTAATGATCTTTCTGCCTGTTGTAGCAATTGTAGGGGTGCTGCATGATTTCTCATTGTATTTTTACAAATACAAATGAAGCAGTGGTCCATAGAACACAGTTTGGGAACCCCTACTCTGGTATTTGCATTTTTGCATACATTATTTGGCAGGAGAACTGCCCTTGCACAGTTTGAAAAAGTGTGCATTGCAAAGGATGGCTGCATTTCAGTTTGCAGATTGTTTTGGAATTAGGTAGGTTTGAGAACTGAATCGAATTCCGTCCCCATCCCGTGTCACTTGGGGTGTGCGGACAGAGGAAGGGGTGCAAATCAGTCCGGGAGACCATACAATGGAAGGTCCACCCTGCTGGGCTGGCCACTGGCATTACCTCATTGTTGCTGTTGCGCTGGAAGGCCAGGTTCCGGGGCAAAGAGGCTTGTGCTCGCGGAAGGTTGGCGTGTGGTTCGTACAGCTGGTCCTTCACAATGTAGGTACACTGATCCTCAAAACCCTCCCCTCTCCATGGAATGCTGGTCTCTTCCTTCATCCTTCTCCTCTCAATCCAGCCACGGGATGGGGAACAGAACCTGGCACAAGAGTGAAGGATTTTATTTGTTTGTTGGTTTCACAGGAATACATAGGTAAGTCTAGGTACCGGGGGGGGATCTGTGACAATTCCTGGAATCACATATTCCCGGAGGCATGCCTAGGGTGCCTTGTACCCTTGGCAAGGAGCTGTACTGGAGAAACTCCTGCCCCCCAAAAAGAATCTGAGAAACAGGCAAGGTTGTCTGAACAGGAGGAACGAGCCTCCTTGGGGCTAGATGGGGACACCCATGCTGCTCTCTGCCTGGAAGATGCTCCAAAGACCCCTTTCCATCATCATCATCATCAGCAGCAGCAGCAGCTGGAAATCCTGGCAGATTCCCTATTCAGGCAAAGCAGGTGCTGGCAAGGTCACTGCAGGTGTCGGGAGGACTCCAATGCCTGAGAGGTGATTTTTGTGGCTCTCCCCTGGGCTTGCGCCCTGGGGGGGGGGCAGTTTCGCCAATCCCTAAGTATGCTTCGGCACATTCTGCCTGCCAGTGCTTTTTGGGGGGGGGGCGCAGGGATACGCATACCCCTAAACATTTTGTGAATCTAAGTTTGGCCTCACTGAGGGGCAGTATTTCAATATGAGTAGGAAAATGAGAGTACCCCTAAACATTTTTTAGGGGGGGAGAAGCACTGCTGCCCACTAATATCTCACCCCTTTCTCAAATTATTTGTTATTTAAAGTGGTTTTTTAAAGTAAAAAAGTAAAATAAAAGCCCATAAGAAATGAAAATAACACCAATGCATATTTTTGTAGCTAATTTGGAATTTCAGAGGTAGAAATAAAGGGAACAAGAGAAGCGGAAAACAGTTTGTTCATATTTATTGTCTGTGGGCACTTCCAGACCGTCACAGTTTTCTGGTGGGATTCAGTCACACACCAGCAAATTCAGGTAGTGAAATTAGAGTTGCTTTGGTGCTCTTGTGCGATAAACCTGCTCTCCCTACCCACCCCCAACTTCCATTTGGAGCTTTTCGTGACCAGAAAAGAGATGAATAAATGCACTGGGAAGTGTGGGGTAACATTTGCTTGATGTCACATCGTGAACAAGTCGAAACAAATGCTAAATAAGTGGCCAGCATTGTCTATTCACCCTGCAACCTCTATGCAAGCAAAATCAGGATGAATGCTCAATCAGCAGGTCGGCAGGGAGTGACCCACCTTCACAAATGGATATCTGTTGCTTGCTCTGCCTTTTGCAGGTTCTGAAGGTATATCTGTCCAAGTGGCGCTGAGCTACTGATCCCCAGTGTTTACATAGGAAGAGCATATGAACAGGTAAGTTGTGTCCATCCTAACTGCAGGTGCACTTCTGTACTGTTGTGATAAATGCAACCCAAGAACTCGGGAACAGTGCTGCTTTATCTAATTAAATCTTGCTCTCATTCATGATTTTGGACTGGTTGCATGAGCAGTATTGGAAACTAGGGCTGGGCCGGCCCTATCATTTAGGCAGAGCAAGGCAGCTGCCTCAGGTGGCAGATGCTGGTGTCTGTGGACTCTGGCAATGAGGTGCTGGAGGGGACAGAGTTTTGGCTGCTCCACAGCTGGCTCAGCACCCCCTAGGCCAGCCTGCTGATTTCAGGTACTGTACAGTGGAGGACAATGTGCCATTTTGGGGTCCACCTCAGGTGCCAAAATGTCGGGCTGGCTTTGTTTAAAGGTACAGTGTGTACAACACCCAGTTCCCACTCCTACTACACATGTGGGGAGCTCCTGCTGCTGGTGTAATTTGGGGCAGGGTGGCTGAGTGACAAGCCACTGGACAGGCTCCAGTGCTGAGGTCCAGGCCCACTGATGGTCCCTGGTCTGCAGTTTGATAAACACTGTTTCAATTCATAAACCAGTAACAAAAAATAGGTGGGAATCTTATCCTATCCGTAGAGGCAGACTACAATTATACCCCTTCTGCAAGGGTGTTTTTTTGTTTACCTCTAGTAACTTTTTTTAACCAGCTCCTGTTCTTATGCCTCTAACAAACTGGTCTACTGCTATTAGCAGGTGGTTATATTTATTGCCATGCCCTGAAAAGCTTATTCTGCTGATTTTTCCTCCGCAGGGTTACTTTTAAAGGAACAGGAGCAGTCCATGCCATTTATTTATTTATTTATTTATTTATTTTGGTCACTTGGCAATCTTAACCTTACATCTAGTTTAGCATATGCTTAGAGGCATGCTTGCAGTTCCCTAGTGATAAAAGTAGCAGTTTTCCCCATAGTACAACAACAAAAATTTGTTAACCAGTTCATTTATTTCAAAACTGGATTTTGTTTTCAGTTCATTTCTTACACAAGGACTTCCATTTCTATAGCCCTACTATTACTAGGAAGCAGAGTGTAGCTGCATCTCATCCATTCTGACAAAAGCTCTGCGAGAAGGGCAGGCCATCTAACAATTCCCATTTCACAGATTGGAGGACCGAGGCAGAGAAACTGCGGTTTGCCCCAGGACAGTGTGAGTTACAAGCTAAGCTGGCATATCAGTTCTGCTGTTCCATGAAAGAGGAGGCAAAGTGTTGTCCACTGGGCTGCCTTGGTCCTCATTTACAATGTGCAGATTGCTAAACATGCACACCTCCTGCCTCCCAAAACAGAGATGAAAAATGTGCACTTACTTTGAATTGCCTTTTTCTGGTGTGGCTGCAGGGAGTCCATGGTGGCCCTGTCTGGCCTTCCGCTCTCACCATTCCATTCCCATCACTTCCCAGGACCACCACCAGCATATGATTCTGACAGTATGTTTTTGCAAACGCACTTTGCAAGGATATCACGTGGCAGGGGATTACAGGGGATTAGCTGGAGATGGTTCCTGTTTCGCCCAGCAGAAAAAGCAGGTCCAGATGGAGGATTTGGTAGCCCCTCTACTTAGAAGGCTAAGATAGTGTTAACGGCAGCAGCCTCAGCAGGAGGGATGCCCTGACCCCCGGCATGAACCAGGAGGTGGCCTGTTGAGGTTTTGTCTGACCCACTTGGTGGAAATTAGCATTGCCCATCAGCCAACTCATCCAAGAATGAAACGTTTTCAGTTTGAATGAAATGAAACCAAATCAAGATGAAATTAAAGCTTCCTGACCAACAGAAGCTTGCTCGGAGCTACTGGTCATGGCTATATTTTCTAAAAGTAGTAAATATGCTTAGCATTTTTAGAGAACCGCAGGAGGAGGAATTGATTGTTAAATCACTGAGAATTGTAGCTCTGTGATGAGAATAGAGGCCTCCTAACAACTGTCAGCACCTTTAACAAACTGGACTTCCCAGGATTATATAGGGGAAGCAGTGACTGTTCAAAGTGGCATGATACTGCTTTGAATGCACTGTTTCCCATTTCCTCTATCAGTGGTAGGTGCTTTTCAAAACTCAGATTACTGGATCCAACTTTTACCCAGATCCCTTGAGAGAGTGAAGTTTTTAGGCAGGTCTTTTCTCTCTTTCTGTCTCTCTGTTTGGGGTGGAGTGGGAAAATGATCTGAGGGAGCGAGGAGAAAAGGGCCCACTTGAAATTCCAAATGTGCCCACAGGCCAACATATTATTATTATTATTATTATTATTATTATTATTATTATTATTATTGTATACATTTGCTGGTACTTGGGGTTGAGAGATAGGTTCAAACATTTTCAAGCAGGCAGTGTCCCCCAGAGAACCTTGGGAACTGCTGTTTGTTAAGGGTGCTGGGAATTGTAGCTCTGTGAGGGGTAAACTACAGTCCCCAGGATTGTTTTGGAGGAAGCTGTGTTTTAAAATTTGATTTAAATGTATGCTGAGGGTGTGGCAAGAGTGACTGGCCCAAGATCCACCTGGTAGGCTCTGTGGTTAGGTAGGGATCTGCACCCAGGTCTCCCTTGTCCTAGCCTGACGTTATAACCCAGGCATAGTCAAACTCAGCCCTCCAGATGTTTTGGACTACAACTCCCATCATCCCTAGCTAACAGGACCAGTGGTCAGGGATGAAGGGAATTGTAGTCTCAAAACATCTGGAGGGCCGAGTTTGCCTATGCCTGCTATAACCAATATGTTTAATTCCTGGTGCAGAAGTACCTAGAAATCACTGGTCTCTCTGTGGGTGCTGAGAAAGATCCAAAACAGTATAACTGCCCTCGAAGGAATTGCTCTTTTGATGTGGGAATTGCTAGAGAACCCCACAGCAAAGAACATCTACAAACTCTGAAGCCGTCAAGTGTTTTCATGCCTAAAATGTTATACAACAAAAAAGAATCCTCACCATTTCCCACTCCCCATCTGTGGTGTCAGCTAAGAGGTCTGAGGTAGTTTCTTTTTTACTACTCAGGAGTCAGCCAACCCTCCAGCACTTTCGTTGAAAATGGCTAAGCAGCAGCAGCAAGGTTTGCATTCAACAGAAAGCATGATGAGGACTAAATAAATATGTAACATTTCCAGTAAAAGATTGGGGCAGAGGGGTGGGGGTACGAGGTGGAGGAAAGTGTGACAGTAGCTTGCATGCTTCTGGGCAGTGTTGAGCGAAGTGTTGAGGAAAAGCTTAACAGAGAAAGTAACTACTCACCAGGACAGTGCCTCAAGTGTTCCTAGAATAAAAATAATACTGTTTAGCAGACTTCAAACATTCAAAATCATCTCACATACATGGTCTCAGTCATTTTAGGCCTACTGTTAAACAGAGTGAGGCAGCCCTCTTAGGCAACTGATTTGTGGGTGCTATAAAGGGGCAGCAAATTGTTATCTGTTTGATGGACTATTATTACAATTATTATTTTGTGAGATTTCCTGTCTGAGGTGCCAAATTAACTTGACTAGTTTTGCATACTATTAGGGATGGGGCAGAAATGTTACTTTGTTTGCATTTTAATGAGAAACTACCTAATTTGCATTCTCAAACAAGTACACAAACCAAAGAACCGCTATCCAATGAAATTCTTTGTTTTCCAAATCTTGTGATGCAGTTCTCCAACCAATCAATGTGTGCAACAATCCATATAACTGGGGAAAATTGTACATAAAAATGCATATATGTGTGGAAATAACATACAAAGCTGCATTATATTAGGGGAAATTGCTTGCCAGAATGTGTATATTAGTCAAGACTGCATACAAAAATGTGGTTTTTAAAAAGAGAAATCAACAATAAAATGCTGATAGATGTTCCTGATTTTTTTTCTTCTTAAAAAACCCCCAATTTTTGCAAATTGCGGAAATGTGGAGAAATGAATTTAAGATTGCAAAAATGGGAAATGGAGAGAAACTGTCCTATACCTGGAGGTCTCAGGGTGGTTCACAGAATAAAATCAAAATATAAAATCACAAAATACACAATCAAAATAAAAACAACAACCCAATAAACTCCCCCCCCCAAACCCCCACATTTTAAAAGGCGTAGGATGTCAATCAAATCAACCAAAGGCCTGGTTAAGAAGGAACGTTTTTGCCTGGCTCCTGAAGGTGTATAATGATGGCACCAGGCAAACTTCCCTGGGGAGAGCATTCCACAGACAGGGAGCCACTGCAGAGAAGGCCTGTTGCCACCCTCCAGACCTCTCGAGCTGGAGGCACACGAAGGAGGGTCTCAGAAGATGATCTCACGGTCTGGGTAGGTTCACATGGAAAGAGGCAGCCCTTGACAGTGGCGTAGCGTGGGTTGTCAGCACCCGGGGCAAGGCAAGTAATTTGCGCCCCCTAACCCGTGGATTTGCGCCCCCTAACCCATGGATTTGCGCCCCCTAACCTGTGGATTTGCCCTAACCCCAGATGTTGCGCCCGGGCCCCCCTGCACCCCCCACGCTACGCCACTGGCCCTTGAGATATTGCGGTCCTGAGCCATTTAAGACTTTATAGGTCAAAACCAGCACTTTGAATTGGGCCCGGAAACCAACTGGTAGCCAGTGCAGTTGGACCAGGATTGGGGTAATATGCTCAAACCGTCTTGCTCCAGTGAGCAACCTGGCCACTGAATTCTGCACTAGCTGAAGTTTCCAAACCATCTTCAGAGACAGCCCTACGTATAACACATTGCTGTAATCTAACCTTGAGGTTACTAGAGCATAGGCAACAGTAGTTAGGCTATCCCTGTCCAGATAGGGGCGTACCTGGGCCACCAACCAAAGCTGATGGAAGGCACTCCGGGCCACTGAGGCCACCTGAACCACAAGCGACAGCAAAGGATCCAGGAGTACCCCCAAGCTACGAACCTCCTCCTTCAGAGGATATGTAACCCCATCAAGAGCAGGCGATCTCCCATCCATCCAGTCTAGAGAACCAGCCACTAACAGTGTTTCAGTCTTATCTGGATTGGGTTTCAGTTTGTTGTCTCTCATCCAGTCCATTACTGAGGCAAGACACTAGTCCAGCACTTCCACTGCCTCAACTGCAGATGTAAAGGAGAAATAGAGCTGACTGACATCAGCATACTGCTGACAATGTACTCCAAACCTCTGGATAACCCCACCCAGCAGTTTCATGTAGATGTTAAACAACATAGGGAATAGGATTGAGTCCTGTGGAACCCCACATTGAAGGTTCCACAAGGTTGAAAAGCATTCCCTAAGCAACACCGTCTGGAAACAGCCATCCAAGCAGGAATGGAACCACCGCAAAGTGATGCCACCCACCCCTAGTTTGGACAGTCGCTCCCAAAGGATGCCATGGTCAATGGTATTGAAAGCTGCTGAGAGGTCAGGGAGAATTAACAGGGACATGTTAACACTCTAACTGCAAAAATCAATAGATTTATCCCCTCCCCACTGTATTTTTCATTTACCGAATCAAAAATCTAAGTGGTAAGTGGCTGCAGTTTGGGGAAATTGAGGAAAACGGTGCTGGAAACAATAAATTAAGAGAACTATGTTGTGGGCCTACTTCTGTGTAAATTCTACAGTGTGAACTGAGTGAATTCCATCTGCATTTTCTTGGAAGGTGGTTTAAGACTGATTGTAACAGGGAGCAGAGATGGGGGAGAGATTTTTCCTATCTATTATGTTTATGGTATAGGAAATGAATTATTTTATATCAGTAGTTGAGGTAGATTTTCTTCCTAGTTTCAGAAATATCATTACTCGTGTGATCATTATAGATTCCTAGAACCTCCATAATATTTACAGAACAAGATAGCTCCCACATCAGATGTCCTTTTTGTTGTGCATTCATGACAATTTGTGCTTATGATGGTATCGGGGTGGTAATATGTGATCCTTTCAACCCTGTTTGTCTCTGCAAATGCTTTGGGGTGGGCCTACTGCTTCCTGATCTTTCTGTTCAATAGTGGGTAGACATGTGATACAACACAGTGATTTCTCCAAAGCAGCTCTTTATTTTGTAAGCTGGAACAGAACTGAACAGCAAACAGCTCAGCCGGCCTGCTTTTATAGGCAGCCGGCTGTCAACATTGTAGCAACAACAACCCAGGGTTTCCTGCCTAAAATAATAGACGTGGACCTGAGTGAAAACTATCTACATGATACTCATGGTGGCCAGTGTGAGAACTTCAATACATAACACTTTCCTCTTTGGGGATTTGTCCACTAAAACTCCTCCCCAACTGCTTCTCTCTCTGCTGGGAAAAGATACAGGTAGCCACATCTCACAAGGTTTGATGTCTCATATTTGTAAGCGCTGCTTCAATTTTAACATGTCAATATATTCAAAACTAATCCCAAAGGAAATACTACAGATACTACATTTCTCAAAAAGTCTAACGATATACTGTAAAGTTAAGAGAGAGCTTACACTCTTTTATATCTCTTATCATGTCAGTAGATAAATTCCATACTGCATTCCCACCAACAATTAAAGCATTAAGAAAAGTATATTTTCTGCATTATATAATGCAGAAAATAAAGCATTAGTTTGCTTTATTTCTCTGGCTACCTGTGTTCTCCTCACACCAGAGACTAATAGCAACTTGCAGGGTGTAGGGAACAATTTCCGTTAGGGAAATTGGGGGCGGGGCGGGGGAAGAGTACAGGGAATGCTTTTAGGTCAGGGGTGGGTGACTTGCACCCCTCCAAATGTTGCTGGACTCCAGTTCCTATCAGCACCAGTTGATAATGGCATTGCTGGGTTCAAATTCTGCTTCAGCTGTTCCATTGGGGACTCTAGATAAGCCCCTGCCTCTTATACTACACTCTTATACCTTTCTACTCAGAAGTAAGTCCCACTTAGTTCAGTGGGGCTTACTCTCAGATGCTTGCTCCTTATTTTCTCTCATTCTTTAAAAACTGTGATTTTCCCCTGCCTTTGCTGAGGGCTTATTGTGACAAAGAATATTTTGCAAGATGAAGCCTTTTGCACGAATTGCCACTCTCCCCAACAGTTACGGATTAAAAAAATAAAGCAACCCCAACCCCAAGAATCCTGGAAACTGTAGTTTGTTAAGGGTTCTGAGAACTGTGGCACAGTGGGGAGTAAGATGCAGCGCCCAGGATTGTTAAAGACAGGGGTGCAATTTAAATTTATGGTGTATATACGCAGCCTTGAAGTGTATGTTATGCCTTCAGGGAGTGTGGAATGGAAAGGGCTATGTCTGCAATACTGGCCATTTTTTGCCTGATTTGCTGCATTCCATTCTGTGCAAAAGTTGTGCATTCTATTCTATTCATATGGCTTTGTTTGATGTTCAGAGCTTTCTCTTGTGACAATGTGTCCCTCTCCCAACAGCAAGAAATTTCCCCAGTACTACACCATTGCCCTAGTGCGAGGTACCATCATTTCCCAACATGTCTTCACAGGTGATTGTTACCACTTTTTAAAAAGTTTTGAGTGTCTTTTTAACTCATCCAGCTTTGTTCTAGGAACCCAGGAATATGCCTTATACAGAGTCAGGATATTGGTCCATCTAGCTCAGCTCTTGGTCCACCATAAATTGCCCTTTGGAAGCACCCTTTGTTTCTTATTTACTTATTTTTTTTATTGCCATTCTTACTTTAATATGTGTATTCTTAGCTGCCATGGATTGGTATCTATTTACAAAACAAAAGAGAGTTGTGTCCAAAGTGGATCCTACTCAGAGTAAACCCACTGAAATTAATGGATATGACTAACTTCGGTCCAATAATTTTAAAAGGTCTACTCTGAGTAGAAATTTGTTGCTTACAGCCTATTATTTTAAAAATATTGTCTGCAGATCAAGCTGTTAATAAAGCCACAGGGAAATAGTTGGCCATCTATTTCTGAGCAATTAAAACAAATGAACAATCCCACCCATTTTATTTCCATTGTCCAGTTTCCATCTCCTTTACCTCCCCTCCCACCTTGCTCCTGGTTTGCAATTCCACATTTTTCTATTGTTACATGCAGTTTTTCTCTTTTTAAAATTGTTTATTTTTCCTTTCTTTTCACAGTTTTGCGATCGGGGTATTTGAACAATTTCAGTTACCCATGGCACTACTGTTTGGAGAAGACACCTATGTATTTGGGGACAACAAAAAAGTCTCAGCAACTCTTGAGGAGGACACACCATAACATCTGAGGTGCTTCCATACGGCAGTTTACTGTAGACTGGATATTGGTCATAGGATACTGGTGGACAAAGATATCAGTTCTGATTCTCTGAGTTTCTCATTTTTCCAATCTTAAATGCAGTTCTCCACATTTTCACAACAATTTGCATTAAAAACAACAACACAAAAAACATTCATGAAGTTTCACCAGGATTTTTGCACAAATTTCTCCTAATAAACTTATTTCCATATGCAATTTTGACTAATATACACATTTTCACAAGGCTTTCCCTCCTAATACAATGCATTTTATAATTTTATTTTTGCTAGTGTATACATTTCTGTACACTTGGCAGGAGAACTGCATTGCAAAATTTGCAGAAGTGCAGGTTTTGAAGCACTGCTGTGTTACGGGTTGCGTACTGTTTCTGAAAGCACACATTAGGCAGGTTCACTTTTAAATGCAAAATGATGTGACCTTCTCCCTCATCCCTAATTGCTCGTGCATACAAGGTTTTTGTGGCAAAGTTTTAGGATTTTCCATGGAAATCGTCAACCGGGGTCAAATGGGAAAATAATGCAGGGCCGAATTTTGAAGAGGATATCATTGTGTGATCACTGCACACAACATCCATGTGTGCACAGCACCAGGTCTGCAATAAATTGCCACCTACAATGCCCCCACAACTCTTCAAATTCCACCAAGACAAATGGCAAAGTATGCCTATGATACCTTTGCCAAATGATACCTTGCCAAAGTACCCTTGTACCACAGCTGTTAGAGCCCCTGGGCTTGTGAAGAGGTCATTCGGAAATCCAAACTTCCTATTGCTAAGAATATAAAATATGGCTATTTCTAATGGGATACCTGGATATAAAGGCAGAGCAAAGGAATGTTGCAAAACGACCCACCGAAAGAGTGAGGTAGGTACCAGAATGGAAAAGCCCTTTGACTCCAGGGAGCTGGCAGGAGGACCAAAGATTGCCTACCTGGGTTTGGATTGCTGCTTCTTTATCTCTCAAGCCAAGAACCGGTTGTGAGAATGAAAGGGAATCCACTCTGATCTCCTTTTGGGCACGTTATGAATGATTCAGCTGAAGCAACAGGAAGTGTCCTTAATTCTTCGGCTCTTGCTATATGCTGAGAGGAAAGTCAAAGCCACTATACCACAAGGAGGAGGAGGAAGAAGAGAATATTCTCTGAGGTGCTTAGTTTCTAAGAAGAGAGGTGCCAGGGTTCAAGATAGGTTGGAAGCTACCCTGTATGACACAGACACTCAGATGAGACACAGCTGCCCCTGATGATTCACTGGTCCAAAGACATTCTTGCATACTTGGGGGCACTCTTCTTCTTCTTCACATTTGCATCCTGTGCTTAGTTCAGCACCTGGGCAGAAAACAGCTTCCAGGGGTTGGTTTGGACCCTGCCCTGATAATAAAATGCAAAAGACCAGCTCCGCTCCCCTTAAAACAAACACAAAAAGCTGCCCACCATCCCTGGGCATCTCACTCGCAGCAAGCACCGTGCTGTTCCACATCTTTACACTTCCAATGTGCGTAATTGTATCACAAGTCAACTTGTTAAAGAATCCAATGTACTTATGGAGCTTTGGTTAAACTTTGCCAGGGGCAAACTAAGTCTTAGGTTAATCCTCAATTTGGGTTTGATAGGCCCGGGATTGCTGCTTGTGGACACAAAATGAGGTAGTCACATTTTGGTGGCAGGTAGAATTTACCCTGAGACACACAGCGGACTCCAGGGATGGTCTCTGGATATTTGTTGGAGATCCAAGACTTCCAAAGGCTGTCGCCCTAGCCATATTGTTATGTTCACTTTGAATGGAGCAGCCAAGATCATCAGGAGGAGTGTGGGAGAAATTTTAATTCATCTGTCTACTCCTGTGTGGATTTGCCTGACTCTTCAGGTCAGCACTGGAGGCCATCTGCTCTATCTCTGTGTGGTTAGGTGAGTTAAGAGAGACAGGTCCTGTTTGGTGGTAGTTCCTAAATATGGAATGCCCTCTCAGTGGAGATCTACCAGGCTCCCTCTTTGACTCCTCCACACAACCTCTTTATTAAGAATTCACCCTGATTTGCTTGCATAAATCTTGCATCAAGGTTATAGGATCAGGGAGCTGTTGTGGAAAGAGGGAGAGGGGATGGGGAGAAAGTAATCTAAAAGCGGGAGAGAGGTGGGTGGGGGAGATCCGAATGCCAGGCAATCCCACTTTCACACCTTCAACTTCTTATTCCATGGCTGGGAATAAAGTCTTGGGTTATTGCAGGTCCAAAGAGGGACGTGCACAGCCTCATCTGCATTACAGGGCATGCAAGCTTCCTTTCTCCCCCTTGAATCTCCTCTACTTTTGTGAAATGTGATATGGGCAACAAATGCCACACACACTTAACTCGGAGTAATTCCCACTGAACTCTGTTGCACCGTTAGGTTGCTTCCAGACAACCTGTTCAATGAACATTCAGCCTGGTTTGTTCATGGAGAGATTAGACAACATCTTGCCCAACAACTGTTACACCTTCCAGTACCTTTTCCTAATGCTTTCTGTACCTGAAAGTGTATTTGTTTCAGAAGAGCTCCAAACCCACTTTAATGGCGCAACCAGAATGTGCTGGGGAAGTGACTGAATCCCACACAAAAATATTGATAGGCTGGAAGATACCTTTAGCATGCAAAACCTTAGAAGCAGAGCCTTGCTACTTATCTTTGGAGTAAAGCTTTTTGTCTGAGGCTCACAGGAAACCCACAAGTGAGCAAGACAACATCTAAGGATCTCTGAGTTGAGGAACACCACAAAGAAAGTGTGGCATTGCTGAGGGGAGGGAGAGGGAGAGAAGGTATTGCAACAATTGATCAGCTTGAACTGGGGCATCTTCTTAAGGGAAGAGAGAATTCATGGGAATGACATCAGTAAAAGAGCCCCCAACCCCGTCCCCAAGGGAAGCCAAACCATTTACTAGAGGACTGAAAGTCAAGGGCTGATGCATAGATTCCTGGAGCTGGTTTCAAATTCCTGGAATCACAGATGACACTGGGCACCTTGTGAGTTTTTCAGCCTTGATTCCACTGCTTGCCAATAACATCTTGCTTACAGTGTGAAGCATGCGCCATCATAATAATTAGTAATAATATTTTTTATTTATTTATACCCCACCCATCTGGCTGGGTTTCCCCAGCCACTCTGGGACAGTACGTATAAAAAATAGTAATACAGTCTTGCTGCATCATTCTGATGCCAAGTCCTGCCTTCATCTGTCTCTTCTTCCCACCCACTTTCATGGTGCTCTCTGCAACAGGTCACTTTGTTGTGTGTTAGGGCCTACCCCACTTGTAAAATGCTCCTCCTGTAAAATGGGAGCAAATGCTCATTTCTCCAGTCAGGTAGAGGTTTGTTTTCTGAGCAACCAGCAAAGTGCTGGTTTGGACCTTTATGAACCTATCTAGACCCTTAAGCCTTCCTCTGAGGACTTCTCTATGTTCCTTTTCTGAAGGAGGGCTCAGAGGATGGTGACAAGCGAGAGGGCCTTTTCAGTTGTGGCTCCCCACCTGTCAAAGGCTCTCCCCGGTAAGGTTTGCTTGGCACAGGCCTGAACTGGCAAGACAATGGGGGGAGGAAGAGGATCCCAGCAAGGGGTGTAGCCAGGACTGGAATACACTGGGGCAAACAGTGGGTGGGGAAGGAGAGGTTGGTGCCGCATGTAGGGCACTCTAGGAGGCAGAGACAGGCAAGGGCCCACAACCCAGCTCCCTAGCTGGCCAGGTAGAGCAGGGGTAGGCAACTTAAGGCCCGGGGGCTAGATGTGGCCTAATCACCTTCTAAATCTGGCCCACGGACGGTCCGGGAATCAGCATGTTTTTACATGAGTAGAATGTATCCTTTTATTTAAAATGCATCTCTGGTGCATAGGAATTTGTTCATTATTCCCCCCCCCCCCCAAAAAAAAATAGTCCGGCCCATCACATTGTCTGAGGGACGGTGGACCGGCCCACGGCTGGAAAAGGTTGCTGACCCCTGAGGTAGAGCTTGCAACCTCTGGGAGGAGGGGTGTGATTCCTCAGATGGAGCTGGCTTGGAACAGGTGTGGGTCACCTGCCTCATCAAGCCCAGATGCTGCAATCAGTAGGCAAAGTACAAAAGGGAAACAGTGCTATGTCTGCTCAACTGCCTACCTTGACTTAGATGCTCCTGGACCTCCATGGGACTGTGCTTCAGGGTTGACTCTGGACTGTATCCTGACTGCTGGACATCAGACTTGACTACTTGAATTGACCTTGAACCTCATTTTCTGACCTTTGGACTTTGCTTGTGTGGATTGACCCTGATTTGTGTGGATTGACTACTGATTTGCTGCCAGGTAGGCCAGTTGTCCAGGGCAGGCACCCTCATTGACACTGCCAGCTAAAGTTTTACTGTTTTACCAAGGCTTTTGATAGACTGAAATGGTGTTTTCTTATTAGCGTGCTTCCAATGTAGTTGTTATGGGAGTTTTGTTCTGTTTTTACAATACAATGTTTTATATTGTTACTGTGTTGTAAATCACTGGGAAACTGTCAGGTAACAAATGAATAGCAAGTCTAATTAATAATAATGGTAATAGTACTTGTGATAGTACTGGTATACCTGGAAACTACAATGCATGTAGGAGTTGTGCCAATCCCATGATTCATTTCTGCATTTAGGGGCAAAGGAGCATAGCTTGAACTACCCCATATACTTGCCACTTCCTTGCAAGAGGCTGAAAAATTGTCTGGTTCTGCGTATAATTTTACCGACTGTCAATTGCCTTTTAATCCTTCGAAATCCATAAACCAAGCCTCCCTTCTCCTGAAATTCCCTTCCATTTATGTCATTAAGCAATAACAGTGCTCCTCTTATTCTCAGGTGTTGGGATCCCTCCCCTCACATCCTAGGGCTGCCATACGTTTGGAATTTCCTGGACACATCTGGAATACTGCAGTCGGCAGCAGTTTGAAATATGGCAACCCTATCACACCCATGCCTTTTTCTGTTCCCCTTCCGTAGAGCAAAGCAAGACACTATTCTCAGGTGATGTTCTTTGTGGAAGGTGGGTATACGAATTCATTTGATATCATGCATTTATTCCAGATGTAGGGATGGGAGAAAAAAACAAAGTTGGTTCACATTTAAAGCCGAACCTGTCAAAAACCATATGAACCTTCTGAAACCATATGAGAACCAAAACACAACCACCCTTCAAAATTCACACTTCTCTGAATTTTGTGATGCAGCTCCCCAGCCAGGGGAAAGTGTGCATAAGGATGAATATATTAGTGAAAATAAAAATGCAACATATTAGGAGACATTGCTTGCAAAAATGAGTGCATGAGTCAAACTCCATACAAAAAAATGTGTTTATTAGGAGAAATCAGCACTAAAATGCTGGAGAATTTTCATGGGGATTTTTGTTTTTTTTATTTTAAATCAGATTCCTCAAGAAATATGGACAACCAAATTTAAGATTGGAAAAGCACAAAACAGAGAGATCCGATAGTGAAAGATCTTAACCAGGAGTGAGCAACTTCCAGACCGTTTGGCTCACAAGGCTGTTTTAGCCAAGCCACACACACCTGCCCTACCCCTGATGTCAGCTGTGGGGCAAGAAAAGACATGGTTGGACTGACAGAGGGTTTACAGTCACCACTGGTCAGCTGGTACAAATTTCATACCATGTCCTTCAGTACGTTCCATTTTCAGGGTGGCTTGCTTGATTTCAATAGAACAGAAAAGTTCAAACAACCACCTAAATGAGAAACCTCAAAACCTCAATGGTGGAAACATCAAGGAGCGGAACAATTTAGGCAGCATAAATTATACGGTGGATTAAAAAACCTGAGAAAATTTCTTTTTTAAAAAGCATTGGTGCGGAAACTACCTGGGTAAGCACTCAGTAAACTATGCTATGAATTTCCATAGAGCAAGCTTTTGGGCAGGCTGAATGTAGGTGATCTTTGTTTGTTTAATTGAACTGTTAAATACTGCTTAATCACTGGAATTTCTAAGCGACATGCAGAAAAATGTCAGAAACAATCAGGGTCTCAGGTATCAGCACTTTGAATTAGGCTCGGCGACACACTTGAGAATGAAGGTAATCACAAATTGCGGCTGGTCAAGCAACTGTTGGATGAAAAGTTGGCAACCCCGCTACTATTGATTGCATTATTTCCTTTTTTTTTTAATGTAACCTCTCGGCCTCCAAAAAAGTACTGGGTCCCTTTTGAATGAACTACTCTGCTCCAGGCCTAATGTGACCAAATGGAATGGTTTCTGACCAACACAGAAAGCTTGCTGGATCAAACGAAAGGTGTTTCTGCTTGAGCATTTTCTTTCACATAGTGTCCAACCAGATGCCTCTGCCAAGCCCATAAAGTAGGTGAGGAGGGTAGTAAGCCCTGCCCCATTGGTGTACCCTGGTGACTCAGGCATATACTGCCTCTGAGCCTGGAGGTACAGCCATAATGACTATAGACGCTGTTGCACGCTTTATCCTCCATTAATTTGACAACCACATCTTTTGGCAACCCATTCCATATACATTATACATTTAAAGCACCCTTTCCCCGCCCCCGCCCAAATCATGGGAACTGTAATTTGCCACAATTCCCAGCACCCTTTGCAAACTATCATTCCCAGGATTCCTTGGGGTGAGGTGTGCATACATTGTAGCTCTGCAATGTGGGTAAGTGTATCCTTTTGTGTGCCCTGAATCTGTCATCATTCAGCTTCATTGGATTACTCCCCGGTTCAAGTATTATGAAAGTAGAAGGGGAAACGGCTCTTTCTTCATTTTCTACAACCATGTAGCATTTTATAAACTCAAGCACGACTCCCCTTAGACCTTCAAGCAATCTCTAGAAGATGCCTACTTCATGCCAGATCATAAGAGTTACGAGCAGACTTTTCACAGCTTAAACCCTCTGAGTTCAAAACAACAGCTGCTGATTTCATGGGTGAGTGGGCTTCTGGGTTATCTGCCCCATCTAGAGACCTTCCTTGGTAGGATCCCAGTTTCATTACAGTAATAAATTAAAGAGTCGAGCTCCTTACATTGTGATTAGATCAATCATAGGATTGTGGAACTGGGTAGGGAGACCATTCTGAGACCCTTGTTTTGATTTTTTTTTTGGGGGGGGGGTCTGTCACTGTAGTCCAGAAATAATGAAATCCAACAGTAGGGCAACTGTGTTATGGTCCTGGCCACTTTGGGTCTCTTTTGAGCTGAAGTCTGGTGATTGTGAGAGGCACAACCTGATACGTCTATAGGCTGTACTAGCAGTGGCATAGCGTGGGGGTGCAGGGGGGCCGGCTGCACCGGGCGCAACATCTGGGGTTAGGGCAAATCCACAGGTTAGGGGATGCAAATCCACGGGTTAGGGGGCGCAAATCCACGGGTTAGGGGGCGCAAATTACTTGCCTTGCCCCGGGTGCTGACAACCCACGCTACGCCACTGTGTACTAGGCCTCATCCTGGCAAGGGTGGAGACCTCTGGTTCGACAGCATACCTTCCAAATGCCCTGGGGAAAATGGGACGTCCCATTTTTCCACGCAAGATTTTGGTGGCCATGTTTTCGGGGCAAGAAGTGTCACACGGGGAAGGTCACGTGAGTTGCCCAGGAGTGCTTCCCAGCAGATGTGCATCCCGGTTTTAGGTTGGAGAAAGTTGGATAGTATGAGACAGAGGACTAGTGATATCCCTAAAATGCACCAGCCTTTGGGTCTGTCAGGCCTTGACGGACTCTAACAGGCTCAGTAGCTGGTGCTTTGTCAAAAGAGTCAAGTTCCAGGCAGCAATCATGGCGAGGGACAACACATTTAGTGTCCTCACATTGTTGTTCAGACTTTGAAGCAAATTGTGAAGTTAGGGCTTTATAAAACCTGAGGGGAAGAGATAGGACCTTGCAAATCAGCTGGCTGAGCCTATGTACACATCACTGTTCACACCAGCTCCATTCCTGGTTGAGAGTTCACCAATACTTTTCGTCCTGAAATAAGCTCTGTGTGCTTAGCAGCTGCATAACAGGCAGAAATCCAACAGGGCAAGTTTCTTCAGTACCTGACATCTATACCAGGAAAGCTTGCACCAACTTTTGCTAAGGGCTGCAACTTCGTGTCAGCTGTGTGAGCGAGGGAGTGCCCTGAGCCTTTTTCTTATAAACTGCATAGTCGATCTTCACAAGTAATAGATTTGTTTCCGCCACCCCTTGCTGCCTCTTCCCCCACAGCCCAAGTGCATTGCGGGAAGGGGAGAAGCGATAAGCTCCCAGTGGCAAGGGAAACCATAGTGAGAAACCACAATAATTTGGAGCATAGTGGGGTTGTAGTGAAAGCTCAGGCTGCAAGTAACACCTTGAGAGCAGGTGTTGGCTGCGACAGCCTGCTGTCCTCTGTCCCTCGCAAGCACAAATGCAAGGGAAGATGAGACACCAATTTCATACATGCTGCTTTTCACATGTGCCTCTCCCCTAGAATATCATTGGCTATGAAAGAAGGTGTGTTCACAATTGCATTGTCAACTTTCCTTGTTGGGTCACCTTAGAATAGCTGTGTTCTGTCTGAAGGTGCAAACATTTGGGCAGGGCTTCTCACACGTTTTAAGCTCTCCACCCTGCACTGAAGGGTTTCTTCGCATTTTAACATATATTCCGTGTACTTAGGGTGTTGTCAGCAATAAGCACAGTCTGGTACCTGTGGAGGAACCCACAAGCAGGCCCTGGTGGTATGATGATCCATCCATCCATCCCTCGCCCCCCCCCCTCTCTTGCAGAGGGAATACAGAGTAAAAGAAATGAGCTTTTAGGGCTGGGGTGGCAGCGGCAGCACCTCCTTGTGGCTGGCAAAGGGATGCCCGTACATAGCCTGCCCCTGGGCTGGCCAAGAGGGGATGAGGCCGTCTCAGCCGCCCACCAAGGAGGGAGGGAGGAAGAGGGAGACGGGAAAGCACTGCAGGAGCCACATGCGTTGCCCAGAGTGCCTTGCTGCAAGGGCAGGAGGGCGAGGTGACACAGTAGTGTTCCTGGCTCCATGTTTCTCTGCCTTATCTCTGCTCCCAGGTTGGGGCTGATTTTCCAGGAGAGACCCCCTTGATTAGATGCTGGCCGACAAAGGGATTGACCACTGCCCTGGGAGCCAGCAACCCACGCTACGCCCTTGGTGCTCAGGTCCTGATTGCAGGCTTCTCACAGGCATCTGGTTGGCCACTGTGAGAACAGGATGCCTGGCGAGATGCACCACTTACCTGATCCAGCAGAGCTATTCTTATATTCTTAACAGCACTGGCAGGGTCAAAAGGAGCGAGAGTCACACCCTATTTCCTCCCTCTCGCCACTGTGGTTTCCATCTCCTCTGCCTCGGCCCCCTTTTGTGGTGTAGGTGATATTTTTAAAGAAGCCCTGACAGCAGAGGTGAAGCTGACAAGAATCTAGAGAAGCCCCTACTCTGTTCACATGAAATTAACTAGCAACTACTCTGACAAGAAATGCAGAGCGAAGAGGAACGGAAAGGAATTGTTTGCTTAAATATTTATTATCTATGCTCTCGTAAAGTATATCAAGGCAGTTTGCAACATAAATATATATTACATACAATATAATCAGTCCCTAAATATCCATAAAATAATACAGTGGTACCTCGGGTTAAGTACTTAATTCGTTCCGGAGGTCTGTTCTTAACCTGAAACTGTTCCTAACCTGAAGCACCACTTTAGCTAATGGGGCCTCCTGCTGCCGCCGCGCCGCCGGAGCACAATTTCTGTTCTCATCCTGAAGCAAAGTACTTAACCCAAGGTACTATTTCTGGGTTAGCGGAGTCTGTAACCTGAAGCGTATGTAACCCGAGGTACCACTGTAATTAAAAGCATCAATAGAACACCAGTGAATATTGGCTGGTCCAAAAAGAAATTCATATTGTGAAGGCCTGTCTAATCAGTGGTTTTTCAGAAGACATCTTGGGGAAGTCAGAAATGGCTCCTGCCAAAGCTCTACTGGCAGGGAGTTCCACAGGGGAGGGCCTGCCACTTTTAATGCTTGGCTCCTAGTGAAGGCCAACTGAATCACAGGGGAACCACCAGAAGTGCCCAGTCGGAGGACCTCAAGGGGCAATCTAAGTTATCGGACGGTCCTCATGGTACTTTGGACCCAAGTTGTTTGAGGCTTTGTGAATTAACACAAGTACCTTGAACCTGCACCAGTAGCGAACTGACAACGAGTGCAGTTCTGTCAGTTGCAGAGTAACATGTTGCCAGTAAGCTGCTCTTGTGAGCAGTCTGGCTGCGGCATTCTGCACCAGTTGCAACATCCAGGCCGAATACAACATACTCTGTGACATTCCTCAGATGAAAATAGGGACATTTCTCACCAACTGACCCTCCTCAACCCCCCATTTTTGGTTGCCCCCAGCCCCCAGAGCATTTCTACCACCACTGCACTAATAGGACACAGCATACATACCAGGGCCGGATTTAGGTTTGATGAGGCCCTAAGCTACTGAAGGTAATGGGGCCCTTATTATGTCCAGCTGTCGTTTGTCAACAACAAATTGTCGCTGATTTCTGTGTTGAATATATGCTATATGGTAATTTATGGACCTAATAGGTATCTGAAGCCATTTGCACATAACAAAATACAGTGGATGCTCGGGTTGCGAAAGTGATCCATGTGGGAAGCATGTTCGCAACCCGCAGCGCTGCATCTGCGCACGCGCAGGTCGTGATTTGGTGCTTCTGCACATGTGCAAGCGCCAAAACCCAGAAGTAGCTCGTTCCGGTACTTCTGGGTTTGGCGCGGTGTGCAACCCGAAATCGCGCAACCCGAAGTGTCTGTAACCCAAGGTATAACTGTATGTATTTTATCAAAGTAATTGTTGAACTGAAATGCAACCAGTCCATGCAGAATGTAGGCGCCCTATATATAGAAATGAGCAAACCAGTTATATTTTAGGGAGCAGGCTAGAAGGCGGGGCCCATTACTTACATCAGGGGTCATCAACCTTTTTAAACAGAAGGCCGGTTCACTGTCCGTCAGACACTGTTGGGGGCCGGACTATAGTTTGAAAAAAATATAAATGAATTCCTATGCACACTGCACATATTTTATTTGTAGTGCACAAAAAACAGGAAAAACAATACAATATTTAAAATGAAGAATGGTTTTAATCAACATAAACTTATAAGTATTTCAATGGGAAGTATGGGCCAGCTTTTGGCTAATGAGATGGTCAATATCACTGCTAGCCATAGCAAGTGATGCAAATGTTCCTCTGTTTGTTTGGATCTGGTTGGAGATTTCAAATGTTTCATTCGGGGAAAAGTCTGTTCACAGATATAGGTGCTGCCAAAGATGATTGCAATTTTGAGTACATGGCATCATTCCCGCTGGTTTGTGAGGGCTCCCCTATTCTTCTCCTGCAAGACTTACCCAAAATGAAAGAGCAAGTTCCAGCCTGGGCTGCGGCCACACACACACCCCAAGCATTGTGCCCGTGCCTGTTCCTTCTCCGTTCCCCCACCAAAACAAAAGCCCAACCACGCTCTGAAAGCCGTGCCGCGCCAATGCAAAGAAGCGAGGCAGCTTTCAAAATCCAAATGGCAAAGCCACATTGGAGGAGCCACTGTTGGAGAAGCCACTGCTGCCCAGCCCAGCCCAGCCCAGGCCGCCCTCACGAAATCTTTGTAGGCAACTTGCTGGTCGGGCCTCCTTCCTCCTCCTGGCTGCTGCCAGCCAGGCTGGAGCTGGGCCAAGGAGTGGCCTTTCAGCGCACCCCGGACTCCAGGCTCCGGCATGCGTTTGCCAAGGCAGCGGCTGCTTCCCAGAGAGCGGCCGCCCATTGAGGGGGGCTGTAAGCAGCAGCTGGCACCAAAGAAAGAGCAACGTGGTGCTGGCTCTCCCGGTCCGAGGAAGGGCTCTTGCTGAGTGGCCTTGCCTCCCCCTACCCTCAAATCTCCCCCTTCCTCTTGCCACCCTTCCAGCTCCCCACAAAACAACCCCAAGCACTGGCTGTTGCCGGGTGCCCTTTCCAGCTCAGCATCGTTGCTGCACTCACCTTCCATGGCAGTGGTCAGGCGCAGCAGCAGTGGCAATCGCAGGAGCCTGAGCCAAAACGGGAGCGTGCACAGGCCCGGCAGCTGCTCCATTGCGTGGCACTCTCAGGGTCTCTAGGCGGCCATGGAGCTCTGAGGAGAGTGGCGGGGGGGGGGGAGGAGAAGGATTGGGGGCTGGAGTGGGGTTGGGAGGAGGATGGGGGAGGGGCATTGCCTGGCTTGGGCGCTCGCTCGCTCCGTCCGTGACCATGTCCACCTGGCACTCTGGGAGAGGGAGCGAGAGCCACAGCTTCTGGACAGAGTTGCCAGGGCCGCACCAGGAGTCTGGTGAGCATGAGGACTTGGGCACTTCACT
The DNA here is from genome assembly GCF_964188315.1 of Podarcis muralis. Lineage (NCBI taxonomy): Eukaryota > Metazoa > Chordata > Lepidosauria > Squamata > Lacertidae > Podarcis > Podarcis muralis. Next base: position 65,643,171 of record NC_135661.1, on the reverse strand, counting down.
GGACTTTGCGCCCCTGCGCTATTGTGGATTCTGCTCTCCCTGGGGAAAAGGGCTTGCTCATCTGAGGTAAACCCGGTGCAATGACTTTGCGGCGGGGTTCTGCAATGGCCAGGCAGGCCAGATCTAGGACCATGGCAGGCTGGATGCGGTCCGCGGTCCGTACTTGGAGGATCCCTGACTTACATCATAGGAGCCTACACAACACAAAACACTGTTGCTGTATGTAGGTTTTATTTTATTTGGTTTTTTACCTTATATTTTGGAAATGTACATCCAGTCTTTTTTTCCTTTAAATTTTTTGGGCCCCCCCATGAGAGTGGGGCCCTAAGATGTAGCTTGTTTAGCTTATACGTGAATCCAGCACTGATACATACCCTCCACCTTCCTGAGAAAATCCCTTAATCCCAATTATGTTTTGTTTTGTTTTATTCTTTGGTAGATTTACAAAAAGGAAAAACACACATCAATAAACAAATTTTAGAAAGAGGCAATGGGTTGTAGCTAATGCAGTGCTAATTTAAATATATTGAGTGGAGTACTTGTGCTGGCGGAACGTTGTCACGCAAGGGAAAAGCACATTACCAAATAATAATAAATAGTAGCAGTAATAAAAAGACCCCTGTCCTTCCTTTGCAGATTCTGCCCCTCAGATCTGCTGCTGAGCGAGTGCAGCTACCTTTGGGCGCCTTGCTCTTTCCTCGTTATTAAAGGTGTGAAGTTTCAGAATGAATGTTGTTCTTGCCTCTCACATTTTATTTTCTTATTTCCCGCCTGATTTTGTCTTTTCTGCTGACACCTCGGAGCCCAATCTGGTCAAGAAAAGAAGATGTGGGCTCCAGATGAAAGATGAATCATAGATCAGACCCGATGGCAGCAGAGGAGAGACTGACTGTGGGGGGTGGGGGTTGAAAGGAGGGAATACAATGCCTTGTAGCTCTACTCTAGTCTAGCGAACTTTCAGCAGCTCACGTTCAGAGCTCTGTCTTCTTTGCTGCTGGTTGCTGGGGCTGTGCGCTTAGATTAGTTTTGGCCAACGAAAAAGCTCCGTGTTCAAATATTGCCTCAGCCACAGGCAGATTAGGTGAACTGATTAGTGGACACAGTCTCAGCTTCAGCCTTCCTTCACCCCTCTGTAAGATCGGGTGTCATAATATTGGCCTACCTTATAGGGCTATTGTCAGGATATCCGAGTTAATGTAATAAGTGAGGTGCTTTGAACATTCTAAAATGCGCTGTAAATGCAAAGCATTATGTCGCCACCTGCAAGCAATGTAAGAATTGCCCCCTAGCAAACTCTGCCTATCAGAGTCTCTCGATGCAAGTGTGTGGCATGTTCTTTGTGAGTGGTGTAGATTGACTTCAGCCGCAGCTGGTGCCCAGTCAGGCTGGCAGGACGAAAGGCAGGGAAGTCCGCAGTAGGTGAAGCCAATGGCAGGCAAAGTCAGCTGGTTCTAGCTTCATCCCCACCTTCCTCCCTGCTGCGTTCTGCAAGGGCAACAACTGAGGCAAGGGAGGAGGAAGTTGGCAGCCAGGGCCACCTCATCGGTGTGGTTGTAAGTAAGAAGGCAGGCGACTGGAGGGAGACTGAGCTTGGTGGAGCGGCGCTGCTTTCCCCCAGATGAACCAGCCTTCATGGATTGGCTTGTTCATGGGGTAAAGGGCCCAACCCGACATGAATTTGCATGTTTCCTGACTTTTTTTTAATGAAAGGAAAAGAAGGCTTGGAATCTTCTACTGAGAGCAGAAGAGCAGGCTGGTGGAGGGAAGACGAGCTGCTTTAACATCCTCTAGCTGTTGCAGCGCATAGTTAAAATATGCAGTGGCGTATGTGAGGGGTCCACAGAGGCAGTTGCCCCAGGCGCAAAATTGTTAGGGGGTGCAACATTTCACCCCCTGCCTCAATACGGCTGCATGCTTCTGATGCTGAGCTCTGTTGAGAACGGCTACTCCATACGAACCAGGAAGTGACTTCTCCAGATGATGGAACAACTCCTTTTATTATCTCTGTGGTTGCAGTCTCCCGGTTGACACACAGTGCTTCCCCCCTAGGGGTACGCAAGGGTACGCAGTATTGGTACCTCTTTTTGTTCTTCTTCTTGTTGTTAAAAAGTGTGACACTTACTGTAACATGATGAGTACCGGTACTTATTTTTCTAGAAAAAAATCACTTGTGACACAGATGTTGTTCAGCAAATGAATATGCATGCGTATGCCATCCGTTTCCCTTTCTTCCCTCCCCCCACAACCCCTGCGCTGCCCAGGGTGCTGGCAACCCATGTTACGCCACTGAAACTATGGAACTCACTCCCACAGGAGACAGTGATGGCCACCAACTTGGATGGCTTTAAAGGGGGATTGGACAAATTCATGGAGGATTGGTATGTAATAATAAATGTTCCATCAAGTCCCTTGGTCACAGCAGGTTGTGTTTGTCTTGGTGGGTTGCTAGTTGTCCAGGCCTGCGGGCAATTATTTATTTTCTTAAGGCAGGGGTGGGGAGCTTTATGTATCTCTGCATTGTCCTCATAACTCTCACCAGGCAACATCCCCTCTTCCTTTTGGGAGTAAAGCAACAGCGCTTGCAGGAAGTTACCTGAACCGGGGGTGGGGGGTGGGGAGTGATAGACAGAAAGGCAACCAATTCTTCCCTCACTGATTCTTTCAAGAGTAACTACCTGTAGATTTTGTTTTGTTTTGTTTTGTTTTGCTCAGGCTTTACTTCCTTCATGCTTATTCTTCAGTGTTCATGTTGGGCCTTCCTTTCACTAGCCTCATAACTCCATGATGGCTGCATGATGGAAGCTTGTACAGTGGTACCTCTGGTTAAGAACTTAATTCGTTCTGGAGCTCCGTTCTTAACCTGAAACTGTTCTTAGCCTGAGGTACCACTTTAGCTAATGGGGCCTCCCACTGCTGCTGCACCACCGCTGCGCAATTTCTGTTCTCATCCTGAAGCAAAGTTTTTAACCCGAGGTACTATTTCTGGGTTAGCGGAGTCTGTAACCTGAAGCGTCTGTAACCTAAGGTACCACTGTATTCAGAATGACTTTGCTTGCCAGGTGTAATAGACCTTAGATTTCTTTGTTCTTTCAACCAACAGTCTTGCCAGGCTACATGTTTCTGCACTCTGCTGCAACATGTATATCAGATTCGATGTTTTTTGCCTGGCTGGTATGTGCCCTGAATTTCTGTCTCTTGGGTGCTTCAGTGCAGTATACAGAGTGGTGTGTGTTGAGGTAAACTTTACATTTGTTGCTCTGCCGCATTTTCTCTTTGGCCCCGCCCACTACTGTTATGTGGCCCTTGGAAGACAAATGCGGCCCTCAGGCTGAAAAAGATCCTCCACTTCTGTATTAAGACTTCACTTCACTGTTTACTTGCCTGAAAAAGGACGGCAATTAAACCACCACCGTCTTGCCCTAGGCAGCTAACTTCAGCTGGAAAACTATCTTATAGTTAAGCTATTTCTTGCCTCTCTTCTGACTTAAATGTTAGTGTTAAATGGCTTTAATTTAAATAAGAAGCTTCTTGCCATTGTAAGCATGACTGTATTGTCATATCTGGTGCCATCTATTGGCTAAAAGAGGCAGCAGTTTATGGTTAGATTTCCATGTTATTTTAATTAGGCATTCACTGGATTTACTTTCTTTTGCTGCCTGCCATCGCAGGAACTCTGCCCAAAAACAAACCTTGCAGATCAATGGCAGTGTCCCTTATCCCTGCACTGTTGGGCCTGCCAGCTGCAGTGAGCTGCAGGCAGAGCAAATAGAGACATTTCCCCCTCAGACCAGAATTTTCCTGGTCCAGGAAACTGAGGGACACAAGCAAAGGTGTAGTTGTTTGGGGTTGCAGGGAGTCAGAGACCTATTAATGCAGGGTGCTCTCAACTTACCTGGTGGTTAAGTTCTGGGGATGGTGCATAAAGCCAAAATTGCGTATAGTTAAAGCACATTCTCCGTGCACCTCCAACCACTCTCAAGGTGAGTGCAATGGTGGGTGGAATTGCTAAAGGTCCCCCCTCCCTGGGATGCCCACACCCTTTTTAGTTTTTTTAATTTATTTGTTTGCCAAACATGTAAAGCTGAACCTTCACAAATTAAAGATGCAACAAGTTACACGTTTTGCAGCAGGGTCCCTTTCTCCAGCATCTTACAGGCACCCAATCAACATGGAAGGGGAGCTTTTCAGATGCTGAAAAGAAGTATTCTCACACTTTGTGTTGATTGGAGTCAATCCGAGTGAACAGAGGAGGATGGCATTCCCTTCCGGGTAATTGGCAGGGTAAGAAGTAAAAGTGAGCAGAGCAGCAAATGCACATTTTACCTGCAGGCCACTAGGCTAGTACACCCCCACCCCTTTCTATCTTCCATCCAGGCAACTGAGAGGCATTTATGAGAGTTCAAGGACTCATTCCAGGTAGGCAAAAACACGCAAGGAAGTTGCATAGCAGGGCTGGTGTGGGCTGTGGCCGAGGGGGTATGTAGTCTGGGGAGAGTCTTGAGGTCCAGCTAGAGAGGTCCCTTCCTCTCCAGCTTTTATCTGTGGGGTGGAGCTTTTATCTGTGGGGTGGGAAAGAGAGAGAGTCGAGATAAGGAAGGAAATGAAGGCGGCAGGGAGGGAGGGATGACGCTGATAAATACAGGGGGGATGTTTGTGTGTGAGAGAAAGCAGTGGATGAATGAGGAGGGAGAATGGATGCAGAGGGGAGAATAGGGCTGGGGGAGAGAAGTGATGCTCCATCCACCTTGTGCCTTCATGCTGCCCACCCTCACTTGTCCGAGGCCTCCGAATAATTTGTCCCTTGTTTGAGCCTGGTTTCTCAAAGGCAAACTATTAGCAATGAAGCCATGAATGGAACTTCCATATTCAGAGGCAGTATATATTTGAATACCACCCGCATCCTCTTCTGATGGCTTTTAGAAGCAGGTTACAAAATGCTGTTGTTTATATGGGACTTTGGCAGGGTTTAACATCCCCCGAGAATACCTTTCTGCTGGTGGTTTTCAACACCATCTGCAACCCTAGACCCACTGACTTGGGAGTAATTGAACAAGACTTTCTTCTGAGAAGACACTTGCGGGCTCATGTTGTGAAGTCTGCTTTTGATGCTGCTGCCGTTGTTCCTTCCTTGTTCGGATGTTTAAAAATTGAATCATGTGTGCTGTTGTGAGCCACCCTGAGAAAAGATTTGAAAGGCCAGGGGGAAAGATTTTAAATGAGTATGTATGGGAGGGTCTGCTGTCTTCATGCCCTGGTTGTGGGTTCCTAGAGTCATCCAACTGGGCTGGGCTGGATTTCCACTCTTGGACTAGATGGTTCATTCAAACTGGATTATTCTCATAATCTTGTACAGCAGCCAAGGCCCTTAGGTCAGGGACTGGGACCCCTGGGGAAAGTCAGTTAGGGGGCTGCATCCTATGGTGGGTGGCATTTGCAGTGCTGCATAGCAAGTTCTGTCTCTCTCTATTCCACCTTCTGTTTCTCTCCCCTCTGCATCTTTCTTTTTCTCTCTGTGCCCCATCTCTCTCGCTGTATCCCTCTCTGTGTGTCCAAATTTCTCTCTCTCTCTCTCTCATCTCCCCCCCACCTCTGTTAACACCAGCCTGAATTAACAGCAGGGTGCATGAAATTAGGCCAAGGGCTGTAGCTTCCCCACCCCCCAGCCATATTGGTGCCCCCAAAGTCAGAGCATCTTTGGGAATAAAAAAAAAAAGGTGAGAGGCCCTGAACGGTTTGCAGGTGATGATCAAAGTCACCTGCAAAAACATCGCCAGATTTGATGTTAAGAATAGATCCCATGTGGTTAGGGCTAGGTGAAAAGTACTCCTTCTCAAATGTGTGTGTTTGGTTGCAATAAGCTGCTGTCCGAGTGCCATATTCAGGAGACTCATGGCAGCACACCTGTGACTCTTTTGGATCAATACATCCACTCCAAGCCATTTCCCCGGTGATGGGAACAGACAGCTGCCTGACAGCTCTTCAATCACTTTTGAGATTCATTATAGATACTGACCGATGCACTGGTCACTCGGGGACTCCAGGAGATGGGGAGTGGTGGACCCTGGCCTCCAATATTGATTTTTGCTTGTAGCCAAAGGTCACTGACATGCAAACAAAGATCAGGGCAAGCAGGGAGCACAGAGGAACTGGGCTTGAGGAGTGAGTGTCCCGGAGTTTAAACTTTTTTTTGTAAAATGGAAGATAGGTTTTTAGAGTGATGGCGGTGAAAGTGGTGGTGTTCAGTGGCACCTAAAGAGGGCATTTGCCTGAAAGGTAGTATGCAAATATCGGGATCAGATGAATACATTGAACTAATTCAGACCTGTTTTTGAGTAGGCATCTGTAGGATTGTGCAGTTACCCTTCTCCATGTCTTGTTTGTTTTCTGAATACCTTTTAAAAGCCATCAAAACCAGTGTCCATCATTGCATGTCATGGTCCTGAATTCCATAAAGCAGGACTGTGCAATGTCCTGCCCTCCAAAGGTTGCTGGAGTCCTACTCCTATGCAGCTCAGGACCTCAGGACATCAAGGACCACCTCTCCCCACATGAACCAACCTGGTCCCTGCGATCATTTCCTGAGGCCTTTCTTTGGAAGGTGCAGAGGGTGGCAACACAAGATTAGGCCTTTTCAGTGGTGGGCCCCTGCTTGTGGAATTCTCTCCCCAGGGAGGCACACCTGGCACCATTTCTATCTATTTTTTCTGTACTTTTCTTTTAAACCAAGTTTTTGACCCAGAATTTGTATGGTGGCACTGTGACCTCTTGTAGTGGCATGGGATCTGTAAGTCCCGCTTTTTAGCTGTATAGCTGCATTTTTAGATTTTCACTGGATGTTCTTAACTGGTTTTTATGTACGTCACTTTGGATCACTCTGGGAAAAGTTACTAGCAAGTATAACAAACAAGCAAAGATAAGGACACCTCATTAACTACCCCTGCCTTGACAATCTGTGTTTCTAATTTTTCCACATTTGTTAAAGTTGTCAGCAGTTTGCAATCTTTCTTTTAAAAAAAATAATAATTTGTCATAGTGTGCATTTCCTCTAATATGCACATATATAAGTCCTAATTATCGGGATGTGGGTGGCGCTGTCGGGATGCGGGTGGCGCTGTGGGTAAAAGCCTCAGGGCCTAGGGCTTGCCGATCGAAAGGTCGGCGGTTCGAATCCCCGCGGCGGGGTGCGCTCCCGTTGCTCGGTCCCAGCGCCTGCCAACCTAGCAGTTCGAAAGCACCCCTGGGTGCAAGTAGATAAATAGGGACCGCTTACCAGTGGGAAGATAAACAGTGTTCCGTGTGCTGCGCTGGCTCGCCAGAGCAGCTTCGTCACGCTGGCCACGTGACCCGGAAGTGTCTCTGGACAGCGCTGGCCCCCGGCCTCTTAAGTGAGATGGGCGCACAACCCTAGAGTCTGTCAAGACTGGCCCGTACGGGCAGGGGTACCTTTACCTTTTACCTTTAAGTCCTAATTATACATTACTGCAAGCATTTTTCTCTAATAAAATCCTTTTTGTATGCTTTGCTTTTTGCTAATTCATGCATTTTAATGCTCATTCCTCCTTTAATATATGCGTTTTCATACATACTTTTTGGGGAGCTGGGGAGCATTGCAAAATTCAGAGAAGCATGAATTTCAAAGGCTTGCTGCATTTTGGTTCAAGCAATGTTTTTGGAACTGCAAAGTGCCATCAATAGACTAACATTAATATGTGAACTGCACTGGATTTCTCCCCACATTCTCCCCCTGCCGTAAAGTAACTTTGTGCTGTTTGAAGAAGGACCTTCTTTTTGTGTGTCCTGAATCCCACTGCCCATTTACATTGGCTGATCCTTGAATTCTGGTGTTCTAAGAGAGCAGGTGAGGGAAATGGATTCCAGTCCATTTTGCACCATTAAGGGGGAAGGAACAGGAGACAGATCTGACCTATGGGCCACTATCCATCAGAACACTCTCGTGAGCCAGCCAGCCAGCAGGATCTGTACAATAAAGCCACAGAGGCATACCCTTTGGTGCTAAGGTGCTGCTGGAAACTGCAGCGCCCTAAGGTAGCACAGCAGAGCTTTCTTCTGTGGTTACAGACTGGATGTCTGCTTGGCCCTGAGCCTTGGTTGCATTGCAGCGGTTACCTGGGAGTGGGGAGTCCCGAGGCAGAAGATTTACAGGCTGTCAGCAGGAGGGCGAAAGGTCACCGAGGGTCAGGAAGTCCATTTCAAAGAGGTCACCATCCACTTCTTCCAATCTAATGAAGCCATTATTTGAGAACGTGACCAGTGGGGTTGGCCAACCCCTTGAAGCAAGGCGGCCCCGAGTGACCACACCACCGCTGAAAGAACAGGAAGGAGACTCCTTCCTTTTACATCGCTCGAAAAGACGGAGAAGCATCCCACCGCCCTTGGTGCCAAACTCTCTCACACCCACATGCGCGTTCGCACTTGCGCATGGAGGAAGGTTGCGCTGGAGGAGGCGCTGGTGTTGCTATTCATGGTAGAGCTTGGCTTGCTTGCTTTGCAAAACCAGGGTGGCTTCTATTGGCAAAAAAACTATAGGGCAAAGAAGACAATAAAACAGCAAATCTCAGTTCCATGAAATAGAGCCAGGGAAATGAAGGACTATGCAAAGCGCAAGGACAGCAATGTGGTGCCCTTCAGATATTGTTGGACTACAACTCCCATCATCCCTGCTGCCCTGCTGGTTGGGACTGTTGGGGGTTGTAGTCCAACAACTTTTGGAGGGCACCAAATCAGCTACCCCCCCCCCCACTACCACTACTTCCTCCTCCTCCTTTTATTGTTGTTATTGCTGTTTTTAAACTTTTACTCTGCTGCTTCAGAGTCACCATTTGTCAGGAGCCTCCTGAATTCTTGGCAGGCTGGAGGGGAAGGTGAAATGGGATGAGAGTCTTGGGGAGAGGCCCAGCAGTTTGGGAAGTACTGATCTGGATGTTGGGGAGGAGTGAAGTGAGTAGTTGGGAGAAAGCTCCACCTCAGTGACAACGGATGTTACAAGTGCGGAGGGAGAGGTGTCTGAATCGGCCCCTGTCCCATCTCCTGCTAGCAAAGCACTCTTCTCCCCAAGAGAGGTGCATGAGCCTAGGTTGGACAGTGTGCTGGCACCATCAAATCCCCCTCCACCTCCAAGGATGCAGTGCCAGTTGAGGTGGCTTGAGCAAACCCAGCCTGCACACAGGAGTGCCTCCTTGCTCTCTTGGTCCCAGGGTTCAGGACAAGACCCATGCAAATCTCTGTGCCCACCCTAATCTTCAAAAGGAGAGCACAGGGGGCATGTCACGTGTTGGGACATCTACCTTAAAGCCCTATGTTACCCTGCCAAGTGCCCACCTTGTAACCTGTTCTATGTTTAGGTGAACCACCCGAAAGAGTTTTCTGCAGATGCAATAGAGGCGGTGAAAAAAGTCTTCTTCGCCGTCGCTATTGCCACTTGGTAGGCTTGACATTGAGCTCTAACCCGTGTCTGGTCAGCTTCAGAATGAGTTATCCGTCACCGGTGCTCTAGCCATCTCAGCGATTGTTTCATTGTCCTCAGATCCGTGGAAAACAATTAATTCCCAAATTATACAATTATCAAAATGCCAATCAACTTGCAATTAATACATGGCTCCCCGCATGGTGGTTTGGGTGCAGTTCCGATCTCATATCACCAGCGTTTCGTAATCTTGATTAATGTCAGTTACCTTTCAGTTATAATAATAATCCCTTAGTCAACAGCTACATAATTAATTATTTCCATTCGTGATGTTACAATATGTAAATTTATAAAGCTTCACGTGAGGAACTCAAACTATTACCTTTATTCTTCCCTGCGTGTGAAAGCTGTTATGTCCATGGAGATTCCTTCTGTCCTTATATGGTGTTGTCTCTTTCACTTCCCAGCTGTTGTTTTCCCCCATCACGGCTTGGGGCGGAACTGAATCTCCAAGTTTCTCAGAGGTCTTATCTCTCCATCCCTTGTTTCGATGTCTCGGAACAGGCGACAGTCTGCTAGAAACCATTCTGTCTCACTAGTAAAACACGTCTCAGATCTTTGCCATTTCCCCCTCAGACTAGGAAAAGGTAGGCAATTTTCAAAAGCATTGAAGATTTTATACTCCTTTCCGACTCCCAGAATCTCTGCAGTGTTCTTATCACAGCTCCCAAATTCTTTTCCTTTCAGCAAGAGATTTATGGCCCAATTAAGCTTTACAGTATCTTAGATTACATTCCGTCAGTAGCACACACAAATCTCAGTCTCTTTTTTTCTTGTCTGTTGTTTTTAAACGGAGGTGAGGGAAATTACTCTTTCTTTCCAACACAGTCATACTTCAGCTTCCCTTCCCCCTCCTTTATTCATTTCAGATCACATAAAGTTTCTATTTTTGCTTGTTAATATCAATATTACTCCAACATCCCTTCCTCACTTGTAAATATATTTGTATCTTGTTTTCCGGAGACGGTTGCCAAATCATAAATATATAAAAAAACCTTAGAATAAACAAACTGTGGGCTTTCCTCTCTCCAACCAACTCTCACGCTGAAGAAAATCTTATCTCAATTCAAACTTTTGATCCATGTAGCTGGTATATTCTGCAGTATGTTGTTGCAACCATTTCCCATCATGTGCTGGTACTTTAAAGCCAATTAAGGATCCAATTAAACGGAGAACATCTGCTTCTTAATGGGGGTTAAGGGTTTAGGAAGGTTTTCAACAGGCGAAGTGCTTTTGCATTCAGCGCCTGCGTCCCACATACCATGCTGGAGTGAGAGCTAGGTTCCGAGACAAACTGCAAGTGAAGATCATTCTCCCTGTACCTGGGGGGAATTTGCAAGGATGATTTACCCTCTGTCATCCTTGTTTTTTGTTCACCGACGATCCCCTGCTATCATGGGGGCTGCCTCCATTAAGGCAGGTGGGACCGGAAGACTTCTTGACTGGTTTTCCAAGGAAACTGAAGGCAGCTAACAGAATAAGTGTGACCTTTCCTGTGCTTCTTTTCCGCTAGATTTTTCTCAAGCTGAATTTCAAAGTGATGCATTTATTGATTTCTTTAGGAGTATTTATATCCTGCCTACTAACTGAAATTCTCAAGGCGGCCAACAATAGATTTAAACAACAAAGATCCCCTGTGTTGCAAATAGAACAATCTGACAATCCAAAAGCAACATGGTAGACTGAAAATATGATTACAACACTTTTATATCACTACTGAATTGTATCTTAATTTACAGTCAGATAGCATACAATATATACATGATGACACCAACTAATATGAGTTAAGAAAATGTCCCAAAGTAAGGGATTTTTTTGGCTAGCATAACATCACAAAGAATCACTCAAGCTTGAGGCAACAAGGTAAGTGTAAGCACAACTTATGCAGTGTTTTGCAGGGAATAAGTTGAAGGATGTTGGTGCTCCAAAAACAGCAGCAGGACAGTCCTTCCAGGATAACCAACTGTTTCAAATGTTCTTCCTCAGCTGATAATAATACCAAGTAAAATCAATTACATTCAAATACAATAAATAAGTTGATATACCAGAACATTCTACAAACAGTAATTACACAATATGGCTGCATTTGATTTACATCAGTTCCACTCAGGGCTATCTTAAGTATATCTGGTGTCGTGTTGCAAAGCTCCCTCCAGCGTCCCGTCCCCCCGTTTCCCAGAGTTTTTTAGGGAGGACTGTGCTGCCGGCAGGGCTGGAGGAAGTGGGCAGCGGCTGGAGGGCGGCTCCTCTGGCAGGGAAGAGGTGGAGGCTGGACGCGGCGGCTCCCAGCTCAGCTGGCTGCTTCGTGCCACGGTGGCCACGGCAGATGGAGGCTCCGGGCATGGCGCGGCATGGCGGAGGCGGGCGAGGGTGGTGAGCTGATGCCGGGAGGCACGGTGTCCAGCCTCCACCTCTTCCCTGGCGCCCTCCAGAACTTGGCACCCTGGCGCCCGCCCTGTGCCACTAGCCTCTATGGGTAAGACGCCCCTGGTTCCACTACACGTGCCATTGGGACCCACATTAGAAAGTGATGGAAGCACCTTTGGTGGATTACTCTGTGAAGCATAACCATTCTGACACAGACTTACTTTATACAGTTTTATGGGACATTAAAAAAACAAACACGGTATGAGGAGGGATTATGTCAAACTGTTACACCAGCAAGAAGCTAGGTTGATTTTCCTTTTTAAATCCCTATATCCAGGAGGATTAAACACTGAATTATATTAATTTTCATGTTAATGTGGCTGTCGTCTGTATTCTCATTTCTGTATATATTGGATGCTGTACCTTTAAATTTCATGTTATCCCATTCACCTGCTGGTGGTCTTTATAATGCAACCATGTTTTAGCTAATGGTGTCAGTCAATTACATTGAGCAAAGGTGTATCTAAGTTCCCACCCCCACCCCATCTCATCTCGCATTATTGGCCGAGGGAGCCGGCATACAGCTTCCGGGTCATAAATAAATAAGCAAGCAGCAAATCAGAACTGCAGTTTGCAGGAGTATGATGAAAATAAAAACTCTAAGCAGGGTGGGGTACAGGACTCCAAAACAGCTGAGTGAGGAGTGAACATACCTGGCTGTTGTGAGTGGGTGTGGGTGTGGGAGAAAACCAGGGGAGAATGGGAATGGAATGGTGTGCCCTGAGAGAGGGCATGGCTGGTTGGCTAGGACTCCAAACAGGAGCAGTCCATACTGCAACATTTTGCTGCAGGTCCCACTTGTAAACAAATGCTGCAATCTTAAATGAAGCAGTCCTCAAAGGGCTTAATGAGGAAAACAGGGAGGGAAGCATTCCCCCTTGTGTTCTGCTTGTCCATAGCTTCAGTCCCAGAACACATTTAAAGTGAAGTAAGCCTCCATGAGAGGGACGCGGGTGGCACTGTGGGTTAAACCACAGAGCCTAGGACTTGCCGATCAGAAGGTCAGCGGTTTGAATCCCCGCAATGGGGTGAGCTCCCGTTGCTTGGTCCCAGCTCCTGCCAACCTAGCAGTTCAAAAGCACGTCAAAGTGCAAGTAGATAAATAGGTACCACTCCAGCGGGAAGGTAAACGGCATTTCCATGCGCTGCTCTGGTTTGCCAGAAGTGGCTTAGTCATGCTGGCCACATGACTCGGAAGCTGTACGCCAGCTCCCTCGGCCAATAAAGCGAGATGAGTGGCGCAACCCCAGAGTCGGCCACGACTGGACCTAATGGTCAGGGGTCCTTTAAGCCTCCAAGAAATCAGTAGGACCTTCCTTTGATCAAGCATGCATAGAACTAGGCTGTAAGATGCCAGGGGTGGAAACAAATCCTTAAGAGACTTGTAGTGTCATTGTTTACATGCCACTGAGTCCCAGGGAAGTTCATAATAGAATTGCAACTGTATACTTGCAAAAGAGTGAGAATGAAAAAGGTTTTTTTCTTCCACATTTCTCCATATGACCACAAGAGGGTGCTGTATCCAACACAGTTCTCATTTTGGAATCATCCCGCTGTGGTGCTTAAGAACCTAGAAATTGTAATCTAGTGGATCTCTGCAGTTCATGACACAAACATCAGTTTCGTGTTTCTAAAAAGGAAAAGACCAGCTGTTGTAAAGTAGAAACAACTGACAAATAGTTGCCTTCCTACAATAGTTGCTGCCTTGAGTCCTTTAAATGCTTTACCAAAGCAAGCCCCACCCCCACCCCAAATCCTGTGAGTAAAATGTGGCCCTCAGCTCTCCGTTTGGCCCACTGAACTCTCCCTAGGCCACACCCCTCAGCCACCCTACTGGAATTGGCATAATGGGAAGAGTGCTGAACTAGGACCTGGGAGACCAGGGTTCAAATCCTCATTTGGCCATGAAGCTCTCTGGGTGACCTTGGGCCAGTCACTGCCTCTCACCCTAACCTACCTCACAGGGTTGTTGTGAGGATTCAATGTGGAGGAGGAGAACCATTATGCCACCTCAAGCTCCTTGGAGAAAAAGCTGTGATATACAGTGGTACCTCGGGTTAAGTACTTAATTCGTTCCTGAGGTCCTTTCTTAACCTGAAACTGTTCTTAACCTGAAGCACCACTTTAGCTAATGGGGTCTCCCGCTGCCGTGCAACTCCAGAGCACAATTTCTGTTCTCATCCTGAAGCAAAGTTCTTAACCCGAGGTGCTATTTCTGGGTAGTAGAGTCTGTAACCTGAAGCGTATGTAACCCGAGGTACCACTGTAACTTCATTTATAAATACAGTATTCCTTGCCAAGATAGAGAAGGAAAAGTCTCTCTCTGTGTGTGTGTCTCTGTGTGTAAAAATATCTGATTTCTGTGCAGCTGGCATGTAGCCTACTCCACCCATTTTTGCTTCTGGCTTTGTCAACCAATGGTATGTGGCCCTTGGAATGTTTCCCATGATGCAATGTGACCCTCGGGCTAAAAAAAAGGCTTCCCACCCTATCCTAGAGCAGATTACAGAGCTGCTCATTCTGTGGTTCTGTTGTCAACACCTTCCTCTCCATATCAGCTGGGTAATACACCTGGAGGCCTGCTAAGAAGTGGAGGTTGACAGCAGGAGTACAAGGAGCTTTGACGAAGGGCTGCAGCTCAGGCCTTGCATGCAGAAAGTCCCAGGTTCGATTCCCGGCATCTCCTGTTAGGGCTGGGAATGTCCCCTGCCATGAACATAGGAAGATGCCTTATATTGAGTAAGACCCATTGGTCCATCTAGCTCACTATCGTCTACGTTGACTGGCAGCGGCTCTCCAGGTTTCAGATAGGGGACTCTCAGCTCTACCTGGAGATGCACAGAGACCTGTTCTCTTGTACTGTCCAACATGCTGTGCACACCTGGAAAATGGTGTGATAATACCAGCAACAACAGCAACTCATTATTGTTATCCACCTGTTGCAGATGGAAAGGAGCAAGTGGTTTTCAGACAAATTGAAGGCGCTGGTATTAATCTTAAAAGCACTAAATGGCCTGCATTCAGGACACGTAAAGGACCTCCTTATACCACATAGGTCTACTTGTCATTTAAGTTCTTCCTCAGATGCCTGGCTTCGGGTTTTGATTTTACTCAAATGATTGCACATGTTGCTATTTATTAAAAGCATTTTTATCCTGATTTTCTGCCCCAAAAGGCCCCTGTAGCAAATAGCTAAATGACAGTCCCCAGCCCCAGGCTTACCATTGAAAAGACATGACACAAAAGGAAAAGGAATTGGTCAGGAGGAGGAAAAAAGAACGCTCAAGCACTGTTTCTTAGTTTTAGACTTTTTGTAATGAACAGCTGGTGTGTTCTTCTTAACTACACTATTGCTGACAAAGGATGAGAGCCCATGCATTATGTGGAGAGAGAGAAACTAGGCTTGTGTGACTCAGCTGCAAGGCACACGTGGCCATTTGGCACCCGCGGCCACAGCTGAGCCAGCACCTCCCCAATGATGCTCAAGCAGTAGCCCTTGTCAAGCCACACTGACCTAAGGGTTATGCTTGTGGTCTCATTAAAGCAGTATTGAGCTGAGAGGAAAGAGGTGGTGACAGGATGCCTCCACAGGCGTTTCTGATGAATTGCACCAAACACATAATAAGCTGCAGTGAGGAGGACCACATGGGTGATGCAGTAAAGCTGGGGCTGGCAACTCACAGAGAAACTGACAGCCCTCCTTAGCATGGAATGTGTGTATTTAACAGGGCAGTTTTGCTGACATAGTTATTGGAATGTGATGGGAGCCGGGCAGTGAAGTGTCACCATTGCAGGTGGAGGATCAGCTGTCTCAGACATTCCCCTGTATTATGACAATAACAAGACTCCATGCAAATAGAAAACCATCACAGAAAGTAAAGGGCTGGCCTGGAATCTCTCTCCTCTCTCTCTCTCTCTCTCTCTCTCTCTCTCTCTCTCTCTCTCTCTCTCTGACATGTTAATTCTCTATTTTCAGAGACTGCTTTTGTTCTGTTTTTCTGTAGAAGAGCATTCAGAGGTATAATTTGTCACCTGTTGTCTGAAGTGTACAGCCCATTCTCCCACCTCAGCCTGTTTCCTCTGGAGACTCAGCCACTATTGTCCAAAGACACCTCAAACACAGCACTTTCCCACTTTTTCATATGTTCTTCAGGGACTCATCAAGTAATCAAGCAACGCCACACCTGCAAGAACTGGCTTCTGCTAGTGCTGAAATTATTTTGTCCTTGGGAAGCTTTCTTATAAAATCCAAACCTGCTTTAGTTCTCGCCTGCTAGTCTCTGCTTCCCAAGTTGATTTACTGAAGAATCAATTGAACTGGTTCATTGTAATCACCTCATTATTATGTACTGTAAAATAATACTTTTTCTATTTAACCCCTAGTGACCCATTTTTTTGTTAGCCTTGTCATGTTTTATTATTTATGTTTGTAGAAATAATAATAATTATTATTTTGTGAATGATTTGTTACTGATTTTGTAACAGAAATTTAATTTAAAAACCCAGATCTGCTATTTTTAGTTTACACCAGTTGCTTCCTGACCTATCCTTAGTAGGTAAGACAACCAATAGTTCTTTCTTTCTTTTCATTTTTTTCCATGCCCACCTTCTTCCCTTGCATCAAAAATATACCCTTTACCATGTAACATTCTGTTAAACTGGTGTTTTTTTATTGTATTAACTGTTTTGGTGTGTTGGGGGAGGGTTATTTGACTGTTTCTGTTTATAATTTGATTGTGTATTTTGTGTTTAATGTTGCAGTTTTATCATGAACCACCCCGAGACCTGCATGTATAGGGTGGTTAATTAATTAATTAGTTGATTAATTAAAAATAATAACAACCCTCAGAGGGTTAGCTATGGGTTACTTGGCCCCCAAACGTTTAGCTACCCCTGCTCCAGCTAAATGATGAATTTTGAATTATTATTTCCCTCCTCGCCTTCCAACCTTTTAAGCACATCTCTGTTCATGTTGGCCTCTGAAATCATGAGACCTAGAAACTTGTTTGCTATATAGGAATTAAGATTTTAGAGAGCAAGCAGGCACCTATCATTTGATGCTCTCTGCAGCATTACTCTAAGGTGTAGTTGCCTTGATGCCTTGAGAGTGAAAAGAACCCGGAAGATTATTCTCTAAAACAAGGGAGGGAAGCCTTTTTAAGTCTCAGGGACATATTCCCTTCTTGGAAACTTTATGAGAAGATGCAGGCCAGTGGTAGGCAGGGTCAGGGCAGAGGAACAAACACAAATTTTACCTTCATACAATGGGTTAGTTTCTGTACACACTTAACACTCCCTCTCTGTTCTCTGCCCAAACAAGCAAGTGGCATTATCAGAGTCCAAGGACACATTACAGCCAGGCAAAAAGACTTGGGTGTGAGGCAGGGCCAGTGAGGGGTGTAGTCTGGGGAGAATTCTAAGGGCCAGGGAGAGAGGCCTAGGGGCCACATTCAGACCTGCAGCTCCCCAGCCCTGCAATAAAAGCTAGTGACTTACTTGGTAACCCTTTACACCTTGCGAAGTTCTCATACAAGCTTTATTCATTAATTCGTTAGTGTATTTTTAATACTGCTTTTCAATAATTTTTTAAAAGCAGTATTAGACACCAATAGCAAATATTAAAGGAAGATGACTTGTGCATTCAAGCCTGTGGCCACTCTGAGAATGGGGGTGGGGTGGGCTTTAAAATAGACAGTAGTTCTAAACCTTTAATTAATCAGATCAGATTTATTTATCACTCTATTCTGCATGAGCCTGCAACAGGGCTGTAACCATCTATAAGCCTGTGGGGTCTGCTCCCATTGAGACCTGGGAGTATTTTCAGGCCCCCTCTTAGAGCAATGAGCTCTGATTGTTGAAAAGGACATCTCTAGTCCTTTTACTTGTATAGAAAAAAGCACGTGTGCAACATTTCCCCCAATAGTTCACCAAGACTGAGAATGCAACACTAACATCCATTGAGTTCAATGGGGCACATATCTGAGTAGAGA
The DNA here is from genome assembly GCF_964188315.1 of Podarcis muralis. NCBI lineage: Eukaryota > Metazoa > Chordata > Lepidosauria > Squamata > Lacertidae > Podarcis > Podarcis muralis. Next base: position 65,625,270 of record NC_135661.1, on the reverse strand, counting down.
TGTATTGTATTTCAAACTTTACCCATAGTTGGCTACCTGTGGCTTTGCTGCAAGGATTATGTGCTCCTTTGGCCCATCACTGCCATAGGCAATTTCTGACTGTAGCCTCACAATTTCAGCAAATAAAGGGTATGGGGCATAAAAGAGACCAACTGATTTTTTTTCATAGATATAAAAAGTCTATAAGTGGCAGTGGTGTACCTGCAGCTGTGCCCAGAATGTAGGCAGATCTTCATCTGCATGTCCTAAGCCCTCCTTCTCTTTTAATGGCTGCAATAACAGAAAGAAACCAACAGGTGAAGATGGGCAATGCTGGGATGTGCAGTGGCAAGAACAGCTTAGCCTGTTAATTTTGGCATGCCGTAGGTCTACTTAAAGTTCCAGAACCTTTCTCCATCCAACAGGTGACAGCCCTGTCAAGAATAAAGGGCATTACCAGTTACAACCCACAACAGTTGGACCTGCAGCAAAATGTTGCAGTATGGAATATTAGTTCAGCATTAGTCAGCATTGTGTGACTGAACATGCTCAGACCCCATTGGCTGTTCCGGAGTTCCCTTGTCTTACATTTTTCTCCACCTGCAGATTTGTTGTACTTCTGCAGGTTCCTCTCTGTCTGGCTGATATCTCCCACTTGAGCATGGGTGGTGCAGTTTTGGTTACTTCAGCACTCATTGCCTGAACACTGGAAACAGAGGGAATGATACTCTGAAAAGTCTGAACCATATTAGTTTCCCACTGGAGCGGGGGTTTGGGATGAGTCAACAGAGAGAGAAAAATGCCCTTTAGACTCTGATCTGTGTGGAGCAATCCGGGCAGGTTTCCCCTCCAATGCAGTAAGGCGAAAGACAGGATGGAGTCTGCCCAGTGAGCTCTTCAAGCTTCATTCTACTCTGGTTTAGATGTTAGGTAGCTGGCTCCCTTCTCCCCCTTCCTCCTTGCACAGAGTGACTAACCCTACCACATCCTTACGATGTTTCCAAAATAGGATCTAAGCTGGTTCAATCTTGCCAAATCACTGATTGCATTTTTTCAGACATTGAGAGGTGATAATAGCAGCCTACCTCTTGTGACCGTTACTGGGAAAACAAATATGAAGTTCGTTGGACATTCATAAAGTGGGATATGTCAATGATGAATATGATGAGCATGCTCAGTGCCCCCCAGTCTTTGCAGGTCACATGACAGGAGTGTTCAGCCCCTTATGATTCACTCCCTGACCTGATCAGCAGATGGTAATAGGCAGGGCTCCCCACCCCCCAGCCAGAACTCACCAGAACTCAGTTCTGGCACTTCTCATGTGGGGGCCATAGCCATTCTAAGAGAACAAGGAAGGTGATCATGGTGAGTTTCGGCACCTCTTTTTCTAGAAAAATAGCACTGGTAATAGGGTTCCTGTGGGGCTACCTTTAAGTTTGATCTGGAAGTTACCGCTAAGTTGCTCTGTGGGGCAACTAACTGTCAACATCTGACACCTTGGCTGAAAAACATTGCACAGGCTGTTTCTATGCCGATGGGCCAAGCTTAAGGTATTTTAGTTTATACAGCCCTAAACAACTCACAACCTTTCAACCAGGGTTGGAGAACCTTTTTCAGCCTGAGGGCTTCATTCCATTCTGGACAACCTTCCAAGGGTCACATGCCAGCTATTTGCAAAACTGGGTGGAGCAGCAAATGTAAATTTGACCTTTAGTACAGTAGGTTATTTTCTATACACTCTACCCTACATCTAGGCAAGCAAGAGTTCAAGGATACATTCCAGCCAGGGTGCAAAGCTGGGGCAGTTAGGGATGTGGCCTAGGAAAGTTCCGAGGGCCATATTTGAAGTTCAGGAGGGCCACTTGGCTCCTGAGCCTGAGACCCTCCACCCCTGGTTTACTGAGACAATGTGAAGTTTGGAAGACTGCCCAAAGGCCTGTATAAGTGCTAATTGTTATTATATGAATCACAGTGGTTCCACCAAATGAGCTTGTAAAGGCAATATTGGTGTGCTGTCTTTCCATTCTGTCTTCCCTCCACCCCCGCTTGAAATTACTTTTGCCAAAGGACTCCCTGCCTCACCCTCCAGGAACTGATTTATTCCTCAATGGGGGTGTAGAATTCATTAGGAAAAGTGAGTGTCAGTTGACTGCTAATGAGAGATGGAGTGTTTCACCTCTAGGTCGCTGGTTCACACTGAGCCTAGGTCAGAAGTCGCAAGCAACCTGCTGGCCTTGGCATAACGAGTCCCGGAGCTCGCCAAGGTTCTTGATGAGCAGGACTTTATGTCACACGCAGAAAGCCATCATTGCAATTGTTGTTAATTGGCATCCTTGCTGGTGGCTGCAACAGTAAGGCCAATGAGTGAAATCGTTTGGAGGCAAACCTTCTCTTCCCTTCACCCACACTGTTGCATAAGGTGCCTTTGCTCTTGGTCAGGATTCATCTTTCCAAATGGCACGAAAGGGGTGGATCCTTGTAGACTGTCATGGACTAGTTGGGTGCAGAGGAGTGGTGGAAGGCACCAGCTTGGGGAACCTCCAAGGGATGAAGGCGCAGAGCCAAGGTACTGGTGGTGGGATGACAATGAGTGGTCAGAGGGGGAAGACTGAAGAGGTAACATGGCTAAGTGAGTGGAGGGAGTTAGTGGCAGCAGTCCGGAAATAGAGGCTGGAGAGGAGGGACACCAAGAGGCAGAGAGAGGCAGGCTCCTGAAGAAGCCAGGGGGTCTCCTCCTGCTGCTGTGACCAGCTCCCCTCCCCACTGGTCTCTTAGAACCTGCAGAAGTATGAAGAGAGCAAAGCAGAGACAGACAAGGTGACAGAGTCTCAGATTGCTTGGAAGGGCCCAGGAGAGGAGGAGATTTAGAGAGCTGTGGGAAAGTGGGCACCTTCAGACCTTGCAACTAATTGGGGCAAAATCTACTGGGAAGAGTTGCTCTGCTCAGTAGGCTTGAGCTGTTTTGTTTCTTTGAATAAAGAGTTAATTTCACTGACACCAGTGAAACTCAATTTCACTGAGTTATTGCTGACCTGCTCCTGACATCTGTCCTGACTTTCTTTCTTTTTAAAAATCTCCAAGTCTTTTAATCTAAGCTGATTCATCTGCATTAGCCTCACACAGCTATTTCTAGATTTCAGATCCTGCGGCATTTAGACTGTAGTGTTTGTGTGCTCTTAAAATACTTATTATTCCTTTGATTTTCTATTCTAAGCTGCCTTGGGAATTTATAGGAAGGGCAGGGCATATATGCTGATCAATCAATCAATCAATCAATCAATCAATCAATAGCTCCAGCTTTCAAAAGGCAGCTATTGTTTTGATGGAGGATGGTGTGGTTTTAGGGAAGCAGCGGTTGTGGTGGATCCTTCTCCTTTCTCTTCTCCCCAAACAGAAATGAGGCAACAGTCCTAATTCCATGCATACATTAACTATTTGCATAGAGTAGTGGGATTTGGGTTGCCCTGGGTGGTCCCACTCCATTTCAGCACCATATATAGTGTCTGCATAGCAGCTGCGTGTGTGGCCTCCAATGGTAATCATTATCATAGCAATGGCAATCTCAGTTCTCTAAGGCCACAGCCATACCATACATTTAAAGCGCTATTATGCCACTGTTAGTCATGACTCCCCATAAATAGTCATGGGGACTGTTGTTTGTTAAGGGTGCTAAGAATTGTTAGGCAACCCCCATTCCCTTCACAAAGCTATAATTTCCAGAGTGGTTTAGCAATCAATCACTCTTCCCAGGGACCTCTGAGAATTGTAGCTCTCTGACATGAATAGGGGTCTCAGTACCCTTAACAAACAACAGTTCCCAATATATATATATTTGGTGGGGGGGTCATGTCTAATAAAAAAGAAAAAAATGATCCTTTAAAGTAAGTAAGAAGAAGAGTTTGGATTTGAGTTTGGATTTGATATCCCGCCTTTCACTCCCCTTCAGGAGTCTCAAAGCGGCTAACATTCTCCTTTCCCTTCCTCCCCCACAACAAACACTCTGTGAGGTGAGTGGGGCTGAGAGACTTCAAAGAAGTATGACTGGCCCAAGGTCACCCAGCATCTGCATGTGGAGGAGCGGAGACGCGAACTCGGTTACCCAGATTACGTGACTACCGCTCTTAACCACTACACCACACTAAGAGAGCTTTATTCAGACTAACAATAGTACAGACAAAGCAGCAGACATAGAAGACATGATTCAGGAGTTCAGGAACAAGGCAAGATGTTCAGAACAAAGATATCTCAACTCAACAAGTTCCCATACCCTGCCCACCAAGATGAGATATACCACATTCACTCACAAGACTTGCTTGCCTTACAGGAATGCTGGGATTGCAAATGTCTGATCTTATGGGGTGGGTGGCTCTGTTCTGATCTGCAAAAGCAGTGCCTGGTTCTAGATGACAACACTACACTCCCCTGTTCAGGTTCCTGTTCAGTCACTGCTGCCTCCTGCCTTGGTTGCCCTGCGCCCCTCCCCCAGCTTCCATTGGGATTCTCTGCTCTGCAGGAGGTTGGGAGTAGAACTGGCATCTGCTCTCCCCTTCCAAAGTGGCTGAAGCTGGGGGAGACCCCCGTTCAACCCAGATTCACACCATTCAGGTCCCCATCTTCTTCTAGTGTGATGGGGCTTGCCAATCAAAACCCAATCACTACAGCACTTTGGTGCACATGACGCATTCCATTTTGAGCCCCAACTGTGTTATCTCCTGCCCTAAGATCCAATGTTCAAGGACAGACATAACATTCAACATTTGATATTCTCCTTTATGGAACATATGAGTCAGGGACTTAGAAGGTTTTTTTTTACTGGAAGTTCATTGCATCAAAGTGTACCAGAACACTTTCAGATAATTGCTGGGAAGGCCAGGAGAGCTTCCTGAGATTGTTTGAAGCAGACGATTCTGGAAACGTATTTAGCTAAAGGGAGGAACAAGTCCGGCCAAATATGGTTTTACTTTAATTTATGTTTATTCTCCGCTCCGAATCCTGGACGGTGTGTAACCATGGTGTCTTTCAGCACCCTGGAGAGTTACAGAGCGGCATTGAGCGGCGCAGATCAGCACCTTGGACAGAGCGTGCAGCTCCGCGCTGTTCTTTAATATAACCTTTCTCTTCCTTCAGAGTTTCTCAGAATGTGACACTGTTTACTGATACACACGCAGAAGGAGACATACACTCCGCCTGATCTAGGGAAAAGGAGTATAGAGCCAGGGATGTGCCATACAAAGTGGCTGGACATTCTGGAGACAAGTGCAATTTAAATCACTTTCCAATATTAACTGACTTACCTGATTACACTCCAGTTATGTTAAATATGGCTCAGGGAGAAAACTTATCTGTCTTTACTTTTTAAACAAATTAATAAATTCCCCCACACTTTGTCAGACTGTCCACCCTCTGGGAAATGTCGAGAGATGTATGACAAGTAATCCCGCGAAGATAACGTGGCTGCAGCCCTGATCAACGGGCCTCTTTCAGTTTTCTCTCGCAGTGCAGCCCCATTCATGTCTGCCCAGAAGTAAGCTCCCTCGAGTTCCATGGCACTCATGGGCATAGCCAGGATTTTGTTGGGGGGGGGGGGGACAGGCTTTTGTGGGGGGGGCAGAACCTCAGATCTCTATTGATTTGTATTGATGATGGGACTTACTCCAAAGTAAGTGGGTCCAGGCGCTTGACGGGGTGCAGGAAGACAGGCTATTCCTGCTGGATACTGAACTGACAAAAGACTCCTCTTTGCAAGGACGGATAGGTTTCGTCTGTAGAAAACGGTGGGATGGTGCTAATTTCAGTGAATACGTTATTCTGAAAACGAACCTTCCTAATTAGGGGACCTAATATCCTTCTCTTTAATCTGCCTCTGGCCGCCCCTATTCCGTGCGGGTCCTCCTGGGCTTAATCCCAAGGAAACGAGCAGAGAATTGCACCGTCGGTCTGCCATTTTTTCCCAGGGCTGAAAAGCAGCCAGCTCGTGCACGTTTCACCAAGATGTCCACTGACACAGACAACTACTGTATAGGGAAAGCCCGAGAGTCCTACGTTTATATTTGATGGAGAAGCGATGAGAATGTTGTTGCCGTTCAGCTGTACATCCCCTAAACTCCCTCGGACAGGAGGAAAACTTTAAAGTTTTGCTCCCGCATATTCACTCCTTCCCCCCATATTAATTGCACGAGGGAGATTTGGTTCAGTTTTTTTTAAGCACCCTTTGAAAGCTCCTCAAATCACCTCTTTTAACTATGCCAATACAAAACAGTTTGATTTCCAGGTATAGCCATTAGGGATTTTTAAAAAAAGTTTATTTTTTTAAAGCCCCCGTCCCGCCACACAGAATTCTGAAAGAGTATTTGTGGGGAAAATGTGTGTTGTTGTTTTTTTTAACAGATTACAAGAAGACTACTGTATCCGTATATTCAGAATTCCCCTGCTCCGAAGGGGAAATAGATGGGTCTTGCGCGATTGTCAGTTCCTAAACTTAACCCTTCATTTGCAGGCATATAAAGAGAGTAGGATTAGGCCAGAGACAATCAGGCATGTCCAAAGTCCGTTTCGGCGGCCTAATCCGGCCTCTGTGGCAGTCAACAACTTCAATCCTAAAAAAAAGCTCAACTACTTTGGTCGGCCCCCACGGCCCTTCACTTTATCAAATCTGGCCCTCTTTGAAAAAAGTTTGGACACCACTGAGCAGAACTTATAGCTGTCTCCTGTTAGACGTTGTTGTTGTTTTTCCCCCGAGAGATGCTCATAAAGAAAAAGTCAAGATCTGTTTGATGTTGCCAGCCCTACATTTTTCAGAGGCCTCCATCTCTTTATTATAGCGTTTGTACGCTTTCATGGTGTGTCTCTCCAATTGGGGATTGGATGACGGACACTGACCTCCACACTGGCCACTCCTTGTGGCATCCGTCCTTGTAGCATCCGTGACAACCCCTTAATCCTTCCCCCACCTTCGGCGCCATTTCAGCCTCGCAGCATCCAGTCCTAACTCCCTTTGCCACGCACGCGTTTGCACCGACGGCATCGGGGGCGCCCTTAAACAAACACCCGATAGGCCTGTGCTCTGAAACGTAATGTGTGAAGGGACCCATCCACATTGGCAAACACGGATCTTTCTTCTTCGTCCTGGAGGGGCCCTTGTGGCCTCGGGATTAAATCTATTCCGGAGCCCAGAGATGCGGCAAAGAGAAGGCTTACGCGTGTGGAGAGGCAAAAGGGCTAGTGGAAGGTGCTGGTGGTCGTGTGCACGCTTGTGCACGCGTGTGCTCCTTCTGGAGCTGCCACAGCCGCTGCCCCTTTAACAGGGCTCCGCTTTGCTCCAGGGGAATAGCTGGCTGGTATTGTCCAGTTTGAACTGAGCACCGGAAATGGAGGGGCTATTTGCCTCCCGAGATCGCACTGGTCATTCGGCCATTGTCCTCGGCCAGCCGTGAAATCTCTCCCCCAAAAAGGGAGGGGGAGGGGTGGCGTTGGAGAAACGGAGCTCTCGTCCTTCCCGCTCCTGCTGCCCCCCCCCCCCCAATGATCAGATGCAGCATCCTGGGGTCAGGCGTGACCTCCCCGCCCCATCGCCAAGCCCGCTTGCCCCGCGGAGCCCTCAAGATGGGGATGGGGAATCCTCAGCCGCCGGCACCCCCGGCCCTCCAGAGGAGCCAAATAGGCCATTTCCGCTGAAAATATGGAATTGACAAATATCAGCGAGCCGCAGGGTGGGGAAAAAGGCCGCGGGGGTGGGGGGAGCAGACCCACTCCAAATCGCAGAGAGCCGAGGCGGGCCAAGGCGAGGGTCCCCTTCCTCAATTAGGGATGGGAGGGAGAGAGGCAGTGCAGGGGAGGGGCTCACCAGCTCAATATAGATAAGAGGAGAGGTGGGTTTCCGCCCCCATCCGGTTTTTTCCCTGTGAAGCCCCCCCCCCATTTCCAGCCCCCCCCCAATCACTATCCATCAGCACTTTGTGCGCATCGATCGCCTCTCATTTTCTCTGATTGTCTTTTAAGCAGCCTTCGGGCCCCGCCCCCGCCCCAATCAATCAGCCCTTCTGTTCCCGGGGGGTAATATAGACATCATCGGGATACATTCAGAAACGGGTGTTTGTAGAGGTGTGTGTGTGAGAGAGAGGTGCATGTTGTATGAAGGATGAGAAAATCTCCAGGTCGTCATAACTCTCCCCACGAGCACAACTATTGTATTAAAACCGGTTTGTGCCTTTTAAACAAAACGTATTATTTTGAGGTGAACCTATTTTGTTAGCTGCATAGTATATCATTTTTTTTATTTTTGTTTTTTGGTGCGTGTAAAAGCGACCCTGAATATCTTATTTCATTTCGTTGCTGCTTTTATGAAAGTATTCTAATTAACTCTAATGTGGAGGTAGGGGTTTCCCCGCTCCGTATTATTCTCTGCCTCATTTTCTTTTAAAAAGCCATCACCTTGGGATGTTGGTGATATTGCTACTTAATATCTATATATATATAATTTTGTTTCCCTTATGGGGGAAAATTTCAGGAAAAAGACGAAGTTGTCTTCCACATCCAAATATCTTGCTGGATTTATTTGAGCCCCTCTCCCTCAAAATAGCCGACCTTCCCATTCCCGATGATAGAGGCTTTATTAACGCCATGTAAACAAGAATTTCTAGCTGTTTTTTTTTTTTAAAAAAATTGCACCTTTTGTGGTGGAATTCGATTTTGCAAACGGGGGGGAATCAATTTAGGACAATTATTTTTCTTTCATTAAAGATAAGCTGGGAATCGAACTTCTCATGATAATGCTCATTTTTAAAGCAAACAAAGGCTCCCCACACTAAAAAAACAAACACGTTTGGCTTGGGATTCACCCTTTCCGGCATGTATCTTTAAAGAAACAGAAAATTGGAAAAAAAAATGCATTAAGTTCAATTAATTGAAAATGTATTTGTACCCCAAATAATCTGCTTTTTCTTCTGCCGCTGCCCGCTCCAAAGGCAAACTTTTATGTTTTTAGAATTGCACCGGGATAAATTGGTAACCTTCTGAGCTCACCAAACTGGGGAAGAGAAAGATAAAGGACTCATAAATTCCAATTTGAGATCCGATCTCTTTCTCTCTCTCTCCCTCCCACCCTCGAGTCATTGACTAGAGATGGTGGGGAAGGTAAGGAACCAACCAAACCGCCCTCTTCACCCCCCCTCCTCGCATTCCCAAAGCTAGCCAAGGGAGATCCCAGGAGTAGCTGCGGATGGGAGCGGAAAGGGATAGTTTAGGGAAGAGGCTTAACATGCCAAAATGGAATGAGCGGGGAGAGGGAGGGAGGGAGGGAGGGGGCAGCTCTCCTTTTAAACAGGTCACTTCGAGTCAAGCGGGTCTTGTCGCAGGCCAACTTGCTAGGCAGGCGAACATGGGGTGGGGAGGGTCAATAATATAAGCTAATAGTGTGTGTGTGCGTGCTGGCAAAGAGAAGCCAAGATAGGAGATCTTGTTTCTTTCATCTTGACAGGTAATCTACCCATCAATGAAGTTTCACATTCGCACAATCTGCTGCCTCCACTTTGGGGGGGGGGGGGAATCTCGCTTGGAATGTATAATTACTAGTGTGGTGTGTGTGATTGTGTGTCACGTGGGAAAGCTGTGTGTGTGTGTGTGTGTGAGAGAGAGAGAGAGAGAGAGAGAGAGAGAGAGAGAATATGAATGGATGGATGGATGGATGAATGAATGAGCCATGTGTGAAAACTGCATAAGGCGAAAGGTATCCCAGGGACGAGATCCCTCCGGGTTCTTGAGATCTCTCCAACCAACGAGATTTTAAAAAGCGTGGAAGGAGAAAACTGAGTTTCATAAAAGAAAGAAAAAGCATGGACACGACGCAAGATCCACTCCCTAGCTTGCAGGATGGCAGGAGGGTACATTTTTTTGTCTCCTAGGAAGGGAGAAGAGCGCTTATATTGCGGCGAGGTGGGCGGGGGGAGGAGGCAGGGGGGAGGGAGGGAAGGCCCGCGGGGGGAGGGGGAAAGCGCGCAAGGTTTGGCGTTAGGGGAATTCTATTGTCTCTTAGAAATTTGGGAAGCTTTAGCAGGCCCTGGGCCCTCCCACTGCTATTGTTGCAGTGAAGATGTAGCAAACCTTTCTCTCGCCTTCCCTCCGCTTGTTTTGAATCTTCCACCACCCCCTCCTCCCTTTCTCCCCCCTCTCTTTTTTTGGGAGCTGCTGAGCTGCTCTGACACCCTCTCCAAAGACGGGCTGGCAGAGAGGAGGGGAGGCTGCTCCAGCCAGAGTCCACCATTTCCACCGGGGGTGCAGAATGGGGTCTGTTTCTAACCAGCAGTTTGCAGGTTAAGTGAAAATTTCATACCCAATTCTTCCTTTCCCTTCTCTCTCTCTCCCCCCACCCCCCCTCGCTCAAGGAAGACTCTTTCCTCCTTTTCCCTCTTTTTCTCTATCTCTGCCCTCCATCCCTGTTTTGAAAATCAGCGGTGTGCTCTGAAGAGCTTTCCCTCACCTCTTCTCATTTTAGGAATAGTTTTACAGCTGTTTTCAATCAATCCTCTTCATTTTTAAAAGGAAAGATTTGCGTTGATGCTTTCACATATTCTTTCAAAAATGTTAATTTTTGAGCGAGCGGCCGTTTTAGTTACTTTCTTGCTTCACCATGTGCTTTTTCTTTATAAGAATTGGGGAGGGCGGAATTTTGGAAACTTTTTGGGTGTATCTAGGCAGCTACAAACTTAGGCAACGTTTTCTTGGGAGCAGGTCCCATTAAACGCGGCGAGGTTTCTTCAGAGTAGACATGCGTTGAATTGCACGAGTTGTGATTTTGTGCTTTGCTTTTAAAGAGGAACTACAGTATATGTCTATACGCTTAAAGAAGCGTATATATTTCCAAATGGTTTCGACAGACCAACACTTCGCTTCCCAGAGTATTGTATAAATATTTTGTATTTCCATATAATCAATGTCCATACATACACCTCGAATGCTTTAGAATAGTTTGAAAATGGACTAGTGGTGTGACACTGTCCCATCCACTAGTTTACTTTTACTCCCTCCCCCCATCCTGTGAAAATAGTGTGGGATCCACCCCGCAACCCGGGATGGCATAGATTTGGAATACACCGATTTCTTCGATGTTTTGGAGCTGCGTTTTCTTTTTTGGGCACCCTACGGAATTTGGAAGAGGGGGAGCGAGTTCTTGGTATCCCTCCCCCACTAATATGTTTTGAATCCTGCCCTTCCTGATCTTCCATGGATGAATATGAAGACTTGCGATTTAGTCCTCTTTCTCCCCCCCCCCCCCCGGCCAAATAACCCCAGAGCCGAGGCTGCTCTCTGCATGGCTTCCTGCTTAGCCTTCTGCGCGCTCAGCAGGGCTGGAGCTCTCCGAGGACGACGATGGCGTTTCCCGCGGGGGGCTGGGGGGCCGGCCGGGAGGTGAGCCCCCTCTCGGGCGTCCCAACCCTGGGTGGCCCCCGGAGGTCCCGCGCTCCCTCTGTTGCGCACCCGCTGGCCCTTGGGAGGAGCGGGGAGGGGGACCCCCCTCCTTTGGCTGGACTCCGGCTGATGATCCTCGGCGCGTATGTTTCCAGGTGGCTGCGCCAAGGCGGGCGAGGAAGAGCCCACGGGGGACTCGCCCCGGCCGGACGAGGAGAGCCAGCCGCTCCTGCATGGCGCCGGGATCTGTAAGTGGTTCAACGTGCGGATGGGCTTCGGCTTCCTCTCCATGACCACCAAGGAAGGCATCGCCCTCGAAAGCCCGGTGGATGTTTTCGTGCATCAGGTAAGGGGTTTGGTGGGGGGGGGGGGACGGCGGCAGGGAAGCGGGGCTGCCTTGGTCCGGGGGGGGGGGCGGGCCCGAGGAGGGCTGAGCCCGGGCGACCCCGGCCTGGGGCCTAGGGCGCCGCCTTGGCGTGGGCCTTCCAGGCTGGACGCAGCCGGGGTGGAGTTTGCACGCGCGCGAAGTTTGGGAACTGCTGCAGGCCTCGTGGGCTGAGCTGATCCGGAGCAAACCGGGCTATGTGGACGGGGAGATCTGCCCCCCTCTCTAAAAAAGAGGGGGCAGCTAGTTTCTCACGTTCTCTCTACTCTTTACTGAGGAGGAAATCCCCCCCCCCCATTGGCTCTTTACTCGGTTCGGTGCCTGACTGTATACCGGATTTGAATGCAGGCCGCCTGCCTGGTCCCCACCCCACCCCACCCCCGATCTTCCTTCCTTGCTGCTTCTACCCACCCACGGCACTAGGCCTCTCTCTCTCTCTTTCTCGAGGCCAGGAGGGTCAGTTCCTGGGTTCCTTTTCTTCCCGTGATCTCAGGGTTCAAGAGTTAGGTTGCTGTAAAGTGATATCAGATTGATTTCATTCCCCCACCCCACACCTCCTTTTCAAAATGGGTCGCTTGGGGATTTGCCTTGAGAAGGGGGGAAAGGGGCGAGGGAGCGCGCGCCGGGATTATTGCTGTGTTAACCAGGCGTGAGGTGGTGTTAATGTAGCTTTAAAAGAAAAAGGAAAAAAAAGAGAACGCCGGCAAAACACGGATCAAAATGACGACAGGAAATTGGCAGTTGTAGAAGATGCTGAGATACAGTGTTCCACATGTTTAAAACTTTCCCTCTCCCAGCTGGAAGTGGGGGAGGCCTTTTGCTTTGATTTCCATGACTGTAATGTTGGGAAGGTCATCCAGGGACACGGGGGTACAGTGTTGCAGCACAAAATCCAGATGGGACCAGACTTGAAAGTACGATAGCCAGGCATCTTAATATGAGCTTTAAACAGTTATGAAAATGATAACATGATCCTGAATGCATATTGTTATAATTCAAAGGATGCCCTCTTTTACATCGGGATATCAAAGCTCTATAAGGTTTTGTAAAGTTGATTGCAAAATGCTTTGCTAAAAAAATTACCGGTAAGCCTCCCCCTTTGGTGCCACACTCTTCCTGACACCTGTGCTGCGCTGCCAATATTTCCCTTTAGCAAACCATCTTGTTGCTCACCTGAGCCACTTTTGGGGGGAATAGTTAGCTGCAGTTTCAGAAGGTCCTTTAAGGATTTGTTTTGTCCATGCCACCACCAGTATGAGGTGTGGTACTTTTGTGGGTGTAGATGGCAAGGGTATTCAAGGGGCTTACTTTGGGGGTTAACCTTTGATGCAATATGGTTTCATCCAGTGGTTTAGAGCAGCTGATGTGAGCTGAAGTTCATCAACTTCAGAAAGGAAGTTGATTCGGAAAGAAATTGATGGGTTTCTCCACATATTGAAATTATATAATTCACTATTCCAATATGTGATGATGGCACTGGAGTAGTGGCTTTTAAGGAACAGAGAAACTCATGGTGGAAAAGACTGATTAATGGCTATTAGGTATTGTAGCTAAATGGATCTTCCATGTTCTGAGAGAGCCTGGCTCTGAATTACTTGGTGGGACAAGCAACAGTCATCTTCATCCCCTGCTTGCAGGTTTAACATATTTTCAGATTAGGTGGACCCTCCTATAAGCCAAACCTTATGATAATGCTTTTTAATTTTTTGGGTTGCCTAGATGAGATGGAACCACACATTGGATCAGCAGCTTCTTTTACAGCTGTATTTTGCCCTGGTATACAGGATCACTTTTTACATATATACTGAGGATTACTTTTTGTTACTGAAGATGTCACCTGAAATGAATGTCAAGCTTTGCTAATATGAAAACTGCTGTGTTTCTCGTTTTTTTTAATGTTCTCTTTCTTGCAAGAGACCTGTGCATTTCATTTAGGGCTGGATATAAGTAACTAGCGGATGCTGATCCTTTTAAATATGGGGATCAGCTATCATTTGTTCCTTTGTCCCACCAGATCTCTATGCAACTTGAGATCTGCATAAGCATCTACTAGAAACTGTTTTAATATAGGTTGGGATCCTTTATGCACTTACCTGGGAGAAAGCCCCATTGAACACAGTGAAATTTACTTCTGAGTAAACATGCATAGGATTACACCAAGCCTCCTGTTTCACCCTACACTTCATTGTAAAACTGTGCTTTTATATATGTCTACTCAGAAGTAATCCCCATTGAGTTCACTGGGACTTACTCCAAGGTAAGTGCATCCTCAATGCAGACTTCTGTCCTGCTTTCTCTCCTCTAACCCCACTTTTGTTTAATATGCAGCCTGATAGATTTCTGGAGAACTTGAAAACTTGCTTATTATTTTGTAGTGCTTTGGTTAGGCCTAATCAAAGTAGCATCAGATTGTTGGTTTTTGAATTTTTTTCAAATAGGTCAGCATAGTTTCCTGTTCTTTTTGAAGCAACCTATTAGTATCCATAATGGAGTCAACAGTTGCAGAGACATTGCACAAGGTTCTTCAGTTAGCTAACAAAGTTAGTTCCCCCTCCCATCACAAATAAAAATTTTTGAGCCACTTCTAGATCAGCCTACTTTTCTTTTGGACTCCGTGGCAAATATTTTCATTTGTGTCTTTGTGGAGCCTCTTTGCAAACCTTGTAATGGAGGGGGGGGGCAAGATAAATTGTGAGTAGAGGATTTGTTTTTCTTTTTTGTGTGTAAATCGTTTTTCTTATCTCTCTGTCCCTTTTTGTACTGGCCAAGGAATTGATGGCAGAAACCATTTTGATGTTGTAGTAGAGACTTGAGATTGGTGAGCTGATACTCCAAAATAAAGGAAATCAAGTACACACACAAACACACTTCCATTTCAGATGGAAGGCTAGATGCTAAGCATCTGAGCATGAGTGATCCTGCTAAAATGAGGAACTCCTGTTCAGAAGAAAACCTACTCACTTTGTCAATGCTGATAGTCTGGAAGAAGCTTCAAGCACATGTTTTTTTTGTGTGTGACTTCCACTCAGTTCGGTGGCACAGATTCCCTATACAGCCCAGTCCTCTGCATATTTACTCAGAAATAACTTCCACTGAGATTAGTGGTGTTTACTCTCAGGTACATTTGCAAAGAATTTCAGCCTTACAATGCATTTTTACTCAGAAGTAAGCTATTGTGTTAACCTGGGGTTTACCCACAAATAAGTGCATTTTGGATTCCACCCTTAATGAAAGTTTGTTGCAACAGAAGTGGACACATAAAGTTCAGAAGGTGCTTTAAATTTAGCTTGGCAGGGAGGACGGCAGGGGCAAATGAACTTGTGTTGCATGTGTGTAAAAGTTTAAAGTGAATCACTGTTGATTCTGGGGTGGGAATTTGGATTTTTATAAGGTCTGTTCATGAGGTGCCAGGTGCTGAAATCCTAAAATCATTTGCTTTGTTGCTGTTACGGTGGCGTTACTCTAGAGCAAGTGGGTTGCTTTATATATGGACACAGTAAATGGCTTCTTTTGAGAACTTCTCTTGATTCCAACTACTCAGTTCTTCCCTAGGGTTTTGCTTTCCTTCCCACCAGGCAGATGGCAAATCTGTAAAAAAGAAAAGAGAGAATGGATGTGACCCCTGATTTCTGCATTTTACTCCCCCTCTGCCCTCAGAGAACGGTTTCCCCAGGTCAGGGCCTGGATATATTGATGGAAAAGCCCAGAGGGAATAAACATGGAATGCTGATTTCCTTGTTCCAGAGGGATGCAGATTGCAGCATGAGGATATAAGTGAAGAGGACCAACGCTTTGTTTTAGCTACACTGCCAGTCACTTTGGTATGTGGCTGAATTTTTTAGTGTTGGCTGAAATTGGGAGAATGAAGCCCAATGCAAGTCCATTTTTTTGGAACTGGTTCTGCATCTATGTAGAAATGCCTGGTTCCTGTTCTAAGGAAAGTGGCCTTCCCTTTTGTGCTTGAGTGAGGGTTTGTGAAATGCAGAGGCAACTTCAGGTACTGGAGGCGGGGTGGGAGTCCTCTGCTCTCCCCAGCATTTATTGCCCCAGACAGTCTAGTTTTCTGATTGCAGGCACTAATAGTCTTGCACCCTCAAAGAAAATTAAATAGTTTGAGTGTCTCTGGTGTCCTAACAGCTTTGCTTTGCCTTGCACCCTCCGATTCAAGAAAAATAACCCAAAATTCCAGCTTCCTCAATTCATTCTTCATTGCAGTGCATGTGGTGTGGGAGTCCTGAGGATGCACTTAGTACTACTACTGTTATAAATCAGGTTGCCCATATTTTTAAGGGGAAAATGTAAAGGTTACAGATGAAATCAGGAGTGGGGAACCTAAGACTCACAGCATGTTTGCAATTCCCATCATCCCTGACCAATGGCCGTGGTGTCTAGGGCAGAAGTGAGTTAGGGGTCTTAACAGCACCTGGTTCCCCACCCTTGGACTAGAGAGAAGTCCAGGCCTTTCTATGTTTAAAGAGAATCTCCATAGCCAAAGACAATATAACAATGAAAAACAAGTCAAGGGTGGCTCCAAGTATGAGCCCCCCCCCCCCCCGACAAAATGCCATTGGTGGTCTCCTTTTGTCATCAGTTTCTCATGCACCCATAAATCTAGTAGCTGACTAATCAGTGTCTCCAGACCTCTGATAGCATCACACTGAATTTCCCCGGCAGTTTTTTAGCAGATAAAGAGCAGCAGGAGTCGTGTCTAAACAGCAGGCAGGACTCCTGCTGCTTTTTAACCTTCTCTGCACCCATGGAAATGAGTGAAGACCCTGCCTCTCTCCCAAACCATCTGGGCATGCCAGAGGGCATGGGGGACTGGATTGGTGGGGACCAGAAAATGATGACTGACTCATAAGCTGAGTCTCTCTCTCTCTCTCTCTCTCTCTCTCTCTCTCCCTCCCACTACAATGACCCCTCTGGTGGGCTTCCAGGAGGTGAGTATCAGCCCTGCAATCTGTGTTGGGTTGCTGGGAGTCATCCACCATTTTAATTACACTGTACTCCCACAGCGCTGCTCTGGGACATGATGAGCAGCTTAAAATGGTGGCTTCGCAGCCATCCATTGCTCTTACCCCGTTGATTTGGCCCTGGAGTCGTAGCAGGTGGTAGGACCTAAAGGAAGTACAGTCGTACCTTGGTTTTCGAACAGCTTAGTTCTTTGGAAGCCGAATGTCCAACGGGGCTTCTGCGGCTTCTGATTGGCTGCAGGAGCTTCCTGAAGCCAATCAGAAGTCACGGTTTGGTTTCCAAACGTTTTGGAAGTCAAACGAACTTCCAGAACGGATTCCGTTTGACTTCCAAGGTACGACTGTACTGTATCTGCCCTGATGGACCCAGTTGAGGTGCTGGGTGCCAGCAGCTGCCAGAGGATGCCAGGTCTGTCTAGGGCAGGGGTCAGCAAGGTTTACCTCACCTGAGCTGGTTCACTCCAGCAGAGATCCCTCCATGGGCCGGATTGTGCGCGCGTATGAGTGCGATTGCCCGTGATTTCTGGCGTCTGTGCAGACGCAATTTTTGGCATTGCGGAAGCGAGTCCCTATGTCTCACTGTACCGGCTTAGCGCAGGTGGCTCGTGGGCCTGTTAAATGACCCCTGTGGGCTGTTTGTGGCCCATGGGCCTTAGGTTGCCTACCACTGGGCTAGGGCCACCATGAGACACAGCAGGGGAGGCCCTCACCTTCACGCCACACTTGCAAGCTTCCAACTGCTGTTGGAAGCAGTGCAAAACTAGATCTTGATCCAGTATGTGGTTGTTTACACATGCGTTAGAATCAGGTAGTATCTCTCCAAATGTGATAAACCAGACCGTGCTGGTACAGGCTGCAGGTGGAGGGTCACAGTTTTGAATGTTTCTCTATGGAACCCCTCCCTCCAAACTCCCTGCAAGTGGAACACTAATGCAGCAAAGAAAGAGGAGATGGGATAGAAAGCTTCTTCCTGGGTGCGCTGCCTCCCCCCTTGTAGGATGTCTTTTATTTTTCTGAATAAAATAAGGCACTCCCTTCCTCTGCAATCTGAAGCTCTGCAGACTATACCACCATTTTGTGCAACATGCAGAGCAGGACTAAATAGTGTTGCTTGTGGTTGTTCTTACTATGTGGCACTTTCTAGTTGTGCAGTGTGCTTTACAGCCCTTCTTTAGAGTGGGTTGACAATCTGTATTCTGGGGGAACCTGGGGTGCATTGTGAGCTGATCAGTGTTTCCCCAGGACTATCACTGGTGGAAGATAAGCATTGCCACTATATCTACCCCTATGTATCTTCCCCAGCAGTGTACAAATGCAGGACAGTGCTGGCTGTGTTTTTAAGGAGTGTTCTTGCTTTACATGGGGCAAATGAGAGGCCATTCTGAGCTGAGTATGCAAACTACAACAGGCCCCTCCAAACCCTCTGTGGTTTGGGGGCTCATCAGCTGACAAGCTAATGTCTACAGCTTGAAAACCACAGGGGCAGGAGATTGTTATCAGTAAAAGGAGTTGAACAGAGAGCCACAACCCACCTTGCAATTGATAGTGAAATCAGTACAGTTCAATTTCCTGAATACTGTACTGTATTGAACTTGTGTCTTGTGAATATAGTGACTTGTGTATCCACATCAAGACTCCCTCTTCCTCCCCTCTCCCTTCCCCTCTCCCTCCATTCTGGTGCTAGAAAGGTGGCCTTATATGGGTTCTCTGGAGCTCTTCATCTTAGTCTTTTACACCTGCCTTGCAAACCCTTTAGCTGCACCTTTCCCCTCCTCTGCTGGACTGCCATGTTACAATGAATGCCCAAAACATTGGCAAATGTCTGCATTCCAGAGCAAAATTCTGTGTCTACAACTGGACTGAACACTGACAGTCATAGGGATTGTCAGCATTCAGTTCTTAATGCTGGAAAAGCAGGAGGGAAAATTGATCTCTTTGGGCCACCTGCATAATGTACAGTGGTACCTTGGGTTAAGTACTTCATTCATTCTGGAGGTCCGTTCTTAACCTGAAACTGTTCTTAACCTGATGCACCACTATAGCTAATGGGGCCTCCCGCTGCCGCGCAATTTCGGTTCTCATCCTGAAGCAAAGTTCTTAACCCGAGGTACTACTTCCGGGTTAGCAGAGTCTGTAACCTGAAGCGTCCATAACCTGAAGCATATGTAACCCGAGGTAACACTGTATCTGGGATTATTAGCAATTGCATTCACATGTCCTTAAGGCAGGATCTGAAGGCATATGATATAACAGCCCTAGCAGAGGCTGGTCAGTGCCTGGATGGGGCCCTACTTCTGTGCCCTAATGAGCCCCCTTGAATTTCATGAGGAAAGAAAAAAGTATAATACTATACATAAAAGTTTGAGATTTTCACTGGAACACACACACACACCATCTTCTCTGTTAATTTAATTCTGGGTTGGGGAGCTGCATGATTGCTAGCCATACCGGGCCTTCCAGGCTTCACCTGAAACCACACCCACACCTGAGGCCAGCAGAAAACAGGATGTGTGGGGAGTTCAGTCTTGCTTGCCAAAGAGGTGGTTGGATCTTGCCCATCTGTCAAAGTTGGCCTGTCAAGGTGGGGGAAACAAAGAACAGGTCCACTGGACCAAGAAGGTTCTCCGCCCTGGAATGTATCACAAGAGAAGTCTCTCAAAGTTGCTGGGGGGGCGGCGGACATCACTCAGTGGTAAAACACATGGTTTGCTAGCAAATGGTTGCTGCCATTTGCAGCTAAAAATATTGGGTACCACCAGCCCTTTAGTCAGAGGCTCTGGAGACCCACTGCCAGTCAGAGTAGACAATACTTGATATTACTTGATAGGCTGCTATAAAGTAGCTTTCTATGATAAATTTATTCTCACAAGTTTTATCAAATGTAGATTCCCCCCCAGGCTTAAGGAGCTCAGGGCAATGCACAGTGCTTTCACCCACCCCTTATTCACACTATAACTTTGTGAGATAGGTTAGGCTAAGCTAAGAGATAGTGACTAGACCAACCTTATCCAGTAGGTTTCATCTCCTCAGTCTTGGTCCAACACACTTCCAGGGGAAGGCAACTTGCAGTCTCAGGCCTGATTTAATGCAGGTGACAAAGAAGTGGGAAAGGTAACATCACCACCACCCTATATTTTTCTCTGACTCTTTAAGACCACCAGCACCCCATATTCTCTCTCTTTCTCTCTCTGCCCCTCAGCACCACCCCACATTTCTCTCTCCCTCAGATCATCACCTCCCTATATTATCTCTCAAGGAGATTACTGCCCCATATTCTCTCACCCATGTCAGGCTGGCACTCCTTCCCTCCCGTCTGACAGATTTCTTTTTTTTGGGGGGGGGGGTGCAGCCCTTGACAGGGAAAATATGCCCCTTCCGGCTCTAATCACAGTATTTAATATTTGGTGACTCTTAGCTAAATCAGTTTGCATTTAAGGGGGGCCACAAGATTCTTTGTCTTCTTTCCTGCTTGCTAGAAGACCTTTGGAAGCTGTGAAGGGTCCCTATTTGGACACCCTGGTCATTCACAAAGCCACAGTGACATGAGAGAGTGGCTGGAAGTTGGGTTAGCTGGTCCTACTGCCCAGGGCTGCCTTTTCTAGACAATTCCAAGCACTCTCATCTTGGCACCTTTAATGCTAAATCGGGGAT
Source organism: Podarcis muralis (assembly GCF_964188315.1). NCBI lineage: Eukaryota > Metazoa > Chordata > Lepidosauria > Squamata > Lacertidae > Podarcis > Podarcis muralis. The sequence continues at coordinate 65,604,879 of NC_135661.1, read as the reverse complement.
GCAGGAAGAAGTGCCCGAAATTGCCAGTAAGGATGGGATTATTTTAATCTAAACTAACAAATCAGCAAGGCCCCATTAAGAATCGAGGAGAGGCATCTTTAGCTTGCCTGATCGCAACTCATTCATTCATTCATTCATTCATCACCATAGCTTGCCTGATCACCATTCATTCTGGCTGAAGATTAATTAGGACACATACACATGCAAGGCACCCTGAGAAAAAGTGACTTCCCTCATGCCTCCTGTCCTGGGCCATAGAATCTGAATAGTTTCCTAAGCTCAGATCTGCCCCTGAGGTTTATAGGTTCCTGCTTTGATTATGTGTTAAGTGGTTCACTTGGTGTTAGAGTGCTGAAGAGTGAATGGGGAGCCATGCTTAGCTTCTCATGCCATAGTTGCTCTAAGGTTGAACAGCTTGAAAGGTTACAGGATGATGGCAGCGAAGCCATTGATACTAAGTAGGGAGCTGCCTTCCATGGAGTCCAGGCCATTGGTCCATCTACCTCAGTTTTGGCTACACTGAGCAGCTAGCTACAGCTCTCCAGAGCCAGGCTGGAGGCATTCCTAGAGATGCTGGGAATTGACTCTAGGACCTTCTGTGTGTAATGCGGATGCTCCGCAGGTAGGGAACGGTCTTCCTTCAAGTAGGAAGTTAGAACATCAGGGGGAAAGTCTGAAATTCAGTGTTTGCCCTGCTATGTTTAGGTTTTTTTCTACTTGGTTTTTAAATGTGATTTCCCACCTCTTGCAGTCTGAACTGGTACAGCCCATTCTACCTTTTCATTCTCTCTTCCCTGAACTACCTGTCCATATCTGTAGATTGGGAAAAAGTGTTGTACACTCCTCCAAGGAAGTTATCCCTGCCTCTTTCTGTAGAATTACATGAGAACATCATTTCACACAAGGGTTGTCTCCAGCTGTAGCCCCTGAGCTTCATCCAGGTGTTCCAAACTGCGCCTATGCATTTGTGGTTGAAGATGGGAGAGACCACCCTCATCACATTAAATATATTGATTTTTTAAATTGTATTCTGATTGCCTCTCTTATTTCTTACATGCTGCATTTTATTGTATTTCATATAATTCAAACTGTAATATAATAAAATACGGGAAATAAAAAGAAGCAATCAAAATACAGTTAAAAACCATGCAGCATTACAACTGCTACAACAAAATAATAATAATAATAATAATAATAATAATAATAATAATAATAATAATAATAGAAATAATTCCAGTTACAGATAGGTAGCCGTGTTGGTCTGCCATAGTCAAAACAAAACAAAAATTCCTTCCAGTAGCACCTTAAAGACCAACTAAGTTAGTTCTTGGTATGAGCTTTCGTGTGCATGCACGAAAGAAGGTATCTGAAGAAGTGTGCATGCACACGAAAGCTCATACCAAGAACTAACTTAGTTGGTCTTTAAGGTGATACTGGAAGGAATTTTTTTTGAATAGAAATAATGTGATTTTCAAGTGGTCCATGGGCAGAAGAAAAAGAGGCCAAGAGTGTGAGCTGAGAAATCTCAGTTTCAAATTTGCTCATTAGTCATGAACTCACAAGGCCGAGCTTAGGCTCAGCTGCCCTCCCTTGCAAAAAGGAGCAAACAGGTTATTATCTTACAGGACTATTGCAAGAACTTCTAGATAGATTGTACTTGGTGACTTTTGATCACTCTAAATTGCTGTGTAAATGCTAAACTTTTAGTGTGCTGGGACCTCCACTTTGGCACTCCTGGCTTGTTTATATCCGGCAGGCACCTTCACTGCATATATCAGGCATAGGCAAACTCCGGTCCTCCAGATGTTTTGGAACTACAGTTCCCATCATCCCTAGCTAACAGGACCAGTGGTCAGGGATGGTGGGATCTGTAGTCTCAAAACATCTGGAGGGCTGGAGTTTGCCTATGCCTGGCATACATGCTGTCAGTGCCTGCTTAAAACTTTCTTAGGCAAGCATATCCAGACAAGTTTGTAAATTTTAATATCATGTTAGCTTATTGTTGATTTTGAAATGTTTTTCCTTGCTTTGGATTAATAATCTTAAATGTTTTATTTTACCCCCTCCCCAACCACTTAGAGGGTTGCATTTTTCAATCAAGTGATATATAAATTTTGTTAAATAAAATGATAAATACAACTACTACTGCAGCTTTTGATATCATCATCGTCATCATTACGATTTGATAATTTTCCAAATGGGTTGACCATTTCTCAGCGAGTCATTGGTCAACCAGAAATGAGTAGACAAAAAACTGGGAGAGCATCACAGAAAAAGTGTGTGTTCTTTGTCCATGGACAATGTCCTCGAACCAGACAAGGTCTGCTTTAAGTGCAGCAGAGCCCATTGATAACCCTCTCCTGGTCATTTACACATGTGAATGATAACCCACAGGAAGTAACTGTGGGAGAAAGAAGGGAACTGGCCTCTTCAGATCTATTAAATCACTTTATTACAGGAACCAGCCCTGAATAGCCCTTCCTGGCAGGGGGTTAGTCTCCCTCTCCCTCTCTCTCCTCTCCAACCATCTCACCCCTCCCTCCTCCTCCTCCTCAACTGATAACAAAGCAATCAAAATTTTGGCAACCTGGGAGGCCAACTGGGTTACCTTCCCTCCAGCAAGTTGTGATCTGGGTAGATAATATTTGGAGCCCATGCTCTTAGGTGTTCAGAAATGGAGCATCCCTTTGTGGGCCGTGAAAATTGTGGAAAGAATGGCGCATGTAGAGATAGGCTTTTTGGCTTGAAATAGGATGCAGATAATTTTACATTGGGAAAAGCCAGACTCTGGTTTGGTGCCTCCATTAAACTAAAGGGCCAAATCCATTGATCCTTCAAGCATCAACAGAGCTCCAGTGATTGTCACCCCATTAAATTACAGATATTCCACACCTGCTTAACCATGTCCCACTGAATGCCAGCCCCAAAGAGGAAAGCCTTAAGCTCTTCTGGAACTTATTTAAGTTTGATGGACCTCTAATGGAAGGGAGTTCCACAACTGCCAAGGAATAGCCTCTGCCAACAACCTCCCCACCCACTAAAAAGGTGTCCTGTTCAAACCCTATGCTGTGCATAGTTAAGAAGGCATTATCTATTGGTTTTAACCATTGTGATTCTGTCACTATTAAGGTGCTTGTTGTTTGGGGAATATGCCAATGGTGCCTTAGCCAAATTGGTGCCCTCCTGGTGTTGTTGGGCCAGTACCATAATAAGCCCCAGTCAGCATAGCCAATAGCCATGGATGATGGGAGTTGTAGTCCCCAGCATCTGAATGGCACTCCATTGGTACCAGCAAAGACAAACAATATTTATTACTGTAGCATAATATGTTGTGGACCAGAGCCCACTTCATCAGATGCACGTATTTATGTCAACCTTCACTAGTTTGGTTCTCTTTTGATGCTTTGGACTGCAACTCCTATCACCTTTGGCCGGCATGGTGTTGGCTGGAGCTAAGAACAAAAGAAGAGCCCTGCTGGATCAGGCCAGTGGCTCATCTAGTCCAGCATCCTGTTCTCACAGTGGCCAACCAGGTGCCTATGGGAAATCCGCAAGCAGGATTCAAGCACAAGAGTCCTCTCTGGTCCTGTGGGCTCCAGCAACTGTCTCCAGTCCACAAATGCTTCTGCAACAGTAAATCTGTTAAGTCTATAAGGTGCTACAAGGCTCTTTGTTGCAGTAGAATAGACCAGTACAGCTACTCTTCTGGAATTTGTCACTATGGCCACCAATTAATTATTCTCTTGCTCTGCTTTGTCTTTCAATCGCTGAGACTGTTGTGGCAGCAATAGTGAGTCAAACATCTCCCTGGAAATGAGGGGGTTATGCACGTCGGAACCAAATGTAAAGAAAGAGCCCTTATAGATGGGCGAGTAGCTTGTTCCACAGAGAAATCAGGAGCATCATCAACAGCTAGGAGAAGCAAGCACTGCATTATGACATATAATTATATTTTGCAGTATCTGGGGAAAGGATTAATCCTCATCAGCAAACTTAAGTTGATGAGTGTGGCCAACTTCTATGTTCTCAAGACCGCGTCTGTTTTGCAGACAGTATCCTGAGGGTGGGGTTTAAAAAGTGTATTGCCTGTAGAAAGCCAGTTTTCTATCCATTGTTCTAACCAATTTGCTATCATATAGCTATAAGTCCCCCCCACCTAGAGAACTTTTGTGCTGAGTCCTAAGAGCTTTTCATGTAAGACAGGCAGAGCCAACTCGCACTGGCCAAGTCTGCATGGCCAATGGTCAGGGATGATGGGAGTTGTAGTCCAATAACATGGGTGGGTGGTGAGTTGGTGAGCCTTCAGATGTTGGACTCCAGAACCTGCTTAGTTTGAGCAAGGCTACTCCCTTAAACCAGGGGGCAAACTACTATCATCTTAATCCCATGTTGTTTCCATCATGCCTGACTATTTGCTATGCTGGCCAGGACTGATGGGAATTATAGTCCAAAACATATAGAGGATGCCTGATTGGGGAAGGCTGGTCTTTGGAGTGTGACTGCATTCTTGTCTTGCTGTCCTGCCTTCGTCACCTTAGCTGAGTCCCTGCTATGAGCACAAGAGATTCCATGCATCATTTTCTCACATCTGAATGATTTGAGAACACTTTGCGGTAGTAGCCACAGTAGCACTTTATATGAAAGTTGTGTCCCTTAGCATATCGTTTTCAAAGTTTCTGCTCTTCTGCCACTTAATTCCAGCAGCTTGCTTTCTGAGAGTTGGGGCAAGCATGCACATTCATGGTTTTTTAGTTGAATTGACTGCCTCAGCAGTTTTGATTGACAGTGGTTTTGCAAGGGCATTGGGATTGAACAGGCATGCAGTCACTATTTTGATTCACTGATAAAATATTACCTAAGTCAGTGGTTCTCAAAGGGTGTTGTGCATGCCACAATGGTGTGGCAGGAGAGGATGGCAAGTGTGTCAGGAAGAGTCAAGAACAATCCAAGAAACATTTAAGTATAGAATAGTTGTAGTAATAATAATAATAATAATAATAATAATAATAATAATAATAATAATTTATTTATACCCTGCCCATCTGGCTGGGTTTCCCCAGCCACTCTGGGCGGCTTCCAACAGAATATTAAAATACAATAGTCTATTAAACATCAAAAGCTCCCTAAACAGGGCTGCCTTCAGATGTCTTCTAAAAGTCAGATTGTTGCTTATTTCCTTGACATCTTATGGGAGGGCGTTCCACAGGGCAGGCGCCACCACCAAGAAAGCCCTCTGCCTGGTTCCCTGTAACCTCACTTCTCGCAGGGAGGGAACCGCCAGAAGGCCCTCGGAGCTGGACCTCAGTGTCCGGGCAGAATGATGGGGGTGGAGATGCTCCTTCAAGTATACCAGACCAAAGCCGTTTAGGGCTTTAAAGGTCATCACCAACACTTTGAATTGTGCTCGGAAATGTACTGGGAGCCATAGTTAGGTCAAATGAGGCCTAAATGAGATTCCCCAGCAGAAGAAAGCTCACACCTCTAATTCAGTTTGTATGCATACTTAAGGTGCATTTAAGAGGCTCGTTTATATGTATATTATGGGAATGGTCTTATGTAGCCGCATTGTTTCATACTTTCTGAATGTCCCATGATCATATTATAAAATAGTTGTGTTCTGTGTTATAAAGGAGGCCTAGAATCATGTGTGCTGCTCTTGGCTCCTTGCACGATGGGTGGATAAAAATGTCCTTCTCTAAGTGACATTTTGCTCTCCCCATATTTATTTATTTATTTACCTACTTAACTTATATAGCTGCCCCATAGCAGTACTACTGTAGGAAGTCAGTGTGGCATAATGGTTAGAGTGTTGGAGATGAGTGTTCCAGTTCCAACTCAGTCATGAAGCTCACTGGGTGACCTTGGGCCAGTCACAGCCGCTTAACCTATCTCAGGGTTGTTGTAGGGATCAGCTGAGGGAGGGGGGGTGAACCATGTACTCCTTGGAGATAAAGGAGAAAAGCAAGAAACAAGCCCTTCTGCTTACCTGCTTTAGAAAGTTGGAGGGACCGGCCAGATAGAGATGCCAGTTGCCAACCTTGCCAGAGGTCTCCACACGGTCGCAATTTGACCTGCACCAGTAGTAAAAGGTACCTTGGACCTGGCGGATTTCAGTCACCCCCTTTCCTCCAAATATTAGGTTAATTAGCATACCAATTCTGGGTTGCTTGTGTTATCACCAGCGCTACTTTGTACCACCCCTGCCATTGTTTTGTTTGTTTGCTTTTTAATTTCACAAACTTATAAACTGCTTCGCAGCCTGAAGCTATTAAAATGATGTACCAGAAAACAAGAACAAGATAAAAATTCAAGGAACAACTAAACCTATTCTTACGGGCTCTAAAAGCAATAAAACAGTTCCTAAAAATTCTGAAAACAATTTCAACAGATGTGCAATTAATATTAACCATAAATAACTGTTGAAGAAGGGAAAGACTTCTTTAACAAAAACATCTTCAGAAATATATTGTAATATTATAATATAATATATATTATATCATATGTCATCCATCTGACTGCATTACTCCAGACACTCTGGGTGGCTTCCAATAAATTAAAACACAGTAAGACATCAAACATTAAAAACTTCCCTAGTGTAGGTGCCTAAACAGTACCTGATTCTTACCCAGCCTGATATATATTTCATTTTCCTCTATCCTCACTGTTTACAATCTAACCACACAAACCTCAGTTATACTCCCATTTATTTATACTTTCCAACTTAATACTTCATGCATCTAATAAAGTCAGTGCAAGTTTATGCCACAATAAACTTGTTATTTATTTAAGGTGCTGCAAGCCTCATTGTATTTTTCCTAAGGGAAGCTTTTACCAATGGTAGGAAGAAAGTATTACAATATATTTCAATAGCTGTTGCTGAAAGAAAAACGGGACACTGGCAACAAATTTAATTTGATTTATATTAAAAGACAAAGGCAGGAAATTATATTATATGGAGAAAATAAGGAAGAAGGAAGGTTCTCATTGCCACATGTAATGTAACAATTCTCAAGCTGTTTGAGTCAGTTCATTTTATGGTATCTTGATCAGAAAATAAGTACTTTTGTGTAGTGTTAGAAACTCATACAGTGGTACCTCGGGTTAAGTACTTAATTCGTTCCGTAGGTCCGTTATTAACCTGAAACTGTTCTTAACCTGAAGCACCACTTTAGCTAATGGGGCCTCCTGCTGCTGCCATGCCACCGGAGCCCAATTTCTGTTCTTATACTGAAGCAAAGTTCTTAACCTGAAGCACTATTTCTGGGTTAGCGGAGTCTGTAACCTGAAGCGTATGTAACTTGAAGTGTATGTAACTTGAAGCGTATGTAACCCGAAGGTACCACTGTATATATAAGCTAGGCACTAAATGGCTTCTTTAACCAAGGTTACAGTTGCCGCAGCAGAATACCACATTTCTCCATGTATAAGACTAGGGTGGGGTTTTTTTATTAAAAAAGCATGTTGAAAATTTGGGCTCGTCATATACACAGGTAGTGCTGAGGGTGACATGCAATTGGTTGAGTCCCCCGAAATAGGGGGTGTCCTATACATGGGGGCGTTTTATACACTGAAAAATACGGTATCTAGTTGCCATTTTCAGGCAAGATGGCTCTAAAGTCTTAATTTTCAAATGATGGACTGACTGATCTCAGTTAAACATCTGGCTAGTTCAGATGACAGCCTTAAGCTAGGTTAAGAGCTTTGAGAACTTAAAAGAAGAAAAATCATTTTATCCAGGGCCAGCCCACATATATATTGGCCTCTTCCTACCTCATTTTCTTAGTGGTGACATGGACCATTCATAGCGTAAGAATATTCTTCACAACTGTGAGCAGGGCAATGGGATGAGTGAACACAAGCTACAACAATTAACTGTATCATTGTTCACTGCTCCCGCTGCACAGAAAGTGCATTTTGTTTCCTGAAATTCATCCTGATTGTGCACATAAAATATAATCGATAGATTTCTACAGGATGCGTACTAGTGTGCAAAAGCAGTCAAGATCCAATAATCCCCAGGTGTGCACCTTCAAATGGTAGAGATGTCAGGGGCCATCCTGGTGCCCAGGCATCAGGTGCAAAATGCTTGGCTGATTTCAAACACTGCTTTTGCGTAATGCTGAAAAGCAGTTTACAAAGGGGAAGCGTTTAACCACCTTGCTGCTATCTGCATGGACTGGCATTGGTTTTCCAGGGTTTTCAAAGACTGGGGTGTGTTGGGCTTTCCCAGCCCTGCCTGGAGATTCAACCTGGGACATCAGCACACAAAGAATGTACTCTCTCACTAAGCTAAGACCCTTCCCTTTCTGTTGCTGATATTCCACCCCCCACAAAAAAATACACCTGCTGATACACATCTGTGTGTCTTTATTTTGTGGGTCTTCTTGAGTGTTCTCTATGAAGAGAATACCAAATACATAAACTCATTATATCCTGTCAACACTAAACATTCTGTTTCTGCATGCTGGTGCAGCTCATGGTTTGTTGGAAGTGAGATAAGCAGCACAACTGGCTCAAGCAATGCTAAGCCAAACCATGGTATAGCTTTGGGTAGTGTGACAGCAGCAGGACTAGGGGAGGAACGAAGTGGTAATGATATTTCTTTCTGGTTACCCACACACTTGTTCTCACTAAGACATATTTTGGCTTCGCATTATGTGCAAACTGGGCCCACGTGTGCGTGGGGAAAGTGCTAAATAAAGTGATATAATTTATAGACAAGCAATATCTATTTATCTATGCAATATCTCCTATGTTTGCCAGACTCTTTGCTCTGTACGCTTCCACGTTTAACACTAAATCTGACTCGTACTGGTGCGCTGTAATATGTTATGTTGCTTTTTTGATTGGTTTGGCTACAGCAAGGTTGAGCAGAAGATGGACTGGGAGATCTCCGATTTACAGTAGCTCAGAAAAGATTGCTTGCTTCCAGTTGTTTAAAAATAGCAACAACAGCACTGACCTTTTATTAAGTTGAACCAAAGAAGCCCAAGCAGGAGTGGTCTTTGCGGGTGAAAAGACTGCAAGCTCTGTTCAGTTTTGGTACTGAAAGCAAATCCCTAGGCTCAGAATGCGCTCAGGGGCATCTTTAATTCTAACGCTATGGCTCAGTTCACACATCACAGTAAGCCATAGTTCATGGTTTACTATGAAGGTGGCTTTTAGTCTGATTTGTTTTTCCTGGCTGCTGCTAGGAGGAAACAAGCCTCTTTCTTGGTGGTATGCCTGACTGTGATGTGTTTCATGTCTAACAACCCATTGTTTCATAGAATCATAGTGTTAGAAGTAAACCCAAAGCTGCAATGCAGGAATTGCAGCTAAAGAATCCCTGAATCCAACCTCTGTTTAAAAATCTCCAATGAAGGAGAGTCTATTTGTGGCCAAGGTTGTGTTCTTGGCTTACTGATCACTGTCTGATGGAGCAAAACAAACCACATTTGTTTGTCTTCTCTGCATGCAAGCAAGAGAAGGGGCAAAAAGAACCCTCTTGGGCAGGGATCAGCAAACTTTTTCAGCAGGGGGCCGGTCCACTGTCCCTCAGACCTTGTGGGGGGCCAGACTATATTTTGAAGAAGAAAAAACAACAAATTCCTATGCCCCACAAATAACCCAGAGATGCATTTTAAATAAAAGGACACATTCTACTCATGTAAAAACACGCTGATTCGTGGACCGTCTGCAGGCTGGTTGGTATCTTGGAGTCCTAGTGGAAAAAAAGAGGGGTGAAAGCCCAATACAAAATTAGTTCTAAAAAGCTTCCAAAAAGTTTGAGGACCTCTGAGTTTCAAGTGCAGGCTGGGGTGTCGGATCATATTTTTCATTTGATTGCTTCCTCTGCCTATCACAGGGAGACTGAAGAATTCTGGTCTTCTCTATGCTTTGCTGCAGAGATGCGTGTCCCCCTGGGCAATGGGAAAACAAATCCTTTCCAGGAATGTTGCATTCCCATCTCTAAAGGTTCATATGCTAATTCCAGCAATTAACAGGAGTAGCTTCCTCATCCTCCCCCCTCACTTGCTCAGTGATTGAAAAAGGCCTGCTGCCTCTTTGTGGTGTATGCATACAGGTTTAAAAGAAGACTGATCTCTTCCTAGACTTGTAAATTTAATCAAGCGATTCCTTTTGTGCTCTTTATCTTTTGGAGAGATGTAATCATCAGAATCTTAAGGTTTTTTTATCTTGTCTTTTTGAAAGCAAAATCACATCTTGGCTGTGAAACCTAAAGGCTCAGAATCCTTGAAGGCAAACTTTCTGTATGTGGTTGGGGAGCTGTGACTCAGTTTCCAGATTTGTGTTTTTTTGTTTTTTTGTTTTAAAAAAGGAAGTGCTTCCTGTCTGAAATCGCAAAGCACCCTCATAACTTCCTTTGAATTGATCAGGAATTGTGCATGGAGATATGGGAGAGATTGAAGTCCTGAGATGAAAGCTAAATTGTCTGGATAAGTTTAATGTTTCTTTAGTTTAAGGAACTGCCTCATGTTTAAGAACGTTGTAGCCCCATAGAACATTGGTCCTCAGCTGGTGAGTAGCAGCCAACCATTAGGTTCTGACCTTACTTAAAATAGGTCGCATTCATGCTGCTATGATAATCTTTTGGAAAGATGGGGGAGAAGAAGAGAGTGAATCATTCAGAACATTACACCAATCCATAGTTTGTGCTAATTATGGTTTTAAACCCAAACCCTGGTTTCACTTTCCCAATATGCAAACAAACTGTAGTTTAAACCAGAGAACCTTTGGCCCTCTCTGGATGTTGTTCAACTCCAACTTCCATCAGCCCCAGCCTGCATGACCAATGGTCATGGATGATGGAGATTGTAGTTAAGCAATATCTCAAGAAAGATGTAATTTATCTGCTGTATGCCACCTTTCAATAACATTATTCTTGTGCTGTTGGGTTTTGAATTCTGAACTATATTACAACCCAGTGTCTCTAGTGTGTCTTAATATGTCTTGTTGTGTGCACTGCCTTGTGAAGGCAAGGCCATAAAAAGCAGTCTATAAATACTTTAAATAAACAAACAAATAGCTATGGCAAATACCAGGTACTTGCAAACTCTCCTGTGGCAGGGCACATGGCGTATTTCTCCCCACCTCAAGTTAAATTCATGGTATTTTAGACTGTAAACTCCTCATGTACTCTGCAAAATATTATGGGTATTGATGATGTAACATTAACCCAGCATGCACCTACCTATATAGGGGCGAGAAAACTGGTCCGGGGGCCAATCTTGGTCCACCTGAAGGTCCAGTTGGGCCCCAAGGTTCCTTTCCCCCAAAATACAACCACCTTCAACCATCTGATGTCACTAGATGGTGTCAGATGATGAGTGGAGTGGTAGTGGTCAGTCTTGCTGGGAGCTGCTTTTGCTAGTGCTTTTCCTGTGGGGAATGAACTGGTGAAGCAGACCCCTCTCCCACAGGTTAATTTTGGCAGGTGGGCGGGACCGCCCTATGAGTCACCTGATGCAGTCATGATGTCAGATGATGGACAGGTGGGTGGACATGCCCAGATGACAAAGGTGGCTCACAGGGGTGAAAGGAGATAAAGATCTGACCCACCAGGTCCAAAAGCTTTCTTCACCTCTGGGTGGAATCTACACACATATAAAAACAGTTCTGAAAATGCTTTTTTAAACAGCATTTTAAAAATTACTTTGAGTTTTCCATTAGGCTCACCATCGCCATCCAATGTCACATTGTATATTGCACTTAAAACACACTTAAAACATTTTATTTGCAGCTGTATAGCTTAGTCCCTGGTTTAATAAACTCCCCATACAGGATAGGAGTTGTAATGAGCTTTCCCAGGGATTTTTTTTTTTATAATGTTCTGTTGATTTGGTAAATGTTTATCTGTTAAATATCATTGCCATTTTAGCTTTGATTGTTTCATTATAGCTGCATCTCTCCCATGAAGCTAAAAAGGCCAAGGTGGCCTTCTTCCAACTGCTGTTGAGCTAATTCAGTTCAGTTGAGAGGTTAAGTTAAAGATAAACTCTTGTGATATTGCACCTGGAGTTTGCTCACCATGTTCCACATTTGGAATGGTTCAAAAGGGAGAAGGTGTGCATTTGAATGATGAGAACTAAGAAAGCAGAGGGGTGATCTACTACTGCTTCCTAAAGGCTTCTGGCTGACCAAAGCCATAAACAGAAAGTTAGATAAGTTGGACCTTTGGTCTGCTTCAGCAAGGCTTGTTCCCAGTGAAAACCAGGCAGATTCTTTCTGATGTTCATGCATTGCGTTTGCTCAGTAATGCATGGCGTGCTTATTTTGTTAATGTTTTGTAGTGGGAGTGAATGCTTCATAATCATTCCTCTTAACGGCAAACTCGGTTGGTGAGCGCCACCAGGATTACAGCCCAACCAGCTATACAGTGGTACCTCTGGTTAAGAACTTAATTCGCTCCAGAGGTCTGTACTTAACCTGAAACTGTTCTTAACCTGAAGCACCACTTTAGCTAATGGGGCCTCCTGCTGCTGCCGCGCCGCCAGAGCACAATTTCTGTTCTTATCCTGAAGCAAAGTTCTTAACCTGAAGCACTATTTCTGGGTTAGCAGAGTCTGTAACCTGAAGCGTATGTAACCCAAGGTACCACTGTAGTGAGAAACAGTGGTGGAGCTTCATGCTCCGGCACCGGGGGGGGGGGGGGCTGGCGCGCGTTCAGGGTTGTGGCGCGCCGCCCGCAGGGACATGGTGCGCTGCCTGTGGAGGCGTGGTGCCTAGTGTGGGCGGGGGACAGCTGCGATTGCACCCCATTAGGATCGCGCTGCCGGAGGCAGTGCGCTCCCCCGCACTTCTCTTCCTCCGCCAGTGGTGAGAAACAGCAGGGAGGTATCAGCCAGGTTTTGCAGGAGTTAGATTTTTTTTTTTTAAAAAAAACCATTTAAGGGAGAAAAGAAATGCCAGTGAGGGTTGGGCAAACTCAATATTCACAGAATATAGAATGACAGAAGGAAATGTCAAATTGAAAGAGGAAAGGATGTCCTGCTTGGAAGGAATGACTTAGAATCATAGAATCATAGAGTTGGAAGAGACCACAAGGGCCATCGAGTCCAACCCCCTGCCAAGCAGGAAACACCATCAGAGCACTCCTGACATATGGTTGTCAAGCCTCTGCTTAAAGACCTCCAAAGACGGAGACTCCACCACACTCCTTGGCAGCAAATTCCACTGTCGAACAGCTCTTACTGTCAGGAAGTTCTTCCTAATGTTTAGGTGGAATCTTCTTTCTTGTAGTTTGGATCCATTGCTCCGTGTCCGCTTCTCTGGAGCAGCAGAAAACAACCTTTCTCCCTCCTCTATGTGACATCCTTTTATATACTGTATTTGAACATGGCTATCATATCACCCCTTAACCTCCTCTTCTCCAGGCTAAACATGCCCAGCTCCCTTAGCCGTTCCTCATAAGGCATCGTTTCCAGGCCTTTGACCATTTTGGTTGCCCTCCTCTGGACACGTTCCAGTTTGTCAGTGTCCTTCTTGAACTGTGGTGCCCAGAACTGGACACAGTACTCCAGGTGAGGTCTGACCAGAGCAGAATACAGTGGCTTGCAGGAACCCTGAGCCAGAAGTATTTATCGAAGAGAGGATACACTGCAACATTTTGTTGTAGGCCTCCACTCATGATACACTGTATTTACGTTGCACTTTCTCACAGTGAAAGGCTTTGTATGCATTAGTGCTTCAGTCTTTATAATAGCCCTGCAAAGCCTGCTGGTTCTGCTATCTCCATATTGCAGGCAGGTGGGGGCAGGGAGTTGAGAGATTGTGAATCACCTAACAGAACATTCCTGAAACAAATAGCTGTGGATGTGGTGATTAGGGGGGGAAAAACATGCGACCAAAAGATTTTTAAATTTTGCCCCCAAAGAAAACTAGTTTTGAAGCATGATGGGTATAGTATCTGCTGTTTTTAAAAGCACCTTTTGTCTGAGAGACCACCCAACAAATTCCCTGTTGGGGCTGTGATTTGTTCACAGCCTGTTCTCCAAACCACCACACTAGGCAGTATGGCTGTGGTTTGTGGCTACTGAGCAGCTAACAGCTCATGTGGAAAGCACTCTGCTGGAAAAAAATATATATGCATTGATCATTATTAATTGTATTTGTATCCTGCCTTCCTCTGTGGAGCTCATGGATTACTATTTTTCCTCCCTGTAATCATCAGAACAACCCTGTGGGGTGGGGTAGGTTATGCTGACAGGTTGTGGACCAGGAAATGTCATGGCAGAGTGGGTGATCTGAACACAGGTATCTCTGTCCTACCCTGCTTCCCCCCCAACCTCGTGCCCTCCAGATGTTGTTGGATTCCCGAGTCCCATCAGTTCCAGCTTGATCACGAATGATGGGAGGAACATTGTAGTCTACCAAAAACTGGAAGGCACCAGGTTGGGAAGGTCTGTTTAACCCAGGGGTCAGCAACCTTTTCCAGCCATGAGCCGGTCCACCATCCCTCAGACCTTGTGCGGGGCTGGATTATATTTTGAAAAAAATAATGAACGAATTCCTATGCCCCATAAATAACCCAGAGATGCATTTTAAATAAAAGGACACATTCTACTCATGTAAAAACACGCTGATTCCCGAACCGTCCGCAGGCCGGATTGAGAAGGTGATTGGGCTGCATCCACCCCCCAGGCCTTAGGTTGCCTACCCCTGGTTTAACCACTATGCTACACTGCCCCCTCCATTAGAGCATACGAGGACTTGCTGGAGAGTAAACCGAGGCACAAGGAGGTAAAAAATCTGGACACCAGAGGTGCTGGGATGCAAGATGTTGGAGTTGGAAGGGGGGGCCTTTTTGGTCTCAGGCATTCCACTCCAGAGACAGCACTCTTGTCTCCTAAGGGCAAACGGAGCCATCTATGCATGAGGCGGCAGCTTTTCTTGAAAGGGCAGCTCTGGGAGAAAATGCTTAGATAATCGAGCCATTGTTTGTTGGGCTGCCTCTCCCTGAGATGCTAGTTTTTGTCTAAATTCCTGGGAAAGGCTGCCAGGAGAGAAGGCCACCCTCTTACTGGGGAAGAGTTCATCTGAGGATGGGTTTGCTCAGAGCCGCTAGACCCTGGGGGTGGGCAGGCATCAGGCTTGCAGGATCTACTTTGTCCACCAATGAATCTGAGGGACGGGGGACACACGCTCTGAACCCAGGAACTACTTTTTGAGTTACAAGCCTACACATAGCTCACCCCACCGAAATGGAATCCTGCCTTCCACATGCTTCCTTAATTTCAGCAGTAAAATTTAGGGCGGTGTCGTCTTGTTGTTGCTATTATTAAAAAAAAATGGTGGATGGCAAATCATCCAGCGATGTTAGCGGTAGGTTTAAATCTACCTTTGCTCAAGACCAAGGGCAGGGAACCTTTGGCCCTCCAGAATATTTGAGAATATTTATTTCACATATTATATCCCATCTTTCTGTTAGGATATTTCCGTTCCACCTTAAAAGGGAGCAGGCTTTTGTGAGTCACAGAGTCTGCGCATTTCCTGTTCACAGGATGTTTATGTTTTCTGTTGCTTTCGTTTTCTCTCTCGCTGCCTGAACGCTGAAGCAGGCGGTCATGTTTTTCTCTGTTCTGACTAACGCAGAATAAACTCCTAAATATTGCTCTCCTGTGTGCATCTTTTGCTGTGCATTATCTGCTGATAAGAGCGTGCATCAGCCCCGAAATGTGGGAAGCTATTTCTGGAGCTCATGTCGCTAATTGCTGATACTGCGTGTCTACGGGAGATTGATGGACGCTCCGAATGGAGACGTGGGGCCATGATGGACTTTTGTCTCCCTGGCAGTATCCCAACACTTTCTTCCAAGGGATTCAAGATGGCATACATAGTTCTCCTCCACAACAACCCTGTGATGTAAGTCAGGCTGAGAGCTGGTGACTGACCTGAGGTCACCCAGTGGGCTTCATATGGTTGAGTGAAAATTGGAACCCTGGTCTCCCAAGTCTTGAGTCCAACCATTGTTGCTTAACCATTGTACCACACTTTCCACGCAGTGGCTAGCAATGGTGGATGCTATAGTTCACCAGCATCTTGAGGGGTGGGGGTGGGGGTTCCCACCAGTACTCTAGACTGCTGTTGTAGATCTGGAATTGGCCAGGAGAGCGAATATTTGTCCATACCTATACAGAGGGATGAAAATAGAACCAGAGTGATCCACTTTCATGTTAAGAAGCATCAAGTGCAGGCTGGGCCCCTGGGCAGGTGGGGCACAGTCCCACCAACCTGCCTGCTAGTTGGAGTAGGCTAGATGGACTGATAGCAGGGCCCACTGATGAGTTTGGCTCAGTATTTGTTCCAAAAAGCAGAATCATAGAATTGTAGCATTGGAAGGGCACCCCCAGGGGTCATCTAGTCCAACCCCCTGCAATGCAGGAATCTCTTTGCCCAATGTGGGAACCCATGACCTTGAGAATGAGAGTCTCCTGCTCTACAACTACTGACTGAGCCATCTTAAAAGATAATGCATCTTCGTGCTGGTCAAGCTCTGCCTTGTCCAGCATACCTTCCTAATCAAGGTAGATTGTATGCTTGCAGAATCAAAGAATCACAGAATTGTCAAGTTGGAAGGGACCCCAATGGTCATCTAGTCCAGCCCCCTGCAACGAGCTTAATAGTGGGATTACAAAACACAGCTGGTTCAGGCTGGTTTAAGCCTTCCTCAACTACCTGCCTTCTAGGTATTTTTAGACTACAACTCCCATCATCCCTGATCTATGGCCATGCTGGCTGCAGCTGTTGGGAGTTGCAGTCCAAAACCTGATTTGAGGAAGACTGTACCAGACTTAAGTTCTGACCGTAGTTGGGTGCTGTATAAGTGCTCTTTCTCCTCAGTAGGACTCACAGTAATGTAAAATATTTAAGAACTTCTGGAAGCAAGGGCCAAACTGAACATGACCACTGTGGGCAGAATTTGGCCAGTGTCTATAAGGCAATAGGGTTGGCTGAGAAATGTATGGCTATAGTGGGGTAGCCCAATTTACTTCTCCCCACAATGCTTTTTCTCTTAATGGGGATTCATGACCTGATGTAACCCCTTTCCAACAAACCATGGTTTGTCACTTTGCACTGTAAACAAATATTTGATTCCGGCCTGCAATCCTTGTTTTCCTAAGCAAACACAAAACAATAGATTATCAGTTTGGCAACATATGGTTTGCTAGAAATTGGGAAGGGGAGGAAGGAATGACAATATAGCAGAGGGGAAAGAGAAACCCAAGGCTTCTAATGGGCTCAAACTTTGCAGCGCCAGACTAGGGTTTAGTGTTGCATCCATTTGACTTGCAGCATAGACAAAAGAAGGGAGTGCAGTCCTCAAAAGTGGACAAAAAAGAGGAACTTGCAACCTCAAGTAGTGGCAAGAAGTACATTTCTGAAAATAAATGCACTCTCCTGTATTGAAAGATGCTTGCAAAGATACAATGATACAGTGTGTGTGGAGCCTATTTTCTCTACACAGGCTAATCTCTGGAACACAGCAGCTGGGACAGCTCAGTCAGTAGAGCATGACATTCTTAATTTCCGGCTTCCCACCTTGTGCGAAAAATTCCTGCATTATGGGGGTTGGACTAGATGACCCACGGGGTGCCATTCAACTGTACAGTTCTATAATTCTACAAAATGCAAATCATATAATGCCTCTGGGAATGTACAGAGTGCTTTTCTTTGACCACTGAGTGAGAATTTCCACCTCACCCTTCTTTCATCTGGGTTTTGGGCTCAGGGCTTGATCCCCAGAAGCTCTCCTTTAAAAAATGAACTTGTTTTTATATTCTGTATATGGTACAAAGGGACGTGGGTGGCACTGTGGTCTAAACCACAGAGCCTAGGGCTTGCCGATAGGAAGGTCGGTGGTTGAAATCACCGCGACGGGGTGAGCTCCCATTGCTCAGTCCCTGCTACTGCCAACCTAGCAGTTCGAAAGCACACCAAAGTGCAAGTAGATAAATAGGTACCGCTCTGGCGGGAAGGTAAACGGCATTTCCGTGCGCTGCTCTGGTTCGCCATAAGCGGCTTAGTCATGCTGGCCACATGACCCAGAAGCTGTATGCCAGCTCCCTTGGCCAGTAAAGCGAGATGAGCGCCGCAGCCCCAGAGTTGTCTACTACTGGACCTAGTGGTCAGGGGTCCCTTTACCTTTTTATATGGTACAAAACACTCCTGGTGTTTGAAAGGAAAAGTGATAGATTTGGCTCCGCCATGTTACATGCTCTCTTGGCTGCAGAAAGCTTTTGGGTGTGCATTCCCAACACATACCCCTTCCTTTGGGAATAAGTGATAGTAAAGTGGTTTTGGAGACAACTGCCAAAGGATATATAGCATGCCCCTTTTGGGGTGAGTAGCCCATCAGGCTTGTAAAACAAGCAAGGAGCCTGAGCTTAATCAGGAAAGTCTTCTGTGATGGTAAAACCCATGTCATTTCCTTCCCTAAATGGTCTGATCAAAGGTATGCAGCCATTAGTCACACCTGGTGCGGGGGGGAGGGGCAGTGATTATAGATTGTTCCCGGACAAAGTCTATCTTGCTCATTTGATATTAGCTGACCATACAAAGGCAGCAGCTCCTTTTCAGATCCCAGAGGCACCCATAATTCCAAGCTGCTATATGGGGTCCATTTTTAACCCATTTCTTACCATCTCTCTTGAGAGTCAGTAGATGGACATCAGAAAATGCCTTCTTACGCAGGAGATGTGATTTTTGCAGATACAGCTTGCCAGGCAAGGGTTAAAACGTTGCACTGTAAAAAAGGGGGAGGGCAGTGGTGCCACCAGGGCAGGACTTTGGGGCAAAGTTCAGGCCCCACAACTGCAGCCGGGCTGGCTTACCCTGTTTTTAAATAAGTGATGTAACACACACAGACTGCCATCTAAAGCAACTCCTGCTCTAACACAATGAAGTCAATGGCATGACTTCACACCATACATTTAAAAGATTTCCCAAGGAATCTTAAAACTTTAGTTTGTTGGGGTGCTGGGAATTGCATCTCTGAGAGGGGTAAGGTACAGTTTCCAGAATTCTCTGGGCGGGAGAGGGATGTGCTTTAAGCACATGGTGTGGATGTGACCTAAAATTACCCACCAGTATTTTTTTTTAGTCCAATAGAGATAGTGGAGCAATCAAGTGAAACCATAATGACAATGTGTGATTGACAGGTGGTTGCCCCGCCCACTAACAATATGTTGCAGAGGCTATTGGTGTTCCGTGAGAACCCTTTATATTCTGTTCCAGTAAACAGAGGCGATATATTGTAATTTTGGTGGAGCATCTGCTTTGAATGCAGAAAGCACCGGGTTCAATCCCTGGCCTCTCTAGGCAGCGCTGGGAAAAGACCGTAGGTCTGAAATCCTGGAGAGCCAATGCCAGCTTGTGTAGGCTTCACTGAGCTAGATGGGCCCAGTGGTATGACTCATGAGCAGGCAGCTTCTTATGCTCCAACACAGAAACATCTTCGAACCTTTGCTCCTTTTCACTCTGACTGCTGCCTCTAGGCTATTGGGAACTCTGCATCCCACCTGATCTTCATCTTGTCCACGCATGCTAGGTGCTGCAAGAGATAAGGCAGGAAAACTGTGATTTGCACTAGGAATGTTTGGGAGTTTCCTGAGGAGAACATTGGAGCCCTGATGGCAGCATCCAGCACCATGGCAGTCTCTCCTGTCACTGGAAGCTGCGCTGTGGTCCTGAGTGCCACAAGGAGGTCTGTCCTCTTGACAGATCTCCTCTCATCAAGCTTGGACAACAGCAGGGCTGTGGCTGGTTCCCATGCTTGAGAAGTCTTTGAGATGGTAGGCTGTGTGCAGTCATGAAGGACTTCAGCTCCGTGGTAGATACTGTGTAGTCTATACTGAGCTTGATGCACCAATGAAGCCCATTCAGTTTAAGGCTGCTTCCTATGTTTTCAAGGTGAGGGTGTAAACCCCAGTCATCTTCTGCTGTCATGCCATGGGCCTCCTTGAGGAGACTTGTGTCTGGAGAACAATGACAGCTCTTCTTCTGCATTGGTTTTGTCATTGGTTTGGATTGCCCCACAAATCTAAGAAAAGAGGTCATATTATTTCTCGCCCAATCTATGGATGGGGGCAGGAGGAGGAGGACTGGCCTTTGCCTTTAGGAAGGAGGATAGATGTATTTGTGTTTTAGATTTAAAGGAGTTGGGATTTGGTTGTCTCCAATTTTGGGGACCCAAGATTGAAAAAACACCTGTTTTGTGTGCTGGAACTGTTTTAAATCCACATTAATAAATGAAGCCCGCTGGGTAATCTCTCAGCCTAACCTACCTCCCAAGGTTGTTGAGAGGATTATGGTGCAGAAGAGATGAGAACAAGGAATCCTGCTTTTTGAGCTCCTTTGAGGAACAATGGGATCTCAATGTAATAATCATTCTGTTGATTGGTGGAATTAAAAACCTTTCACTTAGAAACTGATTGTTTTAAGAAAGCTGCTCCTGTTTTGTGTGTGTGTTTCTATTGCTATCTCTTGTTGATTTTAAGGCAGTAGAGCAATCAAAATATTATCTTCCACCTGCTTTCTGAAGCAGTGTGGCTCATTGTAGCACCTCATCCTTTCTTGCTCAATGTCCAGGTTAAGTAGGGGTGTTTAGTTACAGAGATTGTCAGTCAAGAATTTGAAAAGCAGATCATATGTTCTGATGGAGCACTGCCAGTGTGGAGGAAGTTTTACCATTCAAAGTTTTGGTCCATGCCGATCAGGTGTCCGCGCTGTGTCTGACATCACAAGGAAGCCCGTAAGAGTTGCTAACCTGCAAAAAAAATTTATTAGCCTGCTAGAGACTAGCAGGAGAGGGAAGGAGAGAGAAAGAGAGCCCTGTCTCTCCTGGAGCAGCATGCTACTGCATTTCTATGCTGGGTGCAGAGGATGGATGGAATCCTTTGCTTAGTCCTGCCTCCACTATCCTGCTCATTCATAGAATCATACAGTTGGAAGGGACCCCAAGGGGTCCCAACTCATCTTTCAATATGGTCACCCCCACATTCATCTTCAGTGTCTGATTTCTTGCCTATAGCTACCACACTAGTGCTCAAATAGAAAGCTGATCTAAAGTACCGTAGGTTTGGATATCATTACCTGCACTGAGTAAGACTCTCCTTCATCATTCACCCAGGGACTTTTCGGGGTGGGGGGCTCTATTTCAGGCTGCCACACGTGGCTAACACTAAGTATATATGCACAAGTAGGTTAGTCCATTTTAAAGTGTTTTTTCCCCCCATAGACTAGTAGCTTCTGTAGACATATTTGCAAGACTGCTCTTGCCTACTGTAGAATTGGTCTTGTATCCTTAGTCCAGGGGTCAGCAACCTTTTTCAGCTGTGGGCCGGTCCACTGTCCCTCAAATAAACCAGAGCTGCATTTTAAATGAAAAGACACATTCTACTCATGTAGATTCCCAGACCATCTGTGGGCCGGATTGAGAAGGCGATTGGGCCGCATCCGGCCCCCAGGCCTTAGGTTGCCTACCCCTGCCTTAGTCCTTTGGATAGATCCAGTCCAGAGACACCTGGATTCAAGTTTCACCTGCACTTTGGGTAGCCTTAGACAATCCAACTTATCTGAGGAAAGCAGAATTCTGTCACCTGTGTGGATGATGCAAATTAAGTACCACATCCAATGTGGTGTTTTGGTTAGAACGTTGGACTAGGACTACGGATGGAAACCCCCAATCAGACATGAAGCCTTAGACTGAAAGATAGTGATTGGCCCAACCTATCTCACAGGGTTGATGGGAGGAGGATAAAGTGGTTGTGAAAGAGGCTCATGTGTTTACACAGAACTAAATCCCACCATGTTCAGCGGGGCTAACTCAGAAATAAGTGTGCAATAGGAATATAGCATTGAGCATAATTTATTCTGGTTCTTCAGTGCTCTGCAAATCTCTCCATCCTCTCACTAGTAATCCTGCTCAGCTCCCTGCTCCAGTGTTTGGTTTCACCATTTTGAGCCTGCCATTGCAGCCTTAAGGACTAGAAACTTGGGTGTTATCTTTTTTATATATATAAAAAGAAGAAGAAGAAATGAAATATGAGCTTTCAGGGTTCACTGCGCTGTGCCCAGATTCAAATCATGCATTTATTGATTTAACTGTATTTATGGATCTCTTCCTAGAAAACCTTTCAATTTAACAATAAACACATCTGAAAACATTGATGCAACAATTTTCACATATGGAAATGTTTGCAAATCTAATATAGATGCAAAGTGGGATAAAAAAAAATCTCAATTCGAAAGACTTGTTGAAAAAGGAAAGTCCCCCAAGAGGCTCTGCCCTCTGATATGTAAGAGGGAGGAATTCCACAGAGTAGGTGCTGTTACATTAAAGGCCTGGATTCCTACACTGTATGGAATGGGCCTCCTGATGCGATGGCAACTGCAGGAGGTACTTGTTGAAAGCACACAGCTTGGGGCTATAAAGCAGTGCCAGTTCTTGGTTTCCTTTCAGCACTATACATATTTTGATCTGGAAACAAATGGGTTCTTAAACATCGGTCAGCTTTACCCAACCTGGTGCCCTCCGAATGTTTTGAACTGCAACTCCCTTCCGCTGGGGCTGAAGGGAACTGTAGTCCGAAACATTTCAGAGGTCATATTAATGAAGGCTGCCATGGGATATTTCTGTTGATACTGGTGATAGGTTTAGCTGAAGGGCTGTTATTTTTCTATTGGCCTGTCAAAGGGGCAGAGTCTGAAACTGACCAGAACAAAGAAAGAGACTGACATCTCACTCCTAAACACATTAGGTAGAAACAACATCCAGGGTTTAATGCTGCTGGAAACACAAAATAATAATAATGCATAGCTCCTATGTACAAATGCAGGGATAGCCATCAAATATGGCACTCTGCCTTCCTTCCTTCCTTCCTTCCTTCCTTCCTTCCTTCCTTCCTTCCTTCCTTCCTTCCTTCCTTC
Organism: Podarcis muralis; assembly: GCF_964188315.1. NCBI lineage: Eukaryota > Metazoa > Chordata > Lepidosauria > Squamata > Lacertidae > Podarcis > Podarcis muralis. Next base: position 65,581,950 of record NC_135661.1, on the reverse strand, counting down.
CTTCCCACCCTTGATCTCCCCAAAAGAGGCTGTGCTGGGAACTGAGGAAAAACTGTACCCTTAAACGAGATTAAGAAAATACCTCTCATTTCAACAGAGTCCAGTTAAGGACAGGAGTTGTAGTCCAATAACATCTGGGGGCTCCAGGTTGAAGAACTTGTGCTTTTTGAATATGGCTGGATGGGAGACCATCTGGATTCAAATCCTCTCCCAGCCATGACTATCGGCCTGTCACTTGTTCACTCAGCTCTGCCTACACTACAAGATTGTTGGGAGGACCAAGACGCGAGTCACATTCTCAGCTTAGAGCTGTAAATTGAAGCAAATGTGAAACTGCATATAGTGCAGAAAGATTGGAAATCTGAGTGTAAAATTAGCATTTGTATAAACTTTTGTTACTTTTTATTAGATACTATTGTTATTTTTTTGGGATGCGGGTGGCGCTGTGGGTAAATCTTCAGCACCTAGGACTTGCCGATCGTCAGGTCGGCAGTTCGAATCTCCGGGGCGGGATGCGCTCCCGTTGTTCGGTCCCAGCGCCTGCCAACCTAGCAATTTGAAAGCACCCCCGGGTGCAAGTAGATAAATAGGGACCGCTTACTAGCGGGAAGGTAAACGGCGTTTCCGTGTGCTGCGCTGGCTCGCCAGATGCAGCTTGTCACGCTGGCCACGTGACCCGGAAGTGTCTCCGGACAGCGCTGGCCCCCGGCCTCTTAAGTGAGATGGGCGCACAACCCTAGAGTCGGACACGACTGGCCTGTACGGGCAGGGGTACCTTTACCTTTATTGTTATTTTTATCAGATGTTTTTTTCCGTGATTGTATTTTTTGTCGTCATAAGTTTTTAAACGGTTTTTAATGTTGTGTTTCAAATTGTTGTGACCCACCCTGAGACCCTAGGGTAAAGGGGTGGACAATAAATAAAAACAATAAAGCCGAGGAGACAGTAAGTTGCCTGTGGCTTTTTGGAGGAAGGGAGAGAGAAAAGGCAATAAATGGAATGCGCGGGGGGGGGGGAGCCAGTTTTGTGTAGTGGTTAGAGTGTTAGACTGAGACTTGGGAAATCCAGGTTCTAGACCCTGCTTGGCCATGAAGCCCTGTGGGTAACTTTGTGCCAGTCCCTAATTCTTAGCCTAGCCTACCTTCCAGGGTTGTTGTGAGGATAAAATGGAGAGGAGGAGACAGAGGATCATGTAAGCCATCTTGTGTTTCTTGGAGGGGAAAAAAGTGGGATAGAAATATAATACTGAAAACCTGTTTTACAGGTGGTATATAATTCTCAGCAAACTATTCAAAATGTATAAAATGAGATCTAATACGTGCTGGAGGTGTAAACAGGCAGAAGGGACACTTTCATATGTAGTGGGGTTGCAAAAAAAATAACAAATTTTGGGATATGAGGAATTGGAAAAAAACGTTTAAGCAAACTTTAATAAAGAAACCAGAAGCCTTCCTCTTAGGCATTTTAGATTCAGATATTCCAAATGAGGAAAAAAAAAGAGAGAGAGAGAACAGTCTTATATGCTACAACAGCAGCAAGAATATTAATTGCCAGAAATTGGAAAGGAGAATTAGTACCAACAAAAGAGGAATGGCAGGATAAATTATTTGAATATCTGAACTGGCAGAAATGATGGAGACAATTAGGAGACAGCCAAACCAAAAAGGAGTGGGAAATTTATAAAGAATATTTTTTAAAACATAGTGCCCTTAAGTTAAAACCTGGGCATGCTTTGATTAATTTTCACAAACCACAATATTGATTATAAGTATAGTATTCAGATAACAGAAGAAATAGTGAAATGATTAAAGAAGCAGTTTATTAAACAGATAAGACAGGCCCACTTTGAGGAAGATGGAAGTCTATTGAGGAAGATAAGGAATTGGGAATTAAGAATATGGTGGCTTAAGTTTTTTTGTAAGAATGTATGGATGTATATATGTTTGTTTTGTTATTATTTTATCATTTTTGTTAATTTTGTTGTGTGTGTTAAGTAAGAAAACTAATAAAAAGCATATATATAAAAAGAAATATAATACTGAAAAGTTAAGTTAGAGAAAAAGATCCAGTTTTCAAGCAAGAAGGGTAATGTTCCATTGACAGCCAAATGGTTTCATTTGGAGTGGCTGCTCCAGTCTTGTGTAAAAATCCCGGACAGATCAGTGACTGACATGGACAGGCTGTTTGAAGTACAGAATGTCCAATCAAGGTACAGAGAGCTGGATGGTCAGCAAGACAACTCGCCCAGCACAATGTCAGAAGAAAAGGAATTGAATGGTGCTTGTTGAGGGGTGAATTTTGGGAGGAATAAAGGGTTTCCAGCAGAAAAAGGAAGAAACTGCAGACCTGCAGTTTCTTTCCCTGCTCTGGAACAGAGGGAGGAGGAGCATCAGAATAACCTCCTGTTGGTGTTTATGGATTGCTGATATTTTATGAGAATTATTAGGGATTGCTTAGCCATACCAAGCAGTAAGTAGTATTTATTTTGGTTTAGGAGGGAAAAGCGCATCAATGGGAAACATGATAGAAATGTATAAGATATGCCTTGCGTGGAGAAAGAAATAACTTTTCTTCCCCTCTTGTCAGGCTGGAACCCGGGGCCATGCAATGAAGTTGAACGTTGGAAGATTATTCACACAGCACATAGAATCACAAGTGGAAAGAGGTCTGCTGCCACGCAGGGCCTGCTTCTGAGCAGTGCTAGAAGCACAGCTATATAAGCTAGGTGCCAAATAGCACCTTAAACAAATGGTTGCCACAACGGAATAAGGTCCATTTGTCAGGGGTTTGGACTAGATGGCCCTTGGAGGGTCCTTTCCAACACGACAATTCTGTGATCTCAACTACGTTGCTTGACAGTAGCTTGCTCTTAGAACAATTCACTTGTCCCAGTATGCAAGAAGGAGAAACACACACAGTGGGAAAATGGACTAAGGCAGAAGTTTTTAAGCTGGGGTCGCCAGCCTGGCGCCTAGAGATCTCCACGTAGATGCAATTGGACCCATGCCAGCAGCAAAACGTGCCTGGCACCTGGCTAGTTTTGAACACTGCTTCTTAGCATCCCACAGGCACCTGGTTGGCTACTGTGAGAAAGTGATTCTGGACTCGATGGGCCTTTGGCCTGATCTAGCAGGGCACTTCTTATATTCTTAGAAGCTGTTGTGGGCAGAATGCATCCTTATCTATGTTTGTGTGTATATGTTGATATCAGAATGGTGTGCCCATATTCATTCATTCTTGCCTCTAAAAAAAAAATGTGTTTCGGAAAAAGTGGCATATAGAGGTCTCAAAATGCAAAAGGGCAGGTTGCATTGCAGAAATATAAAGCAGAGCGTTAACTGCTTCCTTTTCCTTAGCAAACAGAAAATGCCACTGTTAGGTTAGGAAGAGTAGTGATCATTAAGTACCGGGGATATTTTTCTAGCTCTGGCCTTGATCCAGTATTTTACTTGTGTGTAATATCCAGGGGCCCTGGATGGAGAATCCACCCCTGTCTGTGTCATGATGATACCTTCGGCCTATTGGATGCAGCCTAGAAATATATAGGAACCTAGGAAGCTGCCTTATACTGAATCAGTTCCTTGGTCCCCCTGGCTCAGTGTTATCTACCTGACTGACAGTGGCTCTCCAGGATTTCAGAAAGGAGTCTTTTTTTTGCATTCCTTCCTGAAGATGCTGGGGATTGAACCCAGGACTGTTTGCATGCAAACAGATGCTGCAAAACTGAGCATCAGCATGTGCACATAGCAAATCCAGATTTGACCATCATCCAGCTGTTGGTGGAAGCCTGCTTCCACTTCCAGACCTCCATTCCAGACCTCGTTGCATTTAAGAAGCAAAACCAGGCTTTAAAAATTATACCATGGTAGCTGCAGAACCCCAATTATATACACATTTTGCGCCACCATGGCAAAAATAGGCAGTCGTTCATCCACCGGCTTTAAAGATGGTAATTCCATGGATGGAGACAGACTCTGCTTTTCACACAGCCAAGTTTCCCCTCCTCCAAAGACACTGGAACTTCTGGAATTTGGCCATCCCTGTGGACCAGGGCAGCTCTTTGTTCCTTTTGCCCAGTTCGGGTGGTTAAAAGCCGAATCCCTTCTATTTGCCGCCTTTGCGGCCAGAATCTTTCCTTCTCCCACTTGTGCTCTTGTTTCTGTCTCTCTCCCTCTAACAGCTCCTGTTTCTTTTTTTCTTAAGTCCTTTTTTGGGGGAAGAAGGGGGGGGAGGGGTGGTGGAAGAGTTTTTTGGAGAAGGCCTGGGAATGTTCCTGCTTTGTGTGTGGTGTGTGGAGATGGGGCATTGGGCCTCTTTCTTTCAGATGCAAGGGGGCTATTTGACTAATTCAATGGGCTTCAGTTTGATTACCTATCTGATAACAGAGGAATTTGAACAATGTGTGTGTTTTGTGAAGGAGGGGGGAGGGCTTGGGGTGCTCTGAAGACCACCAGCTTCTTTTGCAGGTCACTTCAAAAGACCCAGGGCAAAAGGGAGGGGGGGCGGACAGCCTTCCTTGCAATTTTCTCCCTCCTGTTCCCCAGGGGAAGAGAAGATTGCTTTTTTTTTTGTTGGTGTTGGTTGGCCAATCTCTCAAGCACTCCTCAAAATAAACAGCGGTATTTCACATTTCACTCAGCGCTCCCTGAGAGGCAGCTGCTTCCAGTACAGAGGGTCGGCTGCCCATATTTGCAAGGAGACACTGATCTATCTTGTCCCCTGGTACAAATTGGTGCATCTCTTTGACCACTGGGGAGATGGACTTTTAAAAATGTGGCTCATGCATGCACCTACACCCACCCACCCACCCACCCACCCAAGCCTTTAAGGTTTCAGTATCCTCAGGATTGGGACGCGGGTGGCGCTGTGGGTTAAACCACAGAGCCTAGGACTTGCCAATCAGAAGGTTGGCGGTTTGAATCCTCGCAGCGGGGTGAGCTCCTGTTGCTTGGTCCCTGCTCCTGCCAACCTAGCAGTTCGAAAGCACGTCAAAGTGCAAGTAGATAAATAGGTACCGCTCTGGCGGGAAGGTACACAGCGTTTCCGTGCACTGCTCTGGTTCGCCAGAAGCGGCTTAGTCATGCTGGCCACATGACCTGGAAGCTGTATGCCAGCTCCCTCAGCCAATAAAGCAAGATGAGCGCTGCAACCCCAGAGTCATCCACGATTGGACCTAATGGTCAGGGGTCCCTTTACCTTTACCTATCCTCAGGATTTCTGTAAACACCAGATCACTGAGTTTGAGGTGTGTACATGTGGGTGTATCTTTGTTTTATTGCTATAGTTTTCTGACCTGTCTTCCCGGGAGCCCTTGGAAAGGCATCCTGGTTTCCTTGAGAAGGTCAGCAATGGCAGACAACTAAGCTTGCCCTCCTCTAGTCCTATCCCCTTACTATGTGCAGCTCTAAGAGTGTTGCTCAGCCCAGCCCAGGGCAACAGGTGAGGCTCCACAGCCTTGGCTAGTGTAGTGCATTACACGAACTGAGGGTGCCACCCTGGAAGGTGGGCAAGATTATTATTTAGTAACATAAGAAACTGCCTTACTTTGAACCTCTCTGCATTAACTTACCCAATGTGGCTCTTTGCCTTTCTGAGAAAAGAATGAGACCACACCACAGGGAATGCAGGAAGCTTCCCTGTACTGCTTTGTATACGACTGGCAGTGGCTGTTCAGGGCTTCAGACGGGCCTCTTTCCAGCCATAACTGGAAACACCAGGAATTTCAGCAAGGGCCTTCTGCGCGAAAAGCAAATGCTTTACCACTGAGCTATGGTGCTCGCTTGCTGTTGGCAGCCCTGGAAGTCCTTGTATTGAGGGGCATGATATAACTTTTTAAGAAGAAGATGAAGGTGGCTTCTAGCAAGTCTGACTCCAGAATGTGGCAAAGTTGGGCATTTGTCAGGACCCCAATGCAGCAAAAGGCCCACTGCCCAACACAGAGTGTCCAACAAGAGCAAAAACAGCCTCATTCTTAGTTTGCATGTCCAGCCTCTCCCAGGTCAGAGCCCTGCACCAAAGTTGCCCTCCAAATCCCAGGGTCAGCACCCGTTTCTACTACTCCTGGGACCAGGAGATCTTAAGGGTCTCCTTCTTTCAAATGAGCCTGCCCACTTGCATAGGTCATAGTCTATTTCCCTATTCCCTTGCCTTCTGATGAAGCAGGTGGGTACTCTGGACAGGGTCTTATTGGCCATAGCCCCCAGGTTTTGAAGCTCCCCTGACTGGGGGTTCCTTTGCCCTCTTCACTCCTGGCCTTCTGGTGCCATATGAAAATGTTTGTTTGTTCCTGAAGGAGGATGATGATTTAGCATAGGGTGTCTTAAGGAAAATTTGTGCAGTTGGAAAATCAGCTTTTAAAAACCTTCCACAAGAGCAGCCCTGTTTTCTTTGTAATGTTGTAATTCATGGGCAGCATTTCAATAAGGGGAGGGGGGAGGCAGCATTAAATGCTGGTGTGAACTCTTTTATCACTCCCACTGTTTCTGATGTTCCACCTGTGAGCACCAGTTGCACATGCTGCCAAAACAATTGACACCTACTCACACATGGCAGAGGTATCAGTGGGCTTGGGGAAAATCCCAAAACGGCAGGACGTTCTCAGAACAGTCCATTGAGAACTGGGCCACATAATTCTGACTAATGTTGGGAACAATATGAGGGGGGGATGGAGTGGCTGGAATCCAGAATGGAACATAGGATTAGCCCTTCTATATCAGGCCAATGGTCCATCTTGCCCAGCATCCTGTTCTCATAGTGGCCAGCTAGATGCCTATAGGAAACCCACAAGCAAGGTCTGTGTGCAAGATCCTCTCTCCTGCGGTTTCCAGCAATCTGTATTCAGCTTCCAACCCTGGAGGCAGAACCTAGCCACCAGGGTTAGTAGCCATTGATGAAGAAGAAGAGTTTGGACTTGATATCCTGCCTTTCACTCCCTTTAAGGAGTCTCAAAGCGGCTAACATTCTCCTTTCCCTTCCTCCCCCACAACAGACACTCTGTGAGGTGAGTGGGGCTGAGAGACTTCAGAGAAGTGTGACTGGCCCAAGGTCACCCAGCAGCTGCATGTGGAGGGAGCGGGGAAGCGAACCTGGTTCACCAGATTACGAGTACACCGCTCTTAACCACTACACCACACTGGCTCCCACACCATGCTGGCTCCCACTGATGGCCTTCTCCTCCATGAATTTGTCTAATCCTAAAGCCATCCAAGTTTGTGGCCATCACTGTCTTTAGAAGCACTAAAGTGGCCGCCAGGGGTACTGTCCATGCTGTAATGTTTTGTTGCAGGTCCCAGTCGTTATAGGCATTCCCAGGGTAACAGATAAGGCTAAATAGGCTTGTCGGTGGGGAGTTGTATTTATTCGCAGTACCTGTTTGAAAGTTTACAATTCAGTAGACCCGTCTGTTCTCAAAATGGGCACACCTGGCATCTGGGATTAATCTGTCCTTCAGGATATGGCTATGATTCACATTTCCAGGTGGGAGACGCTTCTCTTGTCGTTCGGCCCCATATGGCTCTGTGCTTATGTGTGAATGGTGCAACTCTACTGAGATGGGGGAGAGTCTTCAGCATCCTCCCTCCCAGCTGCATGAGAAGACACCACTGTGAAGCATCTGTGGCCAGGGTTGAAATTGGATTTGGAAATCATTTGATCGAACCTCATACATTGACATCAAAGGAAGGCCTGTAGAAGCCCCAGCACTCTCAATCCATGCCAACAATAGATTGATATGCCAATCTGCAGCGAGGATTATATGCTTGCGTTGCCTCAAAATGTCAAAGATATGCCCCATTTGTGATTAGAATTGAACGCCGATAAGGGGGTAAAGGTTTTGTTCTATCAATCTAAATAGACTGATTACTGGGAGTGCTAAGGCAAGCTATCTGATGAAAGACCAACAAAAAAAATGTGTGACTGAGTTGGCCCTGTTTTTGCAAGGACAGAGCAGGTAATGTAAAGGGTATAAGGGGCCAGGCTAGAGGGCTCAGAGGCAGATATGGGACCCTGGCTACTGTCAAACAGCTGCAAAGGAGAGAAGTGAAAGGATGGGTTGGGGAAGGGAGTGCTGCCACTTGACAACACAACCCTCTCCCAGGTGTGTGCTTGCTGTGTCAAGGGGGAAATGGCTGGGGAAGGGGTTGTAGAGGGAAAGTGCTGAATGGGGAAAAGCTGCATGCTTCTTCCTTCCCAGGTCTGGTTGAAAAGTACCAGGAGTCTGACCTGTTTGCTTAGTCAACAGAGAAGCACATTCTGCTTTTTGATGACTTTTGGAGAGCCTAAGTTGAAATCGGTGTTTAAGGCAGTTTGTGCACCATACATTTAGAGCACCCTGAAAGAATCCTGGGAGCTGTCCTTTACCACTGCCCCCAGTGCTACAGTTCCCAGCACTCTTCAAAAACTACAGTTCCCAGAATTCTTGCAGGGTGGTGTGTGCTTTAAATGTACAGTGGCACCTTGGGTTGCATACGCTTCAGGTTACAGATTCCGCTAACCCAGAAATAGTACCTCGGGTTAAGAACTTTGCTTCAGGATGAGAACAGAAATCGTGCTTCGGCGGCGTGGCAGCAGCAGGAGGCCCCATTAGCTAAACTGGTACTTCAGGTTAAGAACGGACCTCCGGAACGAATTAAGTACGTAACCAGCGGTACCACTGTATGGTGTGTACACAGCCCGAGTTTCTGGTGCGGTGGCCTGAGCGCCACTCGGGATGGGGCAAGTGGCATAACCAAACGTAAGGGTGTCCACAGGAATTTTCTGGGGGAGGGGGGGGAGGGGAAGGCAAGGTAGAACACTGAAAGTGGAGGAGCAGACTAGTTCCTCAGGAAAAAAATATATATGAAAAGAATAGTGCCTGTATATTTTGCCTCCTATCTCAGGTTCCACAAATACTAGAACTTAACTCCGTAAAAAACAACAGTTAAAGCAGGCAATTGTGGGTTATGGTTTGCCTGGGGTGATGGTTGCATGCCCCCTTGCCCCTACCTCTGGACACCCATGCTCAGGTCTATGTGGTGAGGCCATGCCAAAGGTGAGACTTGAATGCACCTCTTTGAACCATCACAAGGTGCCCCCAGTTTTCATTCCATTTGGATGGTTTGCCCAGTTCCTTCTGTGGGTGCAATGATTGCAAATCAGGGAAGGGGAATCTTTTTCAGTCTGGGGGCCACATTCCAGGGGTGAGTGGGGCCAGAGACAAAAGAGGGAAGAGCAATGGATTGAAACTTTACCTATGTATAGAAGGTGTGTTTCTGCACTTCCTCTCTCCCCTCCATCCAGCAAAGCAGGAGGCATTATTAGAGTTCAAGCACACCTTTCAGTCAGACAAAAGCAATGAGGGTTAAGGCTGATGGGAGTTATAGTGCAAAACATCTGGAAGGCACCAGGTTAGCAAAAAACATGTTAAAACAACTGCACATCCTATGTATGTTTAGTGCAAAGTAAGCCCCACTGTGTCTAGTGTTTAGGATTGGAAATTAAATTCTTTATTACAGCTTCATTCTTGGAATAACTTCATCAGCCTGCGTCTTACTTTGTTTTACTTTTAATACACTTGCATTTTATTGAATTAGCAAACAAACAAAGTTTCTGTGCATTTAGAATGGCCGAGGGGCCAATGCTTTTTGGTAGCAGAGAGGATACAGAAGAAGATAATTAAATACTCTCTGCTTTGGGGAGAGAGAGCTGACACTGACTGTGAGATGGCCAATCAACACAATGGCTCTGCACCATTTTTAAATATGGGCTTTCCCTGCAACTCGGCCAGAGGGAAGTTAAGTGCAGTCACATGATCTAGGTTACTGAGCAACTCATGAATGGTGGGCATGCTCCATTCATTATTATTTTTTTAAAAAACCACCCTTCTGTTCTAAGGAACTGTTGTGTACAGCAGATGGCCTGTCTGACTAAGGAATCATAGTGGGAACTACTTCAGCAAGTCTTGGAAATGGTTAACACAGGATAGGCAGAAATATATTATTTTCACTTTTCCCAAAACAGATTGAAAATGACCATAGGGCTCCTTTTAATCCTGAGATGGCACTTTACACCATAATTTACCACACACTGTATTTTAGCTGTGTTGCTGTTGTTGATTATAATAGCAATAGGGAGTGTGAACTAATAAGTCCCCAGTGCTAATCTAATTTTAACCATAACCTCACTTGCTATCTCTCACCCTCATTCTTTCCATCCTTTGTATGGGGAGCATGTTAGGAGACCCCTATTCCCCTCACAGAGCTACAGTTCTCAGTGTGGTTAACAGTCCCTCTTCCCAGGGAACTCTGGGAATTGTAGGAGACAGTTCCCAGGATGCTTTGGGGGGCACACTAATGGTTCCATATGAATTTGCTAAAAAAACCTCAACAACTTTGGCAAAGAAAAAAAAAGCACTCAAGAACTTTTCTGCCCGATTTTCACTGTTTGAAATATGGCAACCCTAGACTATGAGTGTTAAAATTGGCATGATGCTGCTTTAAAAAATATAGTGCAGATGGGACCCAGATTACACTACCTGACTTTGAGGTGTGTTTTTTTACTAGCAGAGTCTGATTTCGGCAACAGTGGAAAAGTCTTCTCCTTGTGAAAAACTTAGGAAGTTCCACGGTTATGTCACCTTAGATAAAACGGTTGTGGAACTCAGGATTTAAACAACAAATGTTTCTCTATCAAAGGTAAAAAGGAGGAGGTGTGATGTCACAATGGCAAACTGAGCACTCCAGGGACACACACATACACAACCATCGATCCATTTTTATTGCTGAAAAATGAATCGGAGCAAGCGTTAGAGGATGACCCTTAGAGACCTGATCGGGGCACTCTGCAGATGTTACAAGCACAGTGGTTCAATGGAGACTTTCAATGTAGCTGATTGAGTTTTAATTAGTTGAAATCTCTGTGCGTGCGTGTGTTCTGGCACATGCTTTCTATTTCTTATTGTCCTGGGTTCTTCTGCAAATGTGCTATAAAGCAGAAGTTTGAGCTAGGCCTGTCTGAGTTCTAGTATAATAGTAGTAGTAGTAGTAGTAATAATAATAATAATAATTAATAAATATTAATAATTGTATATGCAGGAAAATGGTGATCAGCTACTGTTAAAGAATGGTATGATAAAATATGGGGTTATGCATTGATGGGAACATTAAACTTAATTTACGAGATCCAGGGAACAAAATCAAAGACAGGATAATTTTCTGTTTTCCCCCCTGGCCTCCAGAGCAAGCTCCACATGGAAGGCTTTCGCAGCCTGAAGGAAGGAGAGGCAGTCGAATTCACCTTCAAGAAGTCCTGCAAGGGTTTGGAGTCCATCCGAGTCACCGGCCCAGGGGGAGTGTTCTGCATCGGCAGCGAGAGGAGACCAAAGGGGAAAAACCTCCAGAAGCGCAGGCCGAAAGGAGATAGGTAAGGCTTGGCACAAGCAAGAAAACAAGCAGCTGCTGTGCTTATGAGACCTTGGGTGTTCTGCATGCCAGAGGTCTGGTTGCCTGCATCAGTCATAGATTGGTCTCCTGGATTTTTTTGGCAGGGAAGAGGTGATTCCCAGAGTTAAACTGATTCCCTGAGTTCGATTAACAGCCAGTCCCTCTTCCCAGGGAACTCTGTGGGGAAGTATTCTCCTAAAAACTCTCAGCACCTTTAACCAACTTGTTCCCAGGATGCTTTGGGAGAAGACACAGTGGTATAACAGTGCTTTAAATGTAAGGTACCGATGCGACCACAGTAAAAAACAAATCCAGTGCAGTATTACTAATGATTCCAAAAGTCCCAATATTCAATTCATCTTTCAAAATCAGCAACCAATTGTTTCTTGCATCAGAGGAACTTTCCATCCATGTAGTCTCCAGAAAAACAATTCCCTTCCATTCTTCAAGCAGTGGAGCGAAGGGAAGTGGGCGTGAGAAGAGAAGGAGAAATCCCAAGCCAGGCTGTTTAGGGTTTCTCCCCAGCAAGGCCTAATCTTCCCAGTCCTACAGAGGCCTGGTTTCCATATCAGCCACTACTGTGAGGCAACAAAGACATCTATTTTGCTTCCTCCCCCAAACACATTTTGGGGAGGGTGGGTCTCGGGATTGTCCTTGGTCAAACCTGAGGCCCCTTCCCAAAGCAGGGCGAGACCCCAGGACAGACATGAGCCTCTCGGCATGCTGGGTTTTTCACTCCCCTCCCCCCAATTCAGTGTCCTGGGCCTATGGAATCTATTTAATAGATCTATAGGCCGTGGCATTGCATTTGGGGCAAATTTAGTTGGTGGTTGTCCACTGCAGGTGGGAGCCAAGCTTTGCCCCCATTCAAAAGTGGCAGTGCTGACTGTTCGCTGCTAAAAATCAGTGCCCAGAGGCCCAATAGGGAGAGTGGCAAAGAGGCAATGTGGCTTCCAGGACCTTCAGCTGCTGTCCAACCTGGCTGGCTGCCTGCCTGCCGTCACTACAATTAAAGGGCCATTCCCCACAGTACAGTAGCAGGCATCAAGAATGCTACCTTGCTAGAGTTTGTTACTTTAAGGCCAGAGCCCAAGCAACTCAAAAGAGCTTGAGTGGCTTTTGCCTCCTCCGGACAGGGATTGGGCAGCAGCCTTTACATTGTGCTAGGGGCTTCCCTCAGCCTTTTAAATGAATGGCAGATGCAAATTTCCCAGGAAAGGGCAAAAAACTCAAAAGTGAAAGGTCAGAGGTCAGAAGCACCCAGGGGCTGAATAGCACGGGCTGGTGCTCCTGTTCTGCGAACGTGTGTTTGCAGGATGGAGCTGTGATCGGTCTCTTTTCCCCTAAGACCCCTTCCCCTTTGCTCAGAAAAAGAAAAGAGACACCATAATATGGGTCTGTGTTTCGGACTACAACTCCCATCATCCCTGACCGTGGGCTATGCTGACCGGGGCTGATTGGAGTTGTTATCCAAAACACCTGAAGGTTGGGGAAGGCTGAGTTCAGCCATTGGTCTGCTTTGTGCAGAATTGACTGCTTTTGAATGTCAGCAGCTGAAGATCTTGCAACCCGGGATTCTTTTAAATGCATATGGCAGGGAAACATGCTTGGGTGGATGCATACATACATGAAAAGCATGTTCTTTGTCAGTGAATTGTATGCCTCCTCGTGAGGAATGCCCTCCTGTGTTTAGAGATGAAGGTGAACATTGTTGGCATCCGTGTTTCTCAAGAGACAATGGAGTGTGCCTCTGGGGGTGAAGTCAAAGTGCTGCATTAGCAGCAACCAAGTGACCTCCTTGGGCACAAGCCTGAGCAGTGTGTATGGAGGCCCACACAGCAAGCCCCCCCCCCCCCCCGGCTTGGCCTTGCTGAAAAGGTCCAAAGGAAAACAGAGCAATACAGTTGGCACCAGCTTGGCTGCAGGAGTTGCCAGAAGGAACCGGACAAGGCACCATCCAACCGTCTTAGGGACTCTGGATTCACCACTGTATCAATCTTGCCTTCCGCAGGAGACCTTAAGTAGCTGTCAACAGTATGATAGCAGAGCAGGGTTGCCCCCTAGTGGCGTTCATGTGTACTTTCCACTCATGATACACATGGTGTGTGTCCTTAATTATTGTATGCTTAAATTGGAGGGACCTGTACTGGATAGCTCAGTTGGTTAGAGCAGTGTTCCCCAACCTTGGGTCTCCAGCTGTTTTTGGACTACAACTCCCATCATCCCTCGCTAGCAAGACCAGTGGCCAAGGATGATGGGAATTGTAGTCCGAAAAAAAGCTGGAGACCCAAGGTTGGGGAACACTGGGTTAGAGCATGGTGACGATAATGCCAAGGTTGCAGGTTCTATCCGCATATGGGACAGCTTTGGGCTAGAATTCAGGGGTCAGCAAACTTTTTCAGCAAGGGGCTGGTCCACTGTCCCTCAGACCTTGTGGGGGGCCAGACTATATTTTGGAGAGAGAAAAAGAACGGATTCCTGTGCCCCACAAATGACCCAGAGATGCATTTTAAATAAAGGACACATTCTACTCATGTAAAAACACACTGATTCCCGGACCGTCTGCGGGCCAGATTTAGAAGGCAATTGGGCCACATCCAGTCCCTGGGCCTTAGTTTGCCTACCCATGGGCTGCATGGTCCTTAGGGTACCTTCTAACTCTGCAATTACAGTGGTACCTTGGTTCTCAAGCTTAATCTGTTCTGGGAGTCCATTCAACTCCTGAAACTGTTTGAAAACCAAGGTGTGGCTTCCAGTTGGCTGCAGGAGCTTCCTGCACTCAAGCAGAAGCCGTGTTGGATGTTTAGCTTCCAAAAAACATTCACAAACCAGAACACTTACTTCCGGGTTTGCGGCATTCCGGAGCCAATTTGTTCGACAACTAAGCCGTTCAGATGGGAAACAGCCCTACTAGAAAAATTAACTAATAAACTGAAACTGACACGGGGACAAACAGAAGAAGACGCCTTCACCCCGGTATGGCTTCCCTTTATCACACACACAGCCCAACAGGACAATGACAATAATCCACCAACAGCATACAAATCAATATGGCTAACCTGATCCAAAACACCCACCCACCTCACTCACACACGAAAACAAAGATCACCACAGCCAATCACAAGCAAACAATCACACCCTAGGCCAACCCCAACCTCTCTCACCACCAAAGGAACACAAGTGAACAACACAAGCAACGCTGACACCAAATTCTACATACATTAAACATAATAGAAACACCGCCACCCGACCCCACCCCTATCCATTTTCCCTCTCTCCACCCCCCCTTTCTTTTTCTTTTTTTCCCTTCTCCCCCTAATGCCTCAACAAATGAAACGGATTTGTAAAAATGTTACATAAAAAAAAATACGAGGCACTACACTTCTGTAAAACAAGAAAATCCTTAATAAAATATTTTTTTTAAAAAAACAACAACAACTAAGCCGTTCAGGAACCATGGTACAACTGTATATGATTCTTGCGTAGCTGCACCTGATGGCACATTCTGCTTCCAGGTTTGGTTTATTAAAGGATTTGAAATTATTAATTCTTTTACATTGTGGTTGTTTTACTCTTGAGTATCCTGGACCCAGAGCACTTAGAACTTGTAAGTAAATTAATGTGGGTTTTGTGGCTTTTTGAAAAGAGAAGGCCGAAGACTTCTTGTGATCTTTAACAAATTGAACCTCTCCTGCGCCTCATCTCCCCGTCTCTTTTCTCTTTCCCAGATGCTACAACTGTGGCGGCCTGGATCACCACGCCAAAGAATGCAAGCTCCCGCCACAACCAAAGAAATGCCACTTTTGCCAAAGCATTGCTCACATGGTGGCCAACTGCCCCGTCAAAACGCAGCAGTCGCCCAGTTCTCAGGGAAAGCCCGCCTACCTCCGGGAGGAGGAGGAGGACATGCACAGCTCACCCCTTGTTCCTGAAACCAGGGAATGATGTTGGGAAATCAGTAGGGAATATACCGGATCAACAGGCTTCAGGGCATCGAGCTGGCAAAAAAAGAGTGGGTGGGTGGGGGGAACAGTGAATAGCCTCTGCCTCCAGGCTTAGGGAAGGCAGGCACCTAGGAAGAGAACAGCAGCTCTGAAAACATGTAAGACTTCAGCAAAGTGAAAGCTCAGAGAGCCTGAATGTTGACGCAGCCTCCTCCCCTTGTTTCAGCATGGGGAGGAGTTCTGCAAATCCTGTCCCCAATTGTTCAGTTCTGGGAAATGGGGAAGCAGCTGCTCCTTTCTCATTTTTGCTTTCTCCAGCAATCCAAATAATATTTTGAGGGTTTAAAAAAAAAAACAGCTGAGAAATCTGGTTCAGGGGTGGGTTGATTTTTGATTTTTGCACAGGTTAAAGTTGTCAGGAATAAATAGCTGCCTCCAGTTCTCATGTGGTTGCATGCTGTGGGGAGTGGGCCAGGCAGAGAAAGCAGTTGTTACATTCTACTTAAGTCAGAACTTTAGGGCACAGATAGGGATCCTGTGACCCTTGGGATGTAAATGGACCACAGCTCCCATCATCTCTGACCGCTGGCCATGCTTCTGGGGTTGATGGGAGCTGGGTTCTAGTAACATCTGAAGGGTTGCAGGTTCCCCACTATTGAATTAAGGGTTTATTCAGGACCCTGTTCTAAATAATGCATCTAAATTTCCTACCTTTGGGGACCACAGAGAGATACAATATTGTGGCCTCTGTTTTCTGCCCAGGTGTGGGTCACCCCTAAAGTTTTTTACTTCCCATATGTATGTGGGAACTCATCTTGGCCAAGTGGAAAGATTTAGGCCTCAGGTTTTTGAGGAAATGTAGGCCCGCTTGCACATATGTAAAAGGAGCATTTTAAACAATGCATGTACTGGGGTGGGCAGAAATTATTTCCACAAGCCAAAGGCCTACCCTAACTGTCAAACCAGGCCTGAGACCTACACTTGGAAATATGGCTTGTTTTTCTTTGTTGTCTATGTGTTGCTTTGCATCAGGTGTGGGAAGCTGCTACTGAACTACAACTCCCATCAGCCCCAGCAAACATGGCCAATAGCCAAGAATGATGGGGGTTGTAGTTCAGCAACATTTGACAGGCCACATACCTGCTTCATATTACTTGGCTAGAATGTAACAGATACAAACACGGAACACTAAATTCGTATTGTTTGTAGTATTTTTAAATTTACACTTTCTGATTCCACAAAGCCTGACCTATCTACTGTGCTAATTTCAAGCACAAAGGTTTTGAGTTCGAGTCTTTCCCATTTTGTTTTCGAACTTTCACTCATCAGGTAAAGCTGCTGTTCCCTTGCCCCCTGCCTGCTTTCCCTACTGATGCCTTTAATTTATTTCGTTCCCAGGACAGCTTAACTTGCCGTGTGAGACACATGGGGGAGGGTGGGTGGGTGTCTCTTTGCTCTGAAGCCGTGATGTGAAACCTGCACTACGACGTGCGTGTATGACGTATCTTTGGGTTTGCTTTCTTTTTGCTTTCTTTGTTTTCTTGGTTTTTTGGGGGACGGGGTTCAGTTTTCATTGCTTTTGTGTTTTTTAAAGAAAAGTATAAATATTCTGTTTTGTATTTTTGTATATTTTAATCTTTAAGAGAAAAAAAAGGAAGAAAAAGAAGAGGAAAAAAAGAGGACATGATTACTGCAATGTATTTCTCAGGTATTCTTGTACATCTCAGGGATGGAAGAACCTCAGCAGCCTTCTGGGGCTGAACAGATTGGAACCTTGTGGCTTAAAAACTTTGGGGGGCATTGTTACATTTAACAGCACAAAGAACAAAAGAGTCTCTGTTTTTCAATTGTAGCTTGCTGCGTGTGGGGGGGGACTGATGTTTTTAGACACTGTATTTGAATAGATTGTCTGCGTCCGCCCCTAGCTATATTCACAAATGGATTTCATGTACAATCCAGTGGGAAGTTTCTCCTGTGCATTGACACTCCTGCTCAGCTCCTCTGGGTTGTACCTTTGGGCCATTTAGGGGCTACAGGGACAGCACAGCCAGATGCATAAAGCTTGGGCAACAAAAGCAGTTTACGTATCAAGCCCATTTCACCTTTCTGGGGGTGGATGCCCTCTCTGTTCCCAGATATCCAACCATTCCTTAAGATTCTTAACACTGTCTGTCCTCACCTGATTACCATATCTGCATCTAGCTGCTACTGCACTCACACATAATTTTTAATGATTTGGCCCATGGTGGCTTTCTACAAGGCCCTGTTGTGAGGCAAGGGAATGTTGGGTGCTGCTGAATCAGGGTGGCAGAGTGGAAGACAGAGAGATCTTGACTCACAAGTTCTCCTGGCTGAGCCTGGTTGGCTCCTTGTAATATGTTCAGGCAGCAAAATCCTTTTGGATTTCCATACCATCCTGGCTTTTTCTCCTTTTCCTGTGCCCAAGTTAGTCTTTTGAGTTCCTCTTGTAGTCCAACCACATTAAGAGCATCCCAAGAGGAATTCTGGCATTCTACTCTTTTAGCAAAGTGCTGCTTCTTCAAGGTTGGAAGTTTTTAAGCCTCTTAAACCTCTACACTAGAGTAAGGGGATCAGCCTGGCCAGCTTTCCTGAGATGTGAATTTACAGGTCGATATTTGGGGGGAACTTAAAAAACATGTAAGGTTGTTGGTTAATCTCTAGATCATCAGCCATTTCCCACAGATAGTTTCCTATCCAGTATATTTGAATAACTTATCTATGGTCGGCCCGTCCATTTCTAAATTACCTGCATTGCCAAGCATTTTTTCTTAAATATCATAACTCACATAGCAGCTCTGCATGCTTTCCCTTACTGGATGGACTGCAAACATTTTGCTAGTGGAAGAAAGTGTTGGTTGTGGGCTGATTATCAAGAGCCAACATTACCAGCTGCTACAGAGCCATGCAGTGGAATTTGAAAACTAAAAACAAAAAGCTGATATTAGATAACACTCACTTGCCTATAGCTGAGAGTGCTCTCTGTCTCTTCCCACCTCCCTCTCCCTCCTTCTCCTGCAATGATTGCAGCGAGGAGCTGTGAAATATACAGGATGTTAGTTTTGAAATTGCTGTGGGGATCTTTACCTTATCTACCTCAGGTTAACGTGTCTTGTGTCAATGGGGCCAAATGCATTGGTTTATATAGCTTGCTCTGAGTTGCCAGAAGAAAAGGGATGCTTCCCTAAAGTGTGTCCAAAGATTAAAATGCTACCCCTTCTAGTTTTGTATCCGTCTTAAAAATAAAGTAAAATACAGTAGCATTGTTTCCCCCCCATTTCCTTCTTAGATATTTAGTATGTGTAAATATCTTATGTAAATCTTTCTGGCTTATTTCCAGTTTTCCTTTTTGATGATTGTTTACAAACTTGAGGGTGTGGGAAATAGCCAAAGCATGTGGTGGGCATTTGCACCAGAGGGGCATAGAGGGGGGCACCCTCTTTGTACCTTGCCACTTTGCAACTTTGCCACATGAGAGCTGGTTAAGGGGTGGGGGGAATTTCCCATATCTTCCTACAACCAATGAGAGAATTGGACTTCTGAAACAACAGTGATTTATCTGCAAGCCAAGAGGAACAATGTTCTTGGGGGGGGGGGTTGATTGCAGCTTCTTCCACCCATTAGTTTGCAGAATTGTTTTGGAAATTCTTTAGGTCAGTCTCCCAGGCCTTTTTTTTTTTTTTTAATGACAAGATGTTTTCTAAAACTCTTCAGCTTGGTCTTGCAAATAAATCACTGCTTGGAATAGGCAATATCATTACCATTTTAGACAGTGATGGACACTATGCATTAGGGGCAAGCAGTGTGCATTGCAGTCAGGCTGGTGCCAAGTCTGCACTCAGGGTCACTGTGGAATAGGGAGCACTGAATGTATTGGGGGTGGGAAGGGTGGGTGGGGGGATGATGGCGACTTCTTGCGTGGCTACATGATTGTGTAATAGGAGACAAAACGAATGTAACTCCCATGTTTACTGCTAGCGACCAAAGCTTGTTTTGTGTCAAACTCTTTGACTTTTTATGAAGCGGGTGGGTGGATGGGTGGGAGAGGGTGGGGATGAGAGGGTGACTGTGTGGGGTTCTTTTTAGAGGGGGGGAAGGGTCATGTCTGAGCTGCAGGACTCTGTTCAAGCAAGCAGCTATCCTGCTGATTATGTCTGGTGGCGACGTCAAAAATCCCCACGACTGCATTCCCCTCCCCTCCCCAATTTTCATTTTTGTACCAGTTTTGGAAAACGATGGAAACCAATAAAGAATATGGATCATAACTTTCTGTGCATCTCTTCTTTTCAGCAAAGCATACCTTGAGGTGAAGGCAAATTATTTTAGAGAGCTAGATTGGGTTGTTCAACCTTGGATTTACTGGAGAAACTTCTGCAAGACCAATTTGTGAAAACACTGTCTGCTTGCTAGCAGAGGTGGCCCTACCTTGAGATGAGGTGAGGCAGTGACTTCAGGTGGCAGATTTGGGGTATGAACATGTCTCAGGGTAGGAGATTGGCTTAAGATTGGCCCTACTATTAAGCAAAGTGAGGCAGGGATGGGAGAGGCTCTTGTGGTATCCTGGCCTCTCGCCTCCTTTGGAAAAGGCTCAGCA
Organism: Podarcis muralis; assembly: GCF_964188315.1. NCBI lineage: Eukaryota > Metazoa > Chordata > Lepidosauria > Squamata > Lacertidae > Podarcis > Podarcis muralis. The sequence goes on along the minus strand of NC_135661.1, from coordinate 65,561,977 downwards.
GTTATGACTAGGTTCAGTTTTTTTGATTAATGATCTGGACACACCATGCATCTGTACAATACAGTACTTGCAATTACACACAGGTCCTGCTTACTAAACACAATGCATTCCGTGGAAATCAGTCTTTAGACGAGCATTCACATAACGAGCCTACAATTTCCATTATTTCTCTGAAAATATTTCTAAACTGGGATTTGTCTAATCTCTCCCCCCACTCCACTTTTTTCAATGGTTTCTCCCTGAAATGGCTGCAGCCAATCAGGAAGAGAATCTGATCTCTCCTCCCTGATTTGTTTGATCTTTCCTGCTCTGCAGTGCATCCAATCTCCCTACCTTCCACCCTGGTTTCTGCATGAAAATGGCTGTCGCCAACCAGCAAAGCAGAAACAAGCAGGGAAATAAGGAAGCAGGCAAACTCTGGATGTTTGGATATCTGAATCTGCAGTGTTTTTAGCAAAGCTTTGCCATAATGCATTACATTTAATTTTAGCACAGTGAGTGGGCCAATAGTGGGACTTGCGTACATTGAACACAATTCAATGAACACAACAGACTGTGTTAAGCACGTTTTAGGAAGTGGTGTTGCCTTTTTAGCCATTTATCAACTCTGACTCTGGGCAGATTCACACAACTAGCCACTGAGCGTTAGACGTCTCTCACAGCAATGTCCACTTTGAGAATATCCGACAAGGTCCAGCTTGTAGTGGCCCTAAGGATAATGGATTGTTAGGTGATTAAAGAACTTAATGGGTTTCTGAAGCCATTATCTCTGATCTCCAGCTGGGGTGAAGAGTTTCTTTGCCATTCCTGAAATTTGGTACCTACAAAAGCTACTTACGACACAATCTAAAGTGTGTGTCTTTCCAGAAGTAAGTCCAGTGGAGTTCACCACGACTTCTCAGTTAAGAGTACATAGAATTGCACTGTGAGAGACTCTGATTCCAAAAAAAGTGCTAGAACTGACCCATTTATAATCACGTCTTCAAAATGCAAGACACCAAAGTCATATTCATTCAAAAGACTGCATGTGGGAAGAGACTGGAGGTCTGCCCCCCATACATTTGGAGTACTGATATGCCACTTTTATTGTCATAGTTTTCACCAAAGAATCCTGGGAGCTGTAGTTTCTTAAGGGTGCTGAGAGCTGTTAGGAGATCCACATTCTCACAGAGCTACAAATAGCAAGAGTTCCCTGCTGTGAGGAATTGACAGTTAAAGAACTCTAGGAATGTAGCTCTGTGATGGGAGTAGGGGTCTCCAAACAACTATCTTCACCCATAACAAACTACAGCTCCCAGGATTCTTTGGGGGAAGCCATGACTTTAAAGTAGTATTAGGGTTCTTTTAATTTTATGGCATGAATGTGGCCAAGGTGTGCAGAGGTGGCCATGCTAGCCCCACACTTGGTGCCCTGTCTGTTCCATCCCCACCCTCAAACTTCCTCCAGTTGAGCATAAAATTCTGAAGGGGAATTTTCCCCAGGTTCGCATAGTTGTGCAGAATTCCTGGTTGCGCCAAGGAGTCTAAACATGTTCAGTCAAACACATGAAGAATCTCTCCCCAGACTTTGAACCTCACTGCCTGAAAGTCTAGAGTGGAGCTAACAACTACCCAAAACAAAGATAACATGCTCCAGTGGTTGCTAGTGCAAATCTATTAATGTGCATTTTGGAGTAAAAAAACCCCCACTCTTCTTTGGAAGTTTGGAATTCAAAAACACTTCATTCTTAAAATCTGACCAGAACTAGCTTGAAAAAGTAATACGACCAAACAAAAGAAGTTTTTAACACTAAAACACATACAACTTTGAATTTTTGTGTGTGTGGCCTTAATGAGTACCAGAGCCCATTCTCCTTTCTGTTTTGTATGGACCATCAGGCTAGGGCTGATGGGAGTTGTAGTTCAAAAACTTCTAGAGAGCACCAGGTTGGCAAAGGCTGCATTAAGGGCTTTAAAGGTTAATACCAGCACCTTCCTCTTGAGCCCATAAATTAACCGGTAGCTTTTCCTCAATAAGTTACCAGTGGCTGCTTTGTTTACTCTCGGCTGCCGTTGCTGGAACCTTATTATGACCTAATCCCTCAGCCGCCACCTCTCAAATTCCTCAGGCACCTTTGCTCCAAAGTCCTTCCCCACCTTTCCTTGGGGGCTCTGAACGGCACATTTGTCTCTAGGCTGCTCCTGACCAGGCGAACACTGCCCCCCTCCACCCCCCAAGTTGGAGAAATATCAGCCGGGAACTTAAAACCGCTCCCCTCTCCAGCGTAGGCCTCAGAGCCTGCCCTTGGCTTTGCTCCCAAAGCGGCACGCCTGGATCTGTCAGCAGGTGTCACGCCTTTCACACCCGGATCCTCCCCAACAGGTGGGCCGCCTCCTCAGGCTGAGGGAGCGTGAAGGTGGAAAAGCAAAGCGCTTCTGGCTACAGAAAGAGCCACCCGCCTGGCCTTCGCTTGCAGGCAGGGTGTAGCGGCAGCCTCAGCCCGTCCTCCTCCTCTAGCAGTTCATTTCCCTCAGGCCTGGAGGTCAGGACTCAGTTTGCCACCATGGCAAAGAAAGAGGGTCTGAGGAGGCGGCTTTCTCGCTTCTTCTCAAGGAGTGAGTTGAGCTTGAAGGAGCTGCAGCAGAGGCGGGAAAATGAAGAGGAGGGTCCCAGGTTGGCAGGAGTGAGAGATGAAGGCGGCAGAGGGAAATGGAGGATGAGGCCTCGGAAGAAGAGAACCTCGGAAGGGTGAGTGTACTAGGATAGGCCTGGAAGTGCCCCTGGGTCAGGAGTAAGGATGGGGGGGGGATCTGTCAACATACGTTATCTTAATTTCTCTCTCCCCCCCCCCCCCCGTCTTAAATTCAGTTTTTCACATTTCCACATGAATCAGAGATTATTATTTTTTAGCATCCTTGTGAACATTCATATTTTAGTGCAATGTTCTTTGTATGCAGTTTTGGCTAATTACACATTTTTGTAAGCAGTTTCCCCTAATATATTACAATTTTATATGTATTTTTCACAAATCTTCTGTGAACCGCCCCAACATCTTATGTATATAAGGTATATAAATCTAAAAATTACCGTATTTTTCGCACCATAGGACGCACTTTTTCCCTCCTAAAAAGCAAGGGAAAATGTGTGTGCGTCCTATGGAGCGAATGCAGGCTTTCGCTGAAGCCTGGAGAGTGAGAGGGGTCGGTGCGCACCGACCCCTCTCGCTCTCCAGGCTTCAGGAAGCTATCCGCTAGCCGTGGGAGACCCAGCTCTCCCACGGCTAGCGGACCGCTGCGCTAATCCAGAAGCTTGGGGCGTGCGGAGCACAGCGCGCCCCAAGCTTCTGGGTGCCGGCAAGGTCTCGCTAGCCCTGGGAGAGCCCCGCGACGTTGCGTGGCTCTCCCAGGGCTAGCGAAGCGCCGCGCTAATCCCAAAGCTTGGGGCGCGCGGAGCTCAGCGCGCCCCAAGCTTCTGGGTGCCGGCAAGGTCTCGCTAGCCCTGGGAGAGCCCCGCGACGTTGCGTGGCTCTCCTAGGGCTAGCGAAGCGCCGCGGTAATCCCGAAGCTTGGGGCGCGCGGAGCTCAGCGCGCCCCAAGCTTCTGGGTGCCGGCAAGGTCTCGCTAGCCCTGGGAGAGCCCCGCGACGTTGCGTGGCTCTCCCAGGGCTAGCGAAGCGCCGCGCTAATCCCAAAGCTTGGGGCGCGCGGAGCTCAGCGCGCCCCAAGCTTCTGGGTGCCGGCAAGGTCTCGCTAGCCCTGGGAGAGCCCCGCGACGTTGCGTGGCTCTCCTAGGGCTAGCGAAGCGCCGCGCTAATCCCGAAGCTTGGGGCGCGCGGAGCTCAGCGCGCCCCAAGCTTCTGGGTGCCGGCAAGGTCTCGCTAGCCCTGGGAGAGCCCCGCGACGTTGCGTGGCTCTCCCAGGGCTAGCGAAGCACCGCGCTAATCCCGAAGCTTGGGGCTTCGGGATTAGCGCTCCGCTCAGCCTGCTTCCCGGAGCGCCGGGCGCCCTGAAAGCAGAGCTCCAGGCGCTTCGGGAACACATCCGCAGCATGGGGAGCCTTGCAGGAATTCCCCACAGGGCTCCCCACGCTGCGGATAGCAGCCTGCTGCCTGGCGGGTGGGGCGCCCTGAAGCAGAGCGCCCCTCGCGCCAGGCAGACATCCGCAGAGTGGGGAGGCTTGCAGGAGTTCCCGACAAGGCTCCCCACGCTGCGGATAGCAGCCTGCTGCCTGGCGGGTGGGGCGCCCTGAAGCAGAGCTCCCCTCGCGCCAGGCAGACATCCGCAGAGTGGGGAGGCTTGCAGGAGTTCCCGACAAGGCTCCCCACGCTGCGGATAGCAGCCTGCTGCCTGGCGGGTGGGGCGCCCTGAAGCAGAGCGCCCCTCGCGCCAGGCAGACATCCGCAGAGTGGGGAGGCTTGCAGGAGTTCCTGACAAGGCTCCCCACGCTGCGGATAGCAGCCTGCTGCCTGGCGGGTGGGGTGCCCTGAAGCAGAGCGCCCCTCGCGCCAGGCAGACATCCGCAGAGTGGGGAGGCTTGCAGGAGTTCCCGACAAGGCTCCCCACGCTGCGGATAGCAGCCTGCTGCCTGGCGGGTGGGGCGCCCTGAAGCAGAGCGCCCCTCGCGCCAGGCAGACATCCGCAGAGTGGGGAACCTTGCAGGAGTTCCCCACAGGGCTCCCCACGCTGCGGATAGCAGCCTGCTGCCTGGCGGGTGGGGCGCCCTGAAGCAGAGCTCCCCGCCCGCCGGACAGACATCGGCCAGCCCCACAAGCTTGGGGGACAGCAGAGAGGCGCAGCGCCACTATCCCGCTGTTCCTCGACCTAGTTCGGTTTCCCTGACCTGCTTTTGGGGGGGAAATAAAGGGGAAAATTTTTTCCTTTATTTCCCCCCCAAAAAACTAGGTGCGTCCTATGGTCCGGTGCGTCCAATCGTGCGAAAAATACGGTAAATAAATTACGCATTTTTATGCATACTTTCCCGCCCACATATTTTTTATAAACATTAGTTGGAGAGCTGCATTATGAAATTCAGTTAAATGCAATTTTCAAAGGAGAGCTGTGTTGCAGTTTACAAGTGCAGATGTGAAGATTCACCTTTACACCTTTGTCAGGACATAGACCACGTACTTATTTATATACAGTAGGGTAAGGGGTTTTTTTTTTGTTTCATTTTACAAATGTGTACAATGAGGTGCTCAGATGTGTTTTTGAAGTTATCTGCACATTCCTGTGTTGGGGGAGCGTGCATAAGTTTATAACTGGGGAGAGGCCGTGGCTCTACTGTTAGGCAAAGTGAGGAAACGGCCTCAGGCAGCAAATATTGGGGATCAGTGGTGGTAGACCCCAGACTGTGCCTTCTCCAGGCAATTCTCCCCTTTTGAAGAACAGAGGTATGTATGCAATATGGCATGTCCTGGCTCCATTAAACTAGCTTGCTTTTGTATATGGAATGTGTTTGTCCTCTGCAAAATGTATTGGGACAGCCCTGTGCAGAACACTTCTTTTGCATGCAAAAGGTCCCAGGTTCAGTCTCTAGGAAGGGTAGGGGAAAATTCCTGGAGAGTCATTGCTAGTCATTGCAAACAATAACTGTGCTAGATGAACCAATAGTCTGACTTGGCATAAGTCAGCTTCCTGTACAGAGGTTTTGCAGGGAACAGCTGCAGATCAGTGATAGAATCATAGTTAGAAGGGACCACGAAGGTCATCTAGTCCAGCCCCCTGCAAGGCAGGAATCTTTTGCCCAACATGGGGCTCGAACTCATGGCCCTAAAATTAAGAAGTCTCATGCTCTACTGAGTGAGCTATCCAGTAAAGCACATATGACAGGTGCACCTGAATGCCAACATTTTTTTTTTTTTTACAAATAGACGTTTGGGTCATAATCAGCAACAAGAAGGCCATTGGAGATTTGTCCAGGAGCCCTCGGCAATCCTTCCTTTCCACTCTGCAGCTTGCTGATATGCTCCTGTCCTCTGCTCTGTTTGCATTTCAACAGGAGCTGTTTCAGGAAACAGGCCACAGCTGAGTCATCCCAGGGAGCTCAGTAGGGATCATCTTTCAATGAACAATTAGCGTCAGATTATAGTTTTGCCCTCACTTCCTCTCTCTCAGCTCAGAGCAACCACTACCTGAGCCCTTATCTGTTGACAATATTTTGAAGGACCAAATACCAAATATAAGAAAATATTACCTTTCTTGCTGGTGGCAGCAAGGACAGGCGATAGTTAAGAACAGCAAAGCATGAGTGAGAGGGCACAATTCAGGAAACACCCCCCCTCCAAGAGGGCATGCAGCCCTTGGGCTGTAAAAGGATCTCCACCCCTCATATAGTGAGTGGCTGGGATGGGCAAGTGCTCAATGAAAAAGGGAAGCAGAAACAATTATTTGGCTGAGAGACAGTTAGCCTTTGTGGCCTCTTGTGTACCTTCCTTCTGGCTCCAATCCTTCTTTCTCAATTTCATTCCAGGGCAAGTGAGGAGGATGTAACCTCAGTGCAAGTGAAGCATGTTATGGAGCCCCCTAGTTGCAGTAGGTCACAGAAGCCGGCATCGAAGGTGAGCCCCACTGCTGTCAAAGAACCTGTGGAAGGGCCTTCTTTAGGGCAGGAGAGGTTGTGAGGAGTGCAAACCCAGTGGGACTTACTTCTGAGTATGTTCTGCCTCTACTGTCGGAGGTGGTATCCCTCTGTATTCCAGTGGCTGGCAATTACAAGTGGGAAAAGTGCTGCATTCTGGTTTGTTTATTTATTTAGAAAACTTATAAACCACTAGATCATAAAAATCTCCAAGCAGTGCAGAAATAAAATTATAGGTAAAGCATGGCTGAAACCCACAAACCAATTAAAAACAGGGGCTTGCATACTTTGTTCCCCAACCCTTTTCCAAGGGTGTGTCAGGGAAACAGGATCCAGTGAATCCAAAGCTTCCCTCAATCTCCCTCCAGCAACCTGGAATAATATCCCTTTTTTTACTGTTACTGCCATTGGACAAAAATGGTGAAGCAGCAATGGTGGCAGAGCTCCCTTTCCAAGGAAAGAGAGAGGGAGATTCACTCATTCATGCCTACCAAAGGACTACAGGATCGCACCTTAGTTGAGTAATCATTTATATCGATTAAAAATCCTTTGGGTTTTTTAAATGCTCCTCTAAGTATCAGATTTTCTAAATAATGGTTAATTATTCTTAAGGCAAATAATTACACATCTATGTGTGATAAGCATCTTCTGAGAAAAGACACATGCATCCTACTCACACAGAAAGGCATTATTTATTCATTTACATTAAAATGTCTATCCTGCTTTTTGTCCCCAAAGAAGCTTTCAAGTTAAAAACATAAAACATCCAATTAAAAAAACCTGCAATCAATACAAACAAGAAGCAAAGTCAGAAGTGTAAAATCCACTCAGCATTAAGGAAAGGCTCCTCTGAGGTAATGCTTGCTGTGACACATGTGTGAAACAGGGAAATATATTTTCCGCCAGAACAACTTCTTCATTCCTAATCAATGCAGATTTGATTGATTAAATCAGTTAAACTCATATGATCAATAAGTCAAAATTTAGTTAATCAATTGATAGGTAGTTCTCTTTAACTTGTATTTATTTATTTAGTTTTGCTTTTAATAATATGATACACAATCACCTGAGAATTTGATCAGGCTTGCTTCTAAGCATACCTATGTATATAGGTGTTGGGTTGCTCTGAATATATGTATATAGGACAGCTATTTATTTATTGAAAATGCTTCTAGGCCACCTATCAAAATAGAAAATACCTTTCCAAAGCAGTGTGAAAAATATACTGAAAGCGTTTTAAAACAAGCATTAGTATTCACAATCAAAACAATAGCACAGAAAGAGCAATAATAGAGCAAGATACAGCAACCCAAACATTAAGCTGCTCTCTTAATGGTGGTTCACTTGTGGCTGGGGGGGGGGGGGGGAGAAATCAGCCATAAGAGGCAAGGTGCTTAACCCTTTGTCTACCCTCCAATTATGGATGGTGCAGAATAATTTTCAGTCTAACCCAACAAGGTGATTCTTAGTGGGATGGATAAGATGTGCTTTTGATACCTTCCATCTTTGTACTGTTGATTGAAGCATGTCACATAACTCAGTTGCCTTCCCGTGACACACAGCTGATATACATTTATGTGTGCTGATTTGTGCTTGTGGTGGCCCAGCAGTTAGTCTCCTCTGTTATCACCTGTCAATCTCATCTCTATAGTTCACTGTCCCTCCAGGGCACTAAAGGCAGCATGCACCAGGCTAGCCCATTTGATGCTCACAACCTAGAAGTAGATTAGGCTGAGAGGGAGAGGCTGGTCCATGATCACCTAGTGAAGTTCACGGATTTAAACCTGGCCTTTCCAGTCCAAGCCCAGCACCCTACCTTCTATGTGGAAGGGCTATAGCTAGTGGCCAGTGCTCCTGCCTTGCATGCAGAAGGTCCCAGGTTCAATTGCCAGGAAGGGCTGGAGTAAATCCCAGCCTGGAATGCTGGAGAACTGCTACTGGTCATTGGAGAATGTAAATAATACTGAGCCAGGTGGACCAATGGTCTGACTCAGTATAAGACAGCTTCTTATATTCCTATATTCTACACCACACTAAATCTGGAAATGACCCAGCCAGCTGTGTTTTGTGTGGGCACACAAGGGAACAGTTTGTTTTTAATATCTCCAAAAAAAAAAAGGGGGGGGGGACTTGGTCCCACAGTGCAATCTCTTTTGAGTGTTGGCCTGGCTGGACTGTGACCTTGAACAGAACAGAATGCACCCCTCAGCCGAAAAAGGCTCTTTCCACCTATACGCTAAGTCAGTACACATTTTGTTTAATGTATTTTGACAGCTATTCTCTCCCTCCTTTATTTCAAAATGATGTTGAGGCAAGTTAACAATAATAAATATGCCATTCAGCGATATAAAGACATACATGTCAACCATGCATTAAAAAACAACCATGGAAGAACAGCATTAATTTAGCAAGCCGATAACATGAATAGTCAACAAAATATCTCACTTTGTAGAGCCACGAAATTTAATCTTAGGGTCATGGGTTCGAACCAAATAGTTCCTGCATTGCAAGGGGTTGGACTAGATGACCCTTGTGGTCCTTTCCAACTCTACAATTCTATAGTTCTATGACTGTCCCTCGTTAAAAAGAAAAAGTTTTCAGTTATGTCAAGGCGCATACAGCTTCTTTTCCCCAAAGATAAGGATGCCCTCTGCTGGAAGCAAAGGACAACTGCATGGGCCTGTGCCTTTTGCAATAGAGTTCCTTTCAGTAAGTGTGGGCACTTCAAGGTGTCCCGTTTATTGAGCTTTCATCCCAATTGGTTTGCAGGGAAATTAGACAACATTGGCTCTTCAACAAGCATTCATTGGGATTTGTTGGGGTTTTTTTGGGGGGGGGCATTGTGCCAAAGCAAGTGTTAACTCCCCACTCTTTCCAATTCATTTTCCCATCACTTCCAGAAAGCCCACTTTTGTGGGAGAAGTGGGTTTGTTGTGCAAGAGCTCCAAAATAAGCTCAGTCGTGCAACCTGGATTTGCCAGTATGGGATTGAGTCTCACCTGAATACAGCAACAGTCTGGAAACACCTTGTGCCATGTTATCCCTCCTTACTTAGCACACTTCAACTGTTTTTTTTGTACTCAGAATCAGAGTGCTTAAAGGGTGTGTTAAAATGAAGTATCCCATCTCTTTCACCATGTGCTTCATTCATTCATTCATTCATTCATTCATTCATTCATTCAGAGCATTATACAGTGCCTGTCTAACCAAGCAGATTGCAAACATAATTTAAAGCATGAATTAAGACCAGCAAATTGACATTGGAGTGGAACCCTGATTCTCAAATCATGCCTCAAATCATGTTCACGCAAACAGTCACTTCAGTAAAACATTTAAGATTATTCCCTCTGTCTCCAATGTTCAGGCAGTGAATGCTGTTGCAAATGTAGCCAAAAGAGCGCCACACCAGCAAGCTTGGGGTTAGGTGAAGTACAAAAAACTGTAAGAAAAAATACCAAAGAGTGTGGGGAGGCAGTCCAGTGAGGATTGAACATGCTCAATGGACACATAATACTGACTTTGGGTGGAAAAACAGAAAACCAGGGAAGGGAAATGGAACGGAGACTGGAAACTAGAAGAAGCAGAATCATACACTGCAACATTTTGTTGCAGATCCGACTTGTAATTTATTTTGCCATTTTAAGACTTTGATTACATGTTTTAATCTCCAGCACCCTGCAGCAGAAGAAGACTTGCAAAGCTTGTCTTGCTTAACCTATATGTAGCCTGTGATCATGCAGTGTTTTCTGATCTAGCATCCTTCTTGGACTTGTTTGATGTAGCAGCTCAGCTCTTGCAAAGCACATCTTGCTTGCCTTTGAGTGAAGTATTATTTATAGATTTGGCTTTTGAAGAGTTCATTTTGCTTACCTTAACTGCTAACGTCTTTGAGTCAGTGCCTTTGGTTAAGAAATAGTCATTCTAAGACACCTTCAAAACAGAGGTATGTCAGACACCACTCATTTTAATAGTGAACTTACCATAAGTGGGTGAGTGCCAACAGGCCAATAGGATTATAGCCAACTCTGATAAGCAAGAGAAATGCATCAGCAAGCTTAGAAAAGCTTTTGGATTTGTAGAAGTATAGAAATATATTTACGGAAAAAATCCTAAGGGGACAAAAAACACAAAAAAGAGCATGTTGAATAACCAAGGAAATCTGGGGCATGTGTGTGAGTGCATGTGTGTAGATTGTACAAACTGAGCCACAAGAACCAAAGTGTTTCACAAGCAGTTGTAGGGAAGGGGGAGCACAAAAAAAGAAGTTACTAAGTATAATCTAGAAGTGCAGCTGCTTTATATCTTGGTAAGAGTCCTGCAGTTCTGGTAAAGTCCCTTTGTTGCACACTCCAGTCTGCATGATACTCTGTTATTCCATTGAGAGAAGGGGAGGAAACGATGTTATCCAGGGAAAGAGGAACAAGGATTTCCCCCGCTCTGGGGATTTATTAAATTAGGGGTGGGGAACCTTCAGAACCTTTTTCTCTGGCCACATCCTCCCCAACCACACCCCCTCTTCCCAGGCTGCACCTCTCATCAGCCTTGCTTCTTCAAACCCTCCTGGCATTCTTGCCTGGATGGAGTGGGCCCTTGAACTCTGGCTTGCCCACAGCAGGATGTACAAACATGTGTACAGTGGTACCTCGGGTTACATATGCTTCAGGTTATATATGCTTCAGGTTACAGACTCCGCTAACCCAGAAATAGTGCTTCAGGTTAAGAACTTTGCTTCAGGTTAAGAACAGAAATGGGGCTCTGGTGGCATGGCAGCAGCAGGAGGCCCCATTAGCTAAAGTGGTGCTTCAGGTTAAGAACAGTTTCAGGTTAAGAACGGATCTCCGGAACGAATTAAGTACTTAACCCAAGGTACCACCGTATTCACTATCCTACTGCACAAAGGTAAATTCCCAATGCCTAGTTGTCCTAGGGTTCTTGATGGGTATAAACAGGCCTGGAAGGTAGGATATTTTGTCCTATTAATTTAATGTGACACTCAAATTACTCAGAAGAAAAGTTTCTCCTTGGCATGTTTGTGGCAGTGTCACTGTCAACTGGTACAGGAACCTGTTGGGGTGGAGAGCTACCTTGAAGCCTCTGAGTTCTCAGGAAATGATGGCATGCTCCACTGGGAGCGAGCAGAAGGGCGAGTCACAAACTAATTCACCCAGGGGCAGAACAAAGCAACTCACCTGAAGCTTTGAGCACATCTAGCGAGCGAATACACCTGTGGTGTTTCCTCCCCCCTTCCATTACCTACACAGTTTAGAAAAGGAAATGTGTGAACTGCAAAATTTCCCAAGTGCTTCCCTTATGGTCCCTGAAGCCAGAGATGTCCACCCAGAAGAGATTCATCTGAGCTAAATGAGATCTTGCCACATAGCTTACTAGTAGGACACATGCTTAGCATGCAGAAAGTTCCCAGTTTAAGCCCTGGCATCTCCATGCTGGACTGGGAACAGCTTCATTCTGAAACCCTACCAGTCAACATAGGCAATACTGAGCTATGAAGACATATGATCTGATTTCGAAGGCAGGTTCTTGTGGGTCATATCCAGCTAAGTTCTGCTCAGTGTAGACCCAATGAACTTAGCACTCAAGTTAGTCACATGCATTGATTTTAAAGGGCCTGCTCTAGACCCATGAATCCATGATGCTTCCCCAGCACAAAATACGGTACATCTTGAACTACGGAGGAGGAAGTTGTTCTTTTGGCGCTCTCTCTCTCTCTCTCTCTCTCTCTCTCTCTCTCTCTGCTAGCTGTGGGTCTAGCAAGAAGGAGATGGTATCTCCTCTAGTGCTTCCTTTGAAGATAGTAGGGTGAATCGCCCCTGTTTCAATCACAGCCATCTCTAGAGGCCAGCTTGCTTTACCTACAGTACATGGAGGTGGAGACACGTTTGGGTGGCAGCTGTAATCTCCAAAGGTGTGTGTGGAATGTGCACATTTGGCCGCTTATTATCTAGTGATTTCCTGCTACATCAGCAGCTCCTCTGGGTGGAGCACCCTTGGGCTGTTTTGTAGCAGCTGGAGCTTTGCTGTGAGGGAGGGCAGGGCCCAAATCCCAGCAGGGTTCAGCTGATACAAGTGGAACCACCCACTAGCTGGTATGTCAAGGGGGATAGTGAGGATTACATTAAGGACACAAACCGCCCTGCTGCTATGTGCCTAATCAGTATCACTACAAATAGCCAACAGTTGGCTGCAGGACTTAGGACCTGCCTCAGAAAAATCTGGCTTGGGGAGAAAAAGATACTCTAGTATAATTAGGCTTGTTGAATACAAAATAATAATAATGGATTCTTGAGAATCTCAATGCTAAATTGAAATTCCGAAAGCTATGTGGCTAGTCCTCATGGCTGTGAACCGAAAACTTGAAAATAAGCGAGCAGTGTATTGGTAAAGGCTGCAAGAGATGGGACTTCTGTGCTTGGCATGGTGGCTTGCCTTGCCCTCCTTTTCGCTTTCCCATGCAGCCCTCCTGCCCTGTTTTTCTGTTCTTGCGACCAAATCTCCCTTAAAAAGTAATTGAAGCTTCTGAATATAGGGTCATACTTAAAAAGTATGGGGCTTTTTTGTAATAATTTTTATTTTCATTTCTAAATGGAAAAAAGCAATTAACAATAAAGAGAAAGAAAAAAGACTGAAGCAAGATAGGAAAAGGAACGGAAGGAAGGAGATGAGAAGAGAGGAGGGAATGGTAGTAATCCAGAAAACAACATAACTCCAGAAAATTACCTTTATTTTCAGGTAGCGAAGGGTTCGGGTATATTTTGTTAACTTTTGATTACTAATTAGCAAGTTGTTGTCGGGGTTTTTTTTAGCAGCATACATTCTATTGGTTTTATTTCAGCACAGAATTTTGAGGTTTCTTGGAACAAAAAGGGGACTTCCTATATTAGGATTCCTATAGGCCAATGTCCAAAAGTTGCCCCTCTTTTGGCTGCAGACTACTTAGTCCAGGAATTTCCCCCCCACAGCTAGGAATGTAAGGAGGCAGGGCTTTCCATTCCATCTTGTGTTCTTCGCAGCCAGTGCTGTTTCTATTTCGCCAAAACCTACCTTGTCCATCTAGCTAACTGCTATTCTGCTATGACCAAAACAAATGTAATTATTTCAATGGAGGGGAAATGTCAAAAACAAACAAACAATGCAGAAATCATAGTTATTATTTGCAGACTAAAAAAACACCAATAGAGAATGCCACTCACATTCCATCCTGACCCTGGACAAACACGTAAATTATGGCAATTTCTGCTCCCATTTCCGATGGAATTCTCTGACATCCCTAAATACAGCTGACTGTATAAAACTGCCCTAAGGGTCTACTCTGCAATTTAAAATCCTCTCCCAGGGGCCAGCAAAGGTTTGCTTCCCATTAGGCAAAGTGAAGCAGCTGCTTTGGGTTGCAGCTGCCAGGAGACTGAGAGAGTGCCAAGATTTTGGAGACAGAGTTGTGAGTGTAACACGGCCTTCCCTGTGTCTCCTGAACCTGCCTTCCTCAGGCCCAATGGAAGATGCTGTCCCGTCATCAGTATTGTAGTAAGATTGGACTGCCAGCTTGCTTGCCTTTTGTATATAGAAAGAGGAGTGCCGTATTGTCCTTCTCCTCAGGCAGGAAAATATCTCGGCCATCCCTGTTCAGGGCATTTGCAGAACAGCAAAGCTAGAATTAGAGTTAATGGCTATTTGTTAGGTTAGGTTTATTGAACCAATGGGTAATTTCCCACAACAAAAAGGTCCTGAAGCAATTTACAAGACAACTAAAATATAGCAATAAAAATACATAAGCTTAATTAAAAACAGAGTAAGAACACTCAGTCTTTGGTGCTGGGAAAACAAAAGCATATTTCCCTGGCGCCAAAATGGCCACAAAGTTAGCACCAGGCAGGCCTTCCTGGGGAGAACATTCCACAGACAACAGAAACTACTACCGCAGAGGTGGGGAACCTCTTTGGCCTGGTGGGCCAAATCTTTTAACTTCTCCCACCCCACAGGCCAAAGTTGGCAGGAGCGCAGGACCAGCACCTGTCAATATCTGACTTCTTATCAGTGTCAGGTGATTAATAGGAGGAAAATCCCACCTGTCTGTCAAAATTGGCCAGTGAATGTGGGGGGATATAGTGACCAAGCGGGACTGCGCTCGCCATGCATCAGCTGATGGATCCAGTCAGAGGATCCAACCATGTCTAAGATAATCACCAGAGGCCCAGCTCTGAGTCCTCCATCCCACTCTAAGGTGAGCTAGGTAGTTATCAGAGACAGGGCTTTCCTGGTGGTGGCACCCCAGGTTTGGAACTTTCTTCCATTATCTTTTACTTTGTGCCAAAGTTTGTTTTTGATTGACTTTTAATGGCTTTTGGTAGTTTGAATGGCTCATGTTGTTGTTCATAAACTTGTTATAATGTGTCACCTTGAGAATTTGTGCTGAAGGGCAGTTTATAAATATTTTAATTAATAGCATAAAAACAATTTGTGGATAACTAGTTTCCATTTTTTTTGTTTGATTGATGGACAAGATCAGTCTAAGTTAAACAAGTATAAGGCAAAATATTTATTATAGTTGGAAATTTTGATTCAGTGATTTTGGCTCAGTGTTTATTCATATTGATTCTACATCTGGGATTTATGGGAGGGGCAGTTAATGCTGGTATCTATTCTTGCATTCTGTGTTTATGTATGCGTTGTTTTGATAAAGACTGCAAAACTCATACTTTTTAAACAAGCATTTCCATCCAGCAAATAACATGCCGCCAAGCTTGTAAAAATACATCAGTCTAGTCACCTATGGTTCATAAAAATTGCCTCCAGGTAATCATGCCGGAAAGCTGTAGAACTGCTGGGCTTTCTCCCCTTTTAAGCCAAAAGTTAATAACACTGACAGATTCAGGGATGAAGGCTAGTAAAATATTATACAAGCTACTTACTGCTGTGGATCTTTTTGCAAAGCTGCAGGCAACTCAAACATATATAATCTTGTTCAACTGTTGCATGTACAGGGTTTCTGTCCCACCCCCCTTTCATAGTCTCTGTCTTCTCACAGTTTCTTTTCCCATCCTGCAGACCCAGGCTCTCAGTTATTCGGAGCCTGATTTGTGGAGGAATGGCCTACTGCGCAAGTTTGGGAACCTCACTTGGCACAAGCGACAGAGTAGCCATTTTGAACTCTCTCAGCACCCTGGGCACCTGGCAAGCGATCCTTGGTCAATGGGGCGGCTTCAGAGACCAGCTGTTGGCAGTGACGTGGATATGAGGAGCAGGGCTGATTTTTATCCTGCTGAAAATCAATCTGAAAAGCAGGAGAGACCTGAGCCTTCATCTAGGCTAAGTGAAACACACTCTCTAGGGACCAGCCCAGAACCCTCCACATCCTTTGACTCTTTGCTTTGCTGGGGAGATGGAAGCTCTTGGGAAGGGTCTTTCTCCATCAGTAATTCTTCTCTGTGCTGCCCAGCGGCTCCCGAAATGAAAGGAGAAGCCCTCAAGCTCCCATCAGTCCTGGAGGAAAGCAGCAAGGCCCCCAAGTCTGCCTCAGAGTGGACTGAAAGTGTATTTGAAGGGTATTTGACCACGGGGATGTCCCACCCTGTTGTTACAGAACAGATGGAGAACCTGAGCTTCAGCAGTGGCCTTGGAGAGTCCGTCTCTGAGCATGTTGATGGTGCAGAGGATGCTAAGTCGGCCACAGCGAGCCCACCTGTTGATCAGCCTCTGGAGGTAGCAGATTCTGCCTCGGCCATTAAAATCAGCCTGGGCAAGAATGCCCCAAAGATCCGCTATGAGATAATGATTACAATGACCAAGGAGGCGGAGAGGGCTGAAGCAGAACCCACATTCAGTTGTGGTGAAAGAAGCCTCCCGTGTCACCCGTCTGGGGAGGAAACACTTTCTCTGGGGGTTGCTGAGTTAGAGAAAAGAAAGGAGCGACGTCACCAGGAACCAGCCAGACCAGCTACCCAGCTGTCAGCGAGCGAGGAATTCCAAAACTGCAGAGGGCTGCATGGGGTGGGAACCTGTAAGGTGTGCGGGCCAATACTGACTCTTGCCACTGGGAGCCCGGCGACGCTGCAGTGGGGATCGGAGACCAGCCCAGGAGTGGGTGAGGCAGACCAGAGTGAAACTGATCGACTGCACTCGGAGGATGGTGTGCCGGCGAAAGAGACAGACATCGTAGCAGTAGGATCCCCAGCCAACAGGTACGTGGGGGAACAGGTTTGGGAAGCCTCGCACCACAGCAGGTGTGCCAGCCAGCCCTGAGCTGCTGAGAATAGCTTGAGAGACATGTCTTGGCAGAGAGAAAGGGAGCCAGAGTGTCTGTTCTTTCCCCTGCATGCTTTGCTCTGCTGCAATGCGAGTGGGAAGTTTTGCATTTGAGAGAGAGAGAGAGAGTGGAGTCTTTGGAGCACGCTGCATGGGGCAAGAACTTAGGGGGGGGTGTCAAAGAAAGGCGCTGTTAACAGCTTCTCTTGTTTGATGGTCCAGGCAGCAAAGTTCAGGGTCATGGAGAGGAATGAGCAGGATTCAAGGCTTGGGTCCTCCCTGACCTCCGTGCTTGGGCTTCCACCTTCATCTGACTGGAGGCTAGAGTAATGCCGTCATCCAGGGGATTTCTCTACCACACAACTGAAGGGGGAAAGAAAAAGAATTGTGTTTAAAATGGTGAGGAAGGCTTCTTCTTTCGAAGCTTTTCATCAACAGGGAAGTTCAATGCAGCTGTGTGGCACACATTTACTCAGAAGTAACTCCCACTGAGTTCATTGAGGCTTGCTCTCTTGTAACTGTTTAGGATTATAGTCACTGGGGCAAGTTTGAAGCAACAGGTCTGCAAATGAAAGGTATGCTACTTCTTGTGAGGCTGTTGTTTTTTTTTGGAAATTGTTACTATTAAATTTTCTGTTCCGTCCTTCCTATCAAAGAAGCCCAATTACATTAAATTGGGAATGTAAATGAAAAAAGACAGGCTTTCTGTGTATTAAGTTATCATTTAAGGAAAAAAAATAATTACCGTATTTTTCGCTGTATAAGACGCACCAGACCATAAGACGCACCTAGTTTTTGGAGGAGGAAAACAAGGAAAAAAAATATTCTGAATCTTAGAAGCCAGAACAGCGAAAGCAGGGATCCCTCTTGCTGTTCTGGCTTCTGGGATAGCTGTGCAGCCTGCATTCACTCCATAAGACGCACACACATTTCCCCTTACTTTTTAGGAGGGAAAAAGTGAGTCTTATAGAGCAAAAAATACGGTATTTCACAGTTCCTGAAGTAGCTTGGCAAGGCACCCACAATGAGAAGTTGGCTTCACAATATGTGAATTTATTTAACTTTAGGTTGTAATCCTATCCACCTGCTACCCTGGAAGGGAGCCCCATTGAAATGTATGGGACTTGTTCTGAGAAGACATATTCTGTATAGGATTGCACTGTTAATCACTTAAAACGTAAATACTTAAATCAGTTCAGTGTCTGCCCTGACTCCAGTCAGATTCACAAAAGCAATTATTTTGTTATAGTTTTTCACCATCTTTATTGCTTCCTCTGCCTACAAAGTAACTGGAAAGTAAAGCATGGTGAAAAGCGCAGATATATTCTCCTTTTTCAGGAGAACGTGGCCCTGCTCTTTAAAAGTTTTATTCATTAGCAAGCATTTGTCATACACCCGGCAGGAGATGTGAACAACATGCATGGGGAAACTTGTATTTCTGAATAACCTTTACAGGAGCACTAAAGATAATCAGGTAATTTACAACAATATAAAATACAGTGCAATATTAAAATCAGTTAAAACTGATTTCAGTCATTTCCTTAGGTGCACTCAAGCTCAAACATTCCAAATCAAGAGTAAAGGCTTTGCATTGGGTCTTTGAAAGATGGGCAGGAAATATAGTCTGAAATAAGGACCCCTTTCTCACATGACAAACACCTATTAAAGTCAGGGTCACCTGACTACAGACTCTGAGATGTAGCAATCAGTTGAAAAGTTGGGGGGGGTTGTAGGTCATTCCCCCAGCTTACGCCACCAGAAATCAGTTAAGGAAGAGACCCTGGACAAGGTGTCTTCCGGTGCCTTCTCCCAATGCCACCCTACTGACCACTTGATAGGGGCATAGGAAGCTGCCTATCCCACCTGCACAAGAGCAACATTCAGGAGCTGACCCTAAAGGCTACCGTTGCAGCTCCTAAGGATCACTGCCTTTGCTTGGAACCTGGAGTGCCTTGAATACATGCATAGATGACAACCAGAAAGCATGCCCTAGATTTCGCTAGCATGATTAACATTGCTGTGGGATGATGTTTGTTCGCCCATTCCAGGTCATTGTGTTTGTTTACAGTGGCTAGGCCACTTCAAGTGAACTATATTATATATTAATTTTAAAATGTGTCACACATGTTATAATTTAAGTAACACTTCAAAGTTTGCCTTAAACAAACACTTCAAAGTTATTCTTTACTAGATTTGCATCCTCCAAAAAGCTTAAGCTTCATGGTTCCCCCCCCCCCCCCGTTTTATTGTCTCAGGAACCCTTTGAAGCAGATTAGGCTGAGACTGGCCAGGAAGGTTGGAAGAAATTGCCAATTTCAGTTCTCTGTTTCCCAGTTTCTTATTCTTAAATTCAGTTCTCCATATTTCTGCAGCAATTTTCAATAGATTTGTCTTTAAATGATGAACTGAATCAAGATTTCTCCTGCAGGCGAGCTTCATAGTCAAGGGCTCATCCACACTGACCTTTAAAGCACTAGGGCAAAAAATAAAAAGGGCTCAGAGATGGAGTTTTAAAGCACAGACCTGTGCATAGAAATGTGGCACAAAAGGAAGTCTGAATGAGTCCTCAGTGGTGATTTCAACCCTGGTCTCCTCTGTCTTAGTCTGACCCACTACATCCACAAAACAAAATGGAATGCTTTGTTCCATTTTTTTGGTCAGTGTAGTGTGTGTGTGTGTGTGTGTGTGTGTGTGTACGCATCACGGAGGTGCCAATAATATCAAAATATCTTATTACTCCCCCCACCCCCACCATCATTACACACAGCAAGGGGAACAACACTGTGAAATACTACTTATATGCTAGCCCACATATGTTGCCTTGTGAGTACACAATATAATGCTGCCTTCCATTCTCTCTTCTCTGTACTTACGGTGCCTTCTAGTCAGTTCCTTTATTTTGCTTGCATTAGATCACAAACTGCTTTTTGGCCCAAAATGCTCCACAGCGGTGTGAATTGAGTATAATGACAATTGGCTCTCAATCTAAGTTCCTAGATCGTGGAAGGACTGCATGCGGATGGTCCCTGGTTCAGGTAGTGCTGCCTGGTACCTTGGGGAGCCACTGCCAGTCAGTGGTGTCAGAATTGAGCTGTAGGGGCGAATGGGACACCTTGGTGTAAGGGAGCTTTCTATTATTGAATGGGTTTAGTTTGCAAAAAAAGGGGGGTAGTCTAAATGGCCCCCACGCCTCTTTCAACTCAGTGATCCTATGATCTATTTAGGATGACACAGTTTACACATTGAAAAAGTCTCTGATTGCAACGGATGCCCTTCCTTTTCAGCAGGTCCTTGGCATTCTATTCACTGCTCACACCCAACCCCACTAAATATTAATGCCTGAGCTTTCTCACACATTAGTTAATTGCATATGTAAAAGCAGATTAACATGGGCTTCATTGCATGGCGGAGTAGGGCGTTGTAATATTGCTTGCAGACAGGGACAGAAATAGGTACCAGAGACCACGGAAATGGGATGCAGAAATTCATGGGCCACGTTTTCTGCTAGCATTCCCCAAGGCCATGGAAGTATTTGCTAAAATGGTGGTTTCCAAACTGTGTCCTGTGGAGTTTGGGGACTCCTCTGAAGCTTACTGGGAGCTCCACAGCAGAGAAGCTTCCTAGGAGGATGCCTTGACTACTACTGCTAACCTTCCCTTACCTCATCCATCCACAGAACAGTCTTGGCTGGGGGTGTTCCAGCTTAACACACTCAGTTCATGC
Source organism: Podarcis muralis (assembly GCF_964188315.1). Taxonomy (NCBI): domain Eukaryota; kingdom Metazoa; phylum Chordata; class Lepidosauria; order Squamata; family Lacertidae; genus Podarcis; species Podarcis muralis. The sequence goes on along the minus strand of NC_135661.1, from coordinate 65,541,442 downwards.
AAAACAGTGGCGAGGCTCGAAAGGTCAGGACATGGGTCTTCTATGAGCTGAGGCCTCATCTGCACTCATTTAAAGCTGTATCATACAACTTTGAAAAGTCATCGCTTCTCCCAAATAAACCTGGGAACAATAGTTTGTTAAGGGTGCTATGTGTTGTTAGGAGACCCCTACTCTGCTCAGAGAGCCACAATTCCCAGAGTTTCTTGGGAAGAGGGATCAAGAGTTATAGCACTCTGGGAATTGTAGCTCTGTGAAGGGAATAGAGGTCTCCTCACAATGCTCAGCTCCCGTAACAAACTACAGCTCCCGGGATTCTTTGGGGGAAGCCATGACTGTTTAAAGTACTGCGATTACTGCTCTAAATGTCTAGTACTGATGGGGTCTGCATGTAAGGACGAGAACATTTCTCCAGCATCCCCTGCAATGTTCTGAAAGTCATGGAAGGCGTTGAGGACATAACAGCCAGGAAGCTAAACAAGAACTTAAGTACCTCTGTCCAATGAGAGCAGGTCAGACACAGGAAATGCCTGACTCCACCCGGATGAAACTAATAAGTCTGGTGCCTTATTTATTATAGCTGACCTGTATTACAACATTATCCATACACTTGGATAGTTTCTGAATAGCCCATTATAGTGTGTGCCTATTCAGAGGTTCCTCAGCTTCAGCTAATGAATTCAGGGGTAACTGAAGGTAAAAAAAAGAATAATTAAAGCCATAGTGCTAGAGATGGATGATATTATTTCTCCCTACTGTTTCCATATCACCTATTGATTTTTCCACTTCACTAGCACTTCAGTATCCTCACATCTGTAATCAACCTGATTTTGAAACATGGTTGGGCAACTTGTCTGATGCCAAAGGCCATATTAAATAGGAGACAGCAACCGGAAGTCTGTTGGCTCTATGGCATATTTTGCTTGTGCGTAATTGGCAATGACTTCATTTGGCAGGTGCCAAACTCTCAATGGCCATGCTTTTCCCCCTCTCACCACCTCCCAGCCAGCTCACAGGGCCAAGAGCTTCCATATTTCTAGCCCCCAATCTTCAGAATCATAGTATATCCTTTTTGTAAGAAAAGATTAGGGCATAAATAAGATATAGAACTAAGCAAGTGGGGGACATTTGTCCTCCAGACACTAACTATTCAGAACATAGAACCCTTGGGTGTTAAACCTTAAGGACTAGGAACCTACTTCATTTTTTTTTTAAAAAAACCCAATAGCTTAGTATATATTAGTGCTTTAATTGTTCCAGTTCTTATGTCCCTCATTCCATATTTTAGACTATTGATACAAATGGGATCTGCAACAAAATGTTGCAGTGTGGACTGCTCCTGTTTAGCATTCCAACCAGCCAGATACGCCCTTTTCCAGGATATGGCATTCATTCTCCCCTCTCCCCAATTATCCACACATACCATCACAATAGTCAGTCAGTATTCAGTTCGAAAGCACCCCCGGGTGCAAGTAGATAAATAGGGACCGCTTACCAGCGGGAAGGTAAACGGCGTTTCCGTGTGCTGCGCTGGCTCGCCAGATGCAGCTTGTCACGCTGGCCACGTGACCCGGAAGTGTCTGCGGACAGCGCTGGCCCCCGGCCTCTTGAGTGAGATGGGCGCACAACCCTAGAGTCTGTCAAGACTGGCCCGTACGGGCAGGGGTACCTTTACCTTATTCTGTGTCCACTGAGCATGTTCAGTTCTCACCGGGTCTTTCTGATAGAATCCTCCCTCCCATGTTGTTTAAATGGTTGTGGTTTTCTGGTATTTCTGCAAATCTCAGGGCTCCCCTGATCCTCCAGATGACCCCCTCCTGTGTGTATGTGGGGGGTGGGGGTGGCGTGCCATTTTGGCTACATATGCAATGACACCTAAATATCAGAAATGGAAGGTATGATGTAACAGAGACAAAGCAAACGTCCAAAAGGATAGCATTGATATTGTTCGACCAAGCAAGCCAGTCAGATTTTCTCCTGCAAGTACAAAGGCTGTGGGTCACAGGTGTCACCAGTGCTGGGAATTACCTCTTCCTGAGACCCTGAAGAGCTGGACAGATGGACCAATGGACCGACTTAGCTTAAATTGTTCACACATTCCTATGGGCTGTGTTACATATTCAACAGAATGAAGTAGCGGACTTTGAGATGGTAGTATTCTGGAGGATTAGAGGTCACCTGTCGCCCACATAAACCGCTCACCTCATGTAATAAGCTAGCATTTCAGGGGGAAAGCTGACAGTCCCTGCATCTCATTCCTTAACACTTGCAATTCCTGCACTGTTGGAGGCAGTATGCCTCTGAATACCAGTTGCTGGAAACTGCAGGAGGAGAAAGCACTATTGCACTCAGGTCCTGCTTTCAGGCTTCCCATTATCTGCTTGGCTATTGTGAGAACAGCATGCCGGGCTAGATGAGCCATTGGCCTGACGCAGTAAGATCTCTTTTTTTGTTCTTGCATTCTTAATTAAATGGTGAATGGTTTTAAACCAATGCTGGCTGAGCCTGCCACAGTCAGGTGATGAAGAACAGAAGGCTGCTCATTAAGAAGCTGGTTTTGTCTCATGGTTTTACCTGTGGAAATGCTTTTCTGTGGCAACATTATATTTCTGTTATTATCATGTGGTTGGGCATAAGCTTTCGGTGTTGTGGGTAACTGCTGAGGTGCTACTTAGCCACGTTACACACCAATGAAGAGTGAGACATGGCAGTGGGACACCACAAGTGTTGAACCTACTTTCTTTTTGTTATTCAGAGCCACTCCGGTTTTAATGGGACAAAATGTCCTCGGGTACAGGAGCATAGGAAGCTGCCTTATGAGTCAGGCCATTGGTCCATCTAGTTCAGTTCTGTCTACACAAACTGGCAGTGACTCTCCAGAGGTTCAGAGAGAAGTCTTTTCCCAGTCCTACCTGGAGATGCTGGGGACTGAAACTTCTGTATGCAAAGCAGGTGATCTACCGTTGAGCTACAGCCCTTTTGCTGCCTGTGGCAAACGACAAGATGGCAGCCATGTGTAGGAGCCAGGTGGACGGGCAGTTGAATCTTACTTCAACACTGGCCATGTCCTCCACTACTCAGCTAGTGATCTTAGGGAATGAATGAAAGGCTTGTGGCGCACCCTGATATCTTTGGAATTCCCTTCCTCATGAGGCTAGACTGGCTCCCTCCGTGCCATTCTGCCAGCAGGTGAAGATTGTTTTATTCTGGCAGGCCTTTGGGAACTGGCTGCTTTTAAGGAAAGGGCTTTTAAATAGTGCTGTGCTCTTTTTACTATCTCTGTTTTAACATATATACCTTGTTTTAATTCCATTGTAGTTCAATTACTGTTTAACTATTATCTTAGCATTTTTATTTTAGCCGTGATTGTTTTAATTTTTGTAAGCTGCCTTGAGTCCTGGTTCTGGGGGAAAAGGTGGAATATAATACAATATAATTAATATAATATAATATAATATAATATAATATAATATAATAATAATAATCTTCAACAGAGGAAAATGGCCAAAGGGCTCAGGATGAATGGCTTGGGGGCTCTCACTGCTGCCCATTAAGTTCATGCCTATTAAGTTCTGAAGGCAGACCTGCATGGGGAAGTTTTTAATGTTTAATGTTTTATTATTTTTTGTTTATGAGCCATCCAGAGTGGCTGGGGCAACCCATTCAGATGAGTGGGGTACAAATAAAAATATATATTAATTATTATGGTGGTTAGCACAGCAGAGTGCTGGGCTTCCTCACCCCCATTTCCTTTTAAAGTGTAAAGAGAAGCAAAGCTCTTGAGAGGCTCTTTTGTTTTTTCCAGAACCAATGTGGTAAATTATGAAGGAAACAAAATGGTGACCATCAACTAAATTTCTGCTACCCTATGTTCAGTCCTCGGGGGCAGGGGAGTAAATGCAGGCAGCTGTTGACGCAGTGGGTCTGAAGAAGCCCATTGCTTATGCTAGGAAAAAGGGAAGAGCAAATAACTCCAGGTACTCGAAGTAAGTTTTATTACAGGCCCAATGTGTTTCGGAGCAAACCTGAGTCTTGATAGTATTCCACATGCTGGATGAAAATTGCTGATAAAAAAATGCCCCGAGGAAGAATTTGTCCCAAACACATCTGGAATAAATTGGACCTGGAATAAATCCTATTTCAAGCTCCTGGATGTTTTTCCTTCCCCAACCCTGCCAGTGGTGCTGTCCCGGTTTTGTGGTTGGTTAACATGTTGATGCTGGCCTGATATTTATACTATTTCTATTGTTAATTATTGGAATGGAAATGGAAATTACATTTCTGCTAGAGGAGGAGCAGCTGGAGGAGGCCAGAGCTGGCCTATATGGCTTCTGATTGTTATATGTACTCTGTTTGTTATATGTATAAACAGAGGCCCTCAGCAAAACCCCTTTGGCTGAGTAGGTCAATCCAGTCAAAGGTTGATGGATCTAGGCTAGGGTAGGGCCTCCAGGGACCCAGCATCCTGGTCTGACCACTGCTTCAGGGTATCATTCGCTGCCTTGCCCAGCTGGAGCGGCATGAAAGTCCTGGAGCAGAAGGAGGGCATCTGTAACATTGGGTTGCTCCAAGCAGCTTGTTCATTGACCATTCATCCTGATTTGCTTGCACAAAGCTTACATGGAGGTTAGACAATGCCTGGCCTGTACTGAGCATTCATCCTCAGTGCTGTTGTGACCGAGTGCTGTTGCCGTGGTTCAAGATGAGAGGATCCTTTCCTGCCTGCTTCTTTTTCACTGCAATATATCACCACACATTTATTACACTCGCAGAGAGAATTCCAAGGTAAACACACATCTACTGTAGAATCTCACACAGGGCAAATTACTAGCTGTTGCACTGGTCAGTAAAGATCACAGCATGTTTCCAGTTTAGGACCATATACTTTTGGAGAAGGAAGATTCATTCTTTCCTCTTTATAATAGGGCTGAGGAACACACCGCGGATTTCAAATGGCCATCCAGATTATTACAGGGAGGCTGCAAGCACCAGCATTTATGGCCCTGGGATTCTGGATAAAATCGTGGGAATTGTAGCTTTAATTAAAAGAGCAAAGCCATCCTTTCGCCCTCAGGGGTACATGTAAGCATAACTGGAGTGCGTACCTTAAAAACTAAGAACATAAATGAAAAGAACAAAGTGTTGTTGTTTTTTAATCATCCATTTGTAATCTAATCAGATTATTTGTGGTATCTGATTTTTGAACATTTGAGTTGTGCTGGCAACAGGCAACATGTGTCTAGAGAAGAATAGTTGGTTTTCAGTGACTGTGGAGTTAGTCACAAAGAATTATTTATAAATTACACATCTGTAGCCTGCCTTTCTTCCAAAGATCTCAGGGAAATGTATGTGGTTCTTCCCTACCATCACATCTTCACAACAGTCCTATTAGGTAGGTTAGACTGAGAGAAGGTTCCTAGAATCATAGAATTGTGCAGTTGGAAGGGACCCTGAGGGTCATCTAGTCCAACCCTCTGCAATGCAGGCATATTTTGCCCAGCGTGGGGCTTGAACCCACAACCTTGAGATTAAGAGTCTCATGCTCTACCACTGAGCTGTCCTCTTCATGAAGGTGTAGTCAAATCTGAGAACATTTGTCATAGTTACTTCTTTACCTCCTTATAATAACTACTTCAATGTTACCATCAATCATTTTTGTTGTTGTTGCTGAAGCAAGAACGTTTTATGTCGTGGGCAGGCATACTAAGTGGATAGTGACATTATATAGTTTAGTCACTAGATGGCATTGGACTCGGCTGCTGGCTTTGTGGAGTCAGGTGTTTATCTTTTGTTCATGTTGCAGAGGGGCAATTAAGTTCTTATTTGGGTTCCCGACAGGTCTGTCCTCAAGGTCTTTCATGACACATACTATGTACTAACAATCCCTCATTGTATAGAACCAGTGAGCCCATAAGAGCAGATCCTGCGGAAAAATTACATGTGGTCTGAAACATTAGTGGGGGAATGATGTCTCCCACCCTTCCTAAGTGGAACCTCTGGCAGTGAACCATGTAGCTGCCTCAATATGTCTGTTACTCCTAAACAGACATGTTCTGAAAGCGGGGAAGGCAGATACATGTAGGCCCTGAACCACTACCCCAAAAGTACCCCACAGTGCACCTGTATCCACAAGTGCCCTCTCTCAATGTGTTTGCATGCAGAATGTAGAGGATCACACAGGCATGCTCCCTCACCAGGCTAATAACATCTGCAGGGGTAAAGAGTCCTAGGCTGCAATATTTATCCCATGCAATCCCTAGGATCCTTTGATATGGAAAGACAGCTTATAAATTAAAAACAAATAAGTTGTAATAAACTCTTGGTTCTTGCTGCAGCCTAGTGCCTGTTGAGTGAAACTCATTAGTGATTTCTTGTTATATATACATTTATGCAGCTTCGTCCATGTATATATATAAGCTTTGAAGAGTTTCGTAAGCAGAAATGACAGATTTCTGCCTTGAATGAGCTTCCCATCTACATGTTGCCAGTGAGAAGATGGCAGAGGAAGGAGAAGGGGGTGTATGTTCATCTTGTATTTTAAGTTGAGGTTTGGGCTTAAATATATTCCCATAAGGAAACAAAAAGCAGGAAAAAATGTTTTGAAATCAGCCTGCAGGTGCTGTTTAGTCAAGTAGCCACCCAAACTCTTTGAAAGTGTTAACTTTGCAACTGGAAAGCGACAAAGATGTTGTGGCACCTTAAATGCTAATAAATCCATGCTGGCACAAGCCTTTGTGAACAAGGATCTAATTCTTGATGCATGAAGTGCTGTCCTCAACTGGCAGGCAATTTGTCATTTGTAACTCAGGCAAGGCACTTTATGCCTACTTGCCTTCTGCCAAAGCACTTGGGGAATAATTAAGCAGACTTATTAAGACACTCATTACTCCGTTGCAAGTTGAATTTCGACATGCTATGCAGTGCACACTCGGTTGATGATCAGGTACGAGACACTCTGGTTGGCTGTGTTAGGTGTGTGCAGAATTCTTGCAGCTGTCAAGAAATGATATTCTTGGTCCTGTAGATTAGTTTATCTACATCAAGCTGTCCTTAAGATTACAGCAATCTGACATTAATACTGTGTACTCTACATTACTATTCTAACTGGCCTCAGTATACCTAAAAAGGGTCACACACACACATAGTGACCAGATGCAAGGGAAGGAAGGAATTCTGTACATTGATAGCCAGAGTGCAATAGAGGTTAGAGTGTTGGACTAGGATCAGAGAGCCCCGAGTTCAAATCCCTAGTCAACCACAAAGCTTCCTAAGGGAGCTTGGGCCTAACTGGGGGGGGGGGGTGAGGAGCAGAAGGGTTTTATATAAGCATCAAAATGAAATTTTACATCACTTTGGAAATCTAACACACTGGGCAACACTCTCCATCCTCTCTCACCTAGAAATGTTCTTTTTGGGCCCCCGTCATGGTTTTGCTTTTTTCTGGAGCTGCCAGAAGAAGCTTTTTCTTTTCATGCTTAGAGAACGAGAGAGAGTTAAACATATGGGAGTACAACCAGCGAAAAAAGTAAGCAACCGTATGTGCTTTCAAAATTCTCCCACATACATTTTCTTTCCAAACTTTTGTTGAGCTATATAAGGAGTGTGCTGCTCTACCAACTCGCCATCTGAACACCACTCTCCCTGATACTGGTGGTTTCTGCCAAAGCCACAATTTTAATATGAGTCGCTTTCATTTTATTTCTCACCTTCATGCCAGGAGCAAGGTACTTGTCAGCAAAACCACCAAAGACTTAAGCACAAGAAAACAATGCAGACACCCAACTGGGGTAGCCAACCTGGTTCCCTCCAGATGTTGCTGGACTACAACTCCCATCACTCCTGACCATTGATTACACTGGCTGGAGCTGATGGGAGTTGGGGTCCAACAACAGTTGGAGGACCACAGCTTCCTCATATCTATTAAAATTGCTCTCCTCTCTGAACAACCCTGCATTAGTCATATATGGGCTAAAAAAAGACAGAGATCTAATCTTTGTCAAGCTTTTCTTCCTGGTTGCCTCGAATCCTCATATATTGTTGGACTTACAACACCCACAATCCCTGGCTATTGGCTAAGCCATCTGGGGATGATTGGAGTTGAAATCTGAAAAATACGTGAGGATGAAAAGTTGAAGAACACTGATCTCAACTGCCCATTAAAACTCTCTTAATTTCCTCCCACTCGCACCCAGCAAATAGGCCAGGTTCTTGAGGCCATGTTACTCATTACACTTTTCAGAGAAGCAGCAATAGAATGATTTGGGGTGTTAAAAAGATAAATAGCAGGCACACTTGCAGGGGAAGGAGTGTAAACACAACCACAGCCTTTCCCAGACTGCAGAGTATCTGTTGGGTGGGGAGTGTTAAAAGTACCCCCCCCCCCGTTCAGTGCTCCGTGTGTGTGTGTGTGTGTGTGTGTGTGTAGTGGGGACTGGCTACACCTGCTCTTGACTCTTTTAAAAACAATTCACTAGGGTTGTTGAACTTTTTTTGCAAAACCGCAAAAAAAAAAGACATTTCTGAGCTATTTTTAAAAGGAAAATCGGCAAAAACAACATTGTCGACATGGCTTGCCATACAGCTGGATTTTCCCAGACTCCCCCCCCCCCCCTTCAATTTACTGGACCTATAGCAACCCTAAATTCACAAAACTGCTAACTGTCTGGTTTGGCCCTTCGACCTGACTTTCCTCAAGGCTGATACAGAAATAAGACTTAGTGCGCCACATTCTGATTCATAGGACGTGTAATGAAATTGGAAGCCATCAGATGAAATTGCACTATCACTTCTTGGGTCATCTTGGTGACAGTGACACAAATTAGTACCATCTAATTAGCATGCAACTAGTTGTCTTTGCATAAGGGAAATCTCTCTCTCTCTCTCTCTCTCTCTCTCACACACACACACACACACACACACACACACACCTCTGTTTTGGGCTGCTTCCCAGGAATGATTTGCTTCTGCTGGACCAAAGAGTCCTTATTTACCAAGCATCACCGAAGAAACTCAAATGTAACCATAGCTATGTAAATCTGATACAGATACACATTCAGATAAGGTATGTCCCATAAAAGGCTCCTTCATTCCCAAGGAGCAGTGATACTGGGCTGGGTATTCTTACTGGTTTTAAAAATTGTTATTAATCTACAGGCCAATCAAGACTTGCCCACAAAATCTACATTTACAGTAATGTACAGTGGTACCTCGGGTTACATACGCTTCAGGTTACATACGCTTCAGGTTACAGACTCCGCTAACCCAGAAATAGTACCTCGGGTTAAGAACTTTGCTTCAGGATGAGAACAGAAATCGTGCTCCGGCGGCACAGCAGCAGCAGGCCCCATTAGCTAAAGTGGTGCTTCAGGTTAAGAACAGTTTCAGATTAAGAACGGACCTCCAGAATACCGGTAATTTAAGTACTTAACCTGTAATCAGTTTGTCCCCTGGCAGTGGCAGTCCATGTTGTATATTTGAATGTGATTTTAATGCAGAACTTCCACATCCATACTCCCTGTTTCCCGCTATTTGCTGTTTCAAGCAACCGCCCCTCTTTATAAGCTACTCCACATCAAAATACATCAAAAATATAAAAAATAATAATGGACAAAGGCATTCATAGAAAGCTGGCTGGAGTGCTTTTAAACTGGATCAGATGTCTTTTTTGGGTTTTCTGAGGATAAGGAAACACTCGATTTATAGGGAAGCAATAAATGAGCCAGTGTGGTGTAGTGGTTAAGAGCGGTAGACTTGTAATCTGGTGAACCGGGTTCGCGTCCCCGCTCCTCCACATGCAGCTGCTGGGTGACCTTGGGCTAGTCACACTTCTTTGAAGTCTCTCAGCCCCACTCACCTCACAGAGTGTTTGTTGTGGGGGAGGAAGGGAAAGGAGAATGTTAGCCGCTTTGAGACTCCTTCGGGTAGTGATAAAGCGGGATATCAAATCCAAACTCTTCTTTGTGACGGCAGTTGTTTCCTGTGAGCGTTGTATGCAGAAGGGAGAATTAAAGGATGCACAAAGGGCAAATGCTCCACATTAAGCTGAGGGGTGGTTGGACCCAAATTCATCTGGTTTAGAAACTCTGGGGCAAGTTAGCATTTTACAGATTAGCTTTTAAAAATCTGATTAGCTTTTGAAGAGTGAGAAGACCTTCATATTTACCCTGCTCCCCCCCCCCCGCACCCCCAGCTTGTTGAGTGATCAAAAAACTGCTAAACACCCACACACCAGGATTATGGAAATAAGTGGGGCAAGCCCATTATCACATCATTCCCAAATTGCACAGGCACCCATAGGAATTACTCAGCAACTCCCACAGAGATGAACTAATCTCAACCCTTTCCCAAAGTTACTGCAGAGTGCAGACACAGGGTTTCTAGGGTGCTGAGCCTGGGCGCAGCAAAATGCACTTGATGGGGAACATCATGAAGCTTTAGACGGTGGGATCCACACATATACAAATGTATATGTGTCACTTCAACTCTGTGCTATAGTAACTTCTCCCCTGAACATTGCACAGGGTTAAAATATGCTGCACTGCCCCCCAGCTTGGGTATGCCGCACTGGGGCCTCTAGGTATCCTGTTTATTGTGCATGCAAGATTATTCATGCTCATGATGGTATACCAGGGCAGTTATACACAATGCAGCTTTCAGTACTGTTTGCCTGCAAAAGGTCTGGGACAGTCATACTTCTTCTGGTCAGTGCATGCCCCTTAGCTTCCTCCTGAAATCCTGTAACCTTCTTTACCACAAATGCTCCTTCTGAGTTATTTTTTTTCCTGCTTTCATTGCGCTATAGTGCACCAGACGTTGATAATGCAACTACACTGAGGAAACACTGCAGTGCAACTAATCAAGCACAATAATATGTGTGCATGGTCCAGTATGAGTCCACCACTAAGGCAGCATTATTACATCAATGACATGTTGCAGAAACCCTGATTGTTGAGAGTCTGCTCTAAATCAGGGATGGGGAGACTTGTCAGACCCATTTTGCTTTGTACCAGACCTTGAATATCTACTATCCAGAGACAGGTGCAAAGGCATTTAGTTGGAATTAAAGAACTGGGTGCCTCTGAGCACAATCTGAGCCAAGGAATTTGTTTTCAGTACCAGAACTGTTCACAGGCCTTTCACACAATAGTCCACCCCTGCTTAGCTTCCATCATTTCATCAGCCTCATTTAGGCAGGGAAAAGTTATATTGTCGTTGCTCGTGTTAAACAATCAGGAGTACAGTGGTACCTCGGGTTACATACGCTTCAGGTTACATACACTTCAGGTTACAGACTCCGCTAACCCAGAAATAGTGCTTCAGGTTAAGAACTTTGCTTCAGGATGAGAACAGAAATCGTGCTCCGGCGGCACGGCAGCAGCAGGAGGCCCTATTAGCTAAAGTGGTGCTTCAGGTTAAGAACAGTTTCAGGTTAAGTACGGACCTCCGGAATGAATTAAGTACTTAACCTGAGGTACCACTGTAGTTAGAAACCCTTGCTGATCCTCTAGAGATCTGCCAGCAGCTCTTGATCTTTCTCCTGCCTATCTCATGCTCTGCAATGCTGAAGCAGAGGATTCCAATCTTTCTGGCAACCTGAGATCTCGGGCGGCGAGGAGTGTTCCCTCTTTTGACAGACTCATTCAGAACTTGGGAAGGTGCTCTTATTGTTCTTCAGCCTAGAAATTTGGCAAGACTGAATGCTTTTCATTTTCTGTCCCGTAACAAGAAACCTTGAGAATCAACAGTTGACATTCATTTGATTCAAAGCCAGATGCCAAACCTGCACAAAAAAACCCTCACGATTGTTGCTTCCCCACCCTGTTGCTAATGAAACGCCCAAAATATAACAGAATATTATAAATTGTAAATCAGGGGGTGGAGAGCCTTAGGCCCTTGAGACTTTCCCTAGGTCACAACTCCTTTCGAGTCACACCCCCTACTGGTTTCACTACATGCCTTCCTTGCATGTTTTTGCCAGGTTGGACTGTGCCCCTGAGCTTTGAGTGGATGCTTGCCTGGATGGAGAAAAGAGAGGGGTGTGTGTGTGTGTAGAAACGAACCTATCATAGAAAGGTCAATTTACATTCATTGCCCCACCCACTTTTGCCTCTGGTGCTGCCCCCCTACTGGCATATCGCCCTCGGAAGATTGCCCAGAAGGGAATGCAGCCCTTGGTCTGAAAAATGTTCCCCATCTCTAATGTAAGTAGTCATAGGAAAGAGAGAGGATAAGGTCCGGTTCTTCTTTTATGTACTTTCTTTGGGTACTTCATTTACTACTGTAGCTACTCAGGCAGTGACTGAATATTGGGCTTTGTCAGTAGTGGCACCCCAGCTTTGCAATGTCCTTCCCAGCTACAAATGCTTAGGACCTGTTCTCATACTTATTTGCCTTTAAATTCACAATATAGTTGTTTTTAGCTTGAGTGTTTTATTGAGAATTCTTCTTCTGTTCCAGGCCCCAGCTGTGCTACACCTTTCAAGCTGCATCATACCATATTTAAAAAGTCATTGCTTCCCCCAAAGAATCCTGGGAACTGTAGTTTGTTAAAGTTGCTGAGAGTTGTTAGGAGATCCCAATTCCCCTCACAGAACTATAATTCCCAGGGTTCCCTGGGAAAAGAGATTGATTGTTAAATCACCCTAGGAATTGTAATTTTAATTGCAAAGCCATGACTTTAAAGTGGACTCATACTGCTTCAAATGTGTACTGTAAATGGGGCCATTGCATTTCTTGTTTTGTTTGATTGTTTACTGCCTCATGGGGTATTATTATTACTGGTATTATTTATTAGGTTTCTATACCGCCCTTCACCCGGGAAGGGTGAAGGTCACAATATAAAAACACAAACTGCATACCATATTAACAAACTTAAACAATACCTCCCACAGTTTAAAAGGCCACAAATTGTTTAATTAGCCAAAGACTGGGATAGATACTGGGGTGTATGGATGGGGGGCAGCAGTAGCCACCCTGCTGGCCATTCCTATCGGTTGGAGTTATACATGCCATCGGTCACAGCCAGCATGCGCAATAGTCAGGGATGATGAGAATTGACAAGGAAGCCTGACTTCAGAACATCTAATTTACTGGGTCACAACCAACCTTCTGAGTATATCAAAACTTCAAGAAGGATGGGTGTTAGGCATGAACCTTTAGTTGGACTTAGGGGTGTATGGGGTGTTAGGGGAGGGGTAGTACCTTCTTCTGGGGTAGTCATAACCACCTTTGGTCCCCACCCTACACTCTGCTCTCACCTGTGGCTTCCAGAAGCTGCCAGCATGTGACAGTGGACACATCCCAGCAGACTGAGTGGATGAGACCAATGGTGGGTCCAACAGTCAAGAAGGCAGCTTATGCACGTGCTTTAGATAGAAGTGAGGGGCAGATGAGGCTCGCCCACCTGGAAAGGTAGCCCATCTAGGAGAAGGAAAACTGATCCTAAAACTCTGCTGCCTTGCAGGAAATCTTCAAGAAAATAAAAAGCTAAGGGGTTAACCCTACACAAATCCGGAGGGGAGTCCCTAAGACAGTTGGATGGCACCAGCTGGTGCCAAACGGATTGCTTTCCTTTCCTTTGGACCTATATCAGTAAGGCCGAGAGTGGGGTCTTGTCATCTTGTGCACCATGGAAAGTGTCTTCGGTGCTGCTAACGCAGCGGTTTGAGTTCACTCCTGGAGGCGCACTCCATTGTCTCTTGAGACAGATGGATGCCAACAACAGTTGGTCTTATTAAAGGCATTACCCAACTCATGCATGCATGTCTATGTCTTTGGGTGTGTGTCTACTATGTTACGTTACTCCTTGCATTTTTGCAGTGGTGCACTTAGGTAATTTAGACTAGCCTTCTCCAACCTGGTGCCCTCCAGATGTTTTTGGACTACAACTCCCATCAGCCTCAAGGACTAATGGGAGTTGTGGTCCAAAACACATGGAGTGCACCAGGTTGGAGTCTGTTTTAGACTCTGACTTTAATGCCCACATCTCTTCCCAACTCCTGCTGCCCTTTAGATGTGTTTGGGGTCGTCCCCCCGCTCATTCTGCCCCAAAGTCCTTCTCTAATGGCACCACTGCGCCTTTGAGCTTGTGGAGAAGAGCCAGATAAATTGCTTTAAAAAAACCTGAGAAAGTAGGCTTTAACCTATGTGTTGGTCTCATATAATATCTTTTTTAAAATTTCAACCAGTCCGTATCTCAGAACAGGAGGGGAAGTTTCCTTCCTGTTTCCATGGAATTATGTTTGGAACACTGTTGGTGGCTTGGCAGGGTGAAAGCACAAACCTGACTCACCCTGGAGATTAATGCCTTGTCAGACTAAGCAGGTCAGGACACATTGAATTTCTCAACCCCTGTCTGCTTCTCTGCTGTAGAAAGGAAAGGCTGAGTTGACTTGGCTCAGATGGCATTTACAAGCACTGGTCAGCAATTCAGGTTAGGAATAGAGCAACAGGTTTGCCACTTAGGTGTGCCTCCTTTTTTTCTTTCTGGGCAGGGATCCCAGGCCTTCAGCAGCTGCATGATAGGTAAGAATAAAACAGGTGTATTTCCTGCTAGGGCAAAAAGGTGGCTATCCTATCATTACATAATTTTAAAAAGAGAGGGGAGGGAGGAAGAGAGAGAGGGACAGGTGGTTCATCCCTGCCCTTTTAAATGTGCACGGTTTTGATTAAAACTTTGGGACCTGAAGGACACCAAAGAAGAACATTGCCTGCATACTACCACCCTACTCTGGCCAAAGGAGGGAACTACATGCAAAAACAACAATGAGCTTAATAACAATTACCGGTACTAAATATATATTTTTATCAAAGATAAAAAAACTAATCTAAACACACAAACCAAAAGGAAGGAAAAAAGGGAAAGGAAAAGGAACTTCTGATTCTTCTTCTGTCAGCTGCAATATAGAAAATTATTCAATACATCCAAGGTAACAACAATTCCACTTTCTACAAACCAATATTTTCTTTAATCCTCAAACCTAGATATTATAAATTCAATTTCTTTTTCATGCAAAAAGTCTATAAGTGGTTTCCAATCTTTAGTAAATATTGATAATGATTTTTCTCTGATTAAACACATTAATTTTGCCATCTCAGCGAAGTCCAGTAATTTTAGCAATTCCTCCCTGGTAGGTAATGATGAATCTTTCCATCTTTGTGCATATAAAAGTCTCGCCACTGTGATCATGTATTGAAATAATTATCCATAGTCTTTTTCTAATTGTTATCCATTATTCCTAGCAGGAAAGGTTCTGGCTTCAATTGAATGTAAAACTTTAAAATCTTCTGCGTCAATGTATGTACAGTATTTGTAGCCAATATTTCTCGGCTTTTCTACAAGTCCACCAAGCATGATAAAATGTCCTCTCACATTTTTGCACACTTCCAGCAAACATTTGGGACACCTTTATAAATTTTAAATAATTTCACTGGAGTTAGATACCAGCGAGAAATCATTTTATTTTTAAAAAATCTTTAAATAAACACAGTGCAAATTTTAGGCCTGAGTCTCATGGCAGTTTAAAAGACAAATTAATTTATCACTGCATAAGCTTTTGTGAACTACAGTTACTTCAATAGATGTATGAAGGGTTATCCTGACTTGCTGGTATATACATGGTTGGGGAGTAGAGAGAATATTATATAGTGGGATTCCTTTTTTAAAAAAGTTATATTTGTTAATTGGCTTACCAATGTCAGGATGTCTATGTTATCAACCACTTTTTTGGGTGAATGGCCACTGTTAATAATGGAATTATCATAATCTGTACTTTTCTGCATTTCATTTTCTTCAGACCTGACTGTTTACAATCCTCTAACCTTCAATCTAACCAAAAGGGACGCAGGTGGCGCTGTGGGTTAAACCACAAAGCCTAGGACTTGCTGATCAGAAGGTTGGCATTTCGAATCCCTGCGACGGGGTGAGCTCCCGTTGCTCTGTCCCTGCTCCTGCCAACCTTGCAGTTCGAAAGCACGTCCAAGTCCAAGTAGATAAATAGGTGGGAAGGTAAACGGCGTTTCCGTGCGCTGCTCTGGTTCGCCAGAAGCAGCTTAGTCATGCTGGCCACATGACCCGGAAGCTGTCTGCCGACAAACGCCGGCTCCCTCGATCAATAAAGCGAGATGAGCACCGCAACCCCAGAGTCGGCCACGACTGGACCTAATGGTCAGGGGTCCCTTTACCTTTACCTTTAACCTTCAATCTGCAACTCAGGATAACACTTCACGCATCTAGTGAAGTGCCGCTGAATTTCCTGGGGCCAATATATAGTATATGGATCAGGCTGTCTGCTGTACTTACAAAAGAATACGTAATTTTGCATTAAAGTTGTATACCCTTTGTCATATGCAAATTTATGCCTTCAATGGGTAGAGGATCCAAAAGTAAATCACGTCACAAACAAGTAGACAGACAGACAGACTGTGAATAGTTGAAGCTTTCCCCATCACTGGATTTCCACACTAGAAAAACCTACCTGTTTGATTTCTGCCTGCCACACAGCGCTGCTCTCCCCCAATGCCAACCATGCAAAGAACTCAAATTAAGAGCAGAAGCAAAAAAAATAACAAAAAAATGGGCACCTTATTTTTTTTTTATGAATACCTGTGACTAAGGCAATGAGACACTAGAATAAAAAAAACCCACAAAAGAAAGAAAGCACCTCCCCACCCTTCATGCTTGATTTATTGCTGCATTCCACTCCTGCCACTTTAAAGCAAAAGACAAACACAAACCTGTTTGCCAACCTTGGTAAACAGCAACTAAACTACTCGAAGTGTGTGCAGTTTCGCATTTTAAAACCACTTTTCTCATCATTGGTCCCTTTTCAAAATTGTTTGGTCAGGTGAGATTTATGCTGCAGCACTGGCTCTGTATGAGGTCAGAATTCCCCAAATGCCAGGTTGCTATACATTTATGTGGGATATAATGAAGGTGTCCCTGTTCCAGTTGATTTTAGGAATAACACAACCAAAATGATTTACAAAGCAGGGGGGCGCTGTATTCTAGGTGAAGCATTTGAACTGATACCACTCCTTAAAATATTTGACCCCTAGTTGTCCTAGTTGAATTTCATGCTTTGAGACTAACAAGGTTAGCAGCAGCTGCTCCCACCGCTAGGTATGGAAGAAATTGCCATGTTTTGGTTGCACCTTGCAAGTCATTGCATCTTTATTTGTGTAAGTTCTTAAAATGAGCAGCTTGAAGGAACGGGTGAGGTGGGTGGGCAAGTGGCGGCTGGTTTCTCAGTCAGGCCAGTGCAGTAGTAAGCCCTGCTACTCCAGGGGTGGCGAAACTTCTTGAATCTGAGGGCCGCATTTCCTTCTGCACACTCTTCTAGGGGCCGCATACCAGTAGTAGGCGGGGCCCTGAGGTTAAAGTAAGCAGGGCAACATTTATCTTTGCATACTATCCAACTTTTGGAGACCCCAAACCAGGACATGCCTCTTCTGGGATGTGCACCCAGGTGAGTCACATGACCTATGCCGTGCTTTCTTTGGGGCAAGAGTGCAGTGCAACAGCGAGCAAGAGTGCGACACCCAAAATGGCCGCTGCGATCTCACAAAAAAAACCAGGATGTCTTGGTTTTTTGCAGAAACCTACATATTCTCCAACTAGACAGGCAAGAGGCATTCTCAGAATTCAAGGACACCTTCCAACCAGGCAAAATCATGTGCTGTATGTTAAAGGGGTAACCGCCCACACACTTCCGCTGCGCTTTCTGCCTGTGTGGTGGCACCTTCGGTAAAACTACTTCTTACTGTTTGTAGCAGAGTTTTCCCCCGGAGGCAGAGGACAAGAACAGGAGTCACACTCAAATTCTTCAGTCAAGAGCTTTTTTATTGCTTGACCGGTTGCACAAGCATTTCTGTTACAAGCTATTTACAGTCCTTCTTTATCTCTCCACCATGATATAATCTCAGTGTGTGTGTGTGTGTGTGTGTGTGTGTGTGTGTGTGTGTGTGCTTTCCTCGTGAGGAAATTGCAGCCTGCAACTTCCTCCCTTTATTTGCACCTCCAGCTGACACCAATCAAGCCTAGAGTGCCACTCCTACACACTAAAGACAGTGGTGGCCAAACTCAGCCCTCCATAACAGAATGAATCAAAGCCAGTGAGGGGCATGGCCTGGGGAGAGTTCCCAGGGCCAGACAGA
This sequence comes from Podarcis muralis, assembly GCF_964188315.1. Taxonomy (NCBI): domain Eukaryota; kingdom Metazoa; phylum Chordata; class Lepidosauria; order Squamata; family Lacertidae; genus Podarcis; species Podarcis muralis. Next base: position 65,523,292 of record NC_135661.1, on the reverse strand, counting down.
GAAGCCCGGAGGACCATATCTGCCCATCTCTGCTGCTCCATTTCTCCCTCTGGTGCAGCTGGATGGAATGGCTGATACTAGATGACAGTTGAGAGAAGGAAAGAGACGAAAGGCAGCAAAAGGTGTGATTTCCACCATCCCACCTCTCCCTTTTATCTTGTCCCACGTTGATTCTGGTTGTGCAGCTACTGCTTCTTTTCGGCAGTGGTTTGTGTTTCCAATATTTCAGTTGCTTAATTTTTTTAAATGGCATGCACTTCTTTTTATGGCTTACATCGCTCTGGATACTTTCTTAGAAAAGTGACTCATAAATAGTTTACATAAAATAAGAATGCATATGTAAACACACCCACCCACCCCCGGCGATGGCAAGATGGGCAGGGTGTGTGTGCGCACAGGATGACTTGCAGAGTCCTCTCCTGTGGCCTGTGGTGGAGAGGAGGGCTGCTGGTGGGAGGGCACTCAGCCACAGCAAAATCTTCAGCAGCAGGAGGTAAGCTTCTGTTGGCAACACTGCCACCGGCAGAAGGCAATAGAGAGCTCTGAAATGGGGGCTCTTTGAAGTGGAATGCAGGATGCTGGTGGTTTGGCATCTCTCTGCTGGATCCAAAGCCCCACAGATCCCTTGAGAGGCCTGATCATCAGGCCCCTCAGCTGTGTGAGCTTAGAGCTGGTGCAACAAAAGAGAGTTGGGGTGGGGGAGAGAAACTGCCTGCCCACCTCCTTCCACTCTGACCAGGATGAGTACCAAGGTTTGGTGTGTGGCAATCAATCTGCTGCTTTGTTGCTCTCCATCCAGGCTTTGGATTGCTCTGTAATTATTATTTTTTTAACTGGCATTAGTGATTTGAGAAATTGTGCCATGCCATTATGGTTCAGATCTGTTCCAAAATCCATATCGTCACCTGTACAATCGTATTTCAATCAAATGCTAGCACGTGATACTGTGCTTGCTTATAATTAATAGGCACTGGCTGTGGTTCAATGAGTGCCTTTGATCATAAACTACTAGTTGTCTTTCAAGCCATTCAGAAGATTCCCATAGCCCCTGGATTGGTTCTAATCCACCATTTTGCAATCACTGGGCTGGATGACCTTTTAAAACAGACCATCCCAGACCAAGTATGTGATGATTCTGCGTTCTCTGGAGAAAGAGTGTAGATAATTGGGGCCCTTGTAAAGGAACACAGGTTTGTCGAAATAGTCATTTAAAAAGTAGGAAGTTTTCAAGGGGGAGGAGTATAATAGAATAGAAACACGAAGGGATTTTTACATTGGCTCAGAGTGGGGAAACTTTGCCAACCCAAGGGCCACCTTCCTTTCTGAGGGCCACATGCCAGTGTGGGGTGGGGACAGGGCCAAAAGTGGGTGAGGCAACAAATGTAAATTTTATCTTTGTACAGTAGGCTGGTCTCTACACACACGTGCGTGCACCCCTCTTTATCACCCATCCAGTCATGCAAGAGGCATTATCAGAATTCAAGGACACATTCCAGCTGGGCAAAAATACTCAAGAAGGGTGCAAAGCTGGATTGTGGAGACTTGTGGCCTGGGGAGAGGGTGGATGGCTTCAGGAGACCCCAAAGGACTAAAGAGAGAGATTGGGGGGGGGGGTTGAATTTGGCTACTGGGTCTGTGTTTCCCCACCCCTGCTGCAAAGAGTTTAATGAGTCTCTTGCCTCCTCTTGGCCTGACCATTTCTTTTGTCCTTTCTGTCCTTTTTGTGCCCTTCTAGCTTTTCTGAGTCAAGAGGACTCTCCGTGGCATCTGAAAGCGAAGGACCTCAGCCTACAGGACCATTTGACACTGGAAGAGGCCTCCTTTGCACTCAGTACAGAATGGAGGAGGTCGCTGGTGGGTCTCGCTCCACTCAGAGCAGGTCAGGGGGATCCACTGCAACTGCCTCGCTCAGAAGGAAGACAACACCTTCTGATCTACTGAAGGAAGAGACCAAACCTTCCTTTGGCAAAGTCTCAGCTGTGACACAGATGCTGGAGAGAGGAAGTACCAGAACCAGAGGCAACAGCCCCTCCAGAGTGTCCGTGTTGCTCGAGGCCTGGGAGAAAGGGCTTGTAGGGACGGGCACCATTGGCCCATCTTCCTCAACAGGCATCAGGGACTCCCGTTCCCCCGTACCCACCAGGCGCAGCTTTTCAGCCAAAGATGTTCCCCACCCACTTTTCTCAGAAAATACCAGGAGTTCTCTTTCTCCCACAAATGCCAGGCAGCCCATTTCTCCAGCAGGTAGCAGGCGACCCCTTTTTCCAGCTGATACCAGGCGGCCCCTTTCCCCAGCAGATAGCCAGCGGCCCCCTTTTCTAGCAGAGACCAGAAGGTCCCGATCTCCAGCACATACCAGGCTGTCTTCCTCACCAGCAGAGACCAGGAACTCCTTCTCTTCAGCAGAGACCAGGCGGTCCCGATCTCCAGCACATACAAGGAGGTCTTCTTCACCAGCAGAGACCAGGAACTCCTTCTCCTCATCAGAGACCAGGTGGTCCCAATCTCCAGCTGATATAAAGGAGTCACCATCTCTGGCAGACACCAGGAACTCCTTCTCTTCAGCAGAGACCAGGCGATCCCGATCTCCAGCACATACCAGGAGGTCTTCTTCACCAGCAGAGACCAGGAACTCCTTCTCCTCACCAGAGACCAGGCGGTCCCAATCTCCAGCAGATGTAAAGGAGTCACCATCTCTGGCAGACAGCAGGAACTCCTTCTCTTCAGCAGAGACCAGGCGGTCCCGATCTCCAGCACATACCAGGAGGTCTTCTTCACCAGCAGAGACAAGGAACTCCTTCTCCTCACCAGAGACCTGGCGGTCCCATTCTCCAGCAGATATAAAGCAATCTCCAACAGATACCAGGAACCCCTTATCCTCAACAGAGACCAGGCGGTCACATTCTCCAGCACCTACCAGGCAGTCTCCTTCACCAGCAGAGACTAGACGGTCCCATTCTCCAGTAGATATAAGGCGGACTCCATCTCCTGCAGATACCAGACACTCCTTCCCATCAGAGACCAGGCGGTCCCGTTCTCCAGCACATACCAGGCGGTCTCCTTCACCGGCAGATGCCTTGTTGTCCTTCTCAGAGAACAGGCGGTCCCATTCTCCAGCAGATTTAAGGCGTTCTCCTCTAGCAGATACCAGGCTTCCTTTCTCCCCATCACAGACCAGGCGGTCCCGTTCTCCAGCAGATACAAGGTTTTCTTCACCAGCAGAGACCAGGCGTTCCCTTTCGCCTGCAAATAGCAGGACATCTTGCCTCATGACAGATACCCAGGGCTCAGCAAGTTCCCAGCCTTTGCCTCCTCCAGTAGAGAGCCACTACTCATCTGCTGCGGCAGATGACCATCGCTCCTCTTCCACAGCAGATACACAGTGTTCATCTTCTTTACCAGTCGACAGATACTCATATTCTGTGGCAGATATTAGACGCTTATATTCCTCAGCCGACACCAAGTGTCCGTCTTCCCCAGCAAACACCAGGCACCCAGTTTCTTCGGCAGAAACCAAGCACCCAACTTCTCTGGCAGATGCCAGACACACGTCTTCCTCAGCAGACACCAAGCAGACATTGTGTTCAGCAGAAAACAAGCTCCCAACCTCCCCAGTAGACGGCAAACACACACCTTCCCCATCAGACGCCAAGTGCCTATCTTCCTCAGCAGAACCCAAGCACTCATTTTCTTCTGCAGAAAGCAAGCGCTCCTCTTCCCCAGCAGGTTCTAGAAGTTTCTCTTCCACATCAGATGGGAAGCCCTCCTGCTCTCCCAGCCCACGGAGAGATTTTACAGCTCACGGTCCTGTGTTTGCTCAGGTGTATACCCCAGCTTCAAAGCCAAAGAGCCTGTCAGGAACAGAGACACAAGATGCTAATAGCACCATAGTAGCTGGATCCCAGGCAGGAAACCACTGCGGTAGTGCTACTAACACCCCTCTGGCAACTAGATTTCAGAGAGAGAGCCTCATATCAAGCACAGATGGCTCTCAGGAGGAACCTCTCCCTGTTATTCCTATCAGCACTGGGGCAATGGAATCCCAGAGGGAAAGCCATGTGCCAAATGGTGCTAGCTCCAGTATAATCACCAGATCCCTGACAGAAAGTGCCCAGCCCAGTGCCATAATACTTAGATCCCAAACAGAAAACTACCAGTCACAAGTTGCCAACACTACTTCTTTGGGTGGATCCCTGGGGGAAAGTTACACGCCCAGCAACACAAACACTAAACCTCCCAGTGGGCCCTGTGTGCTAAGTCCCTTGCCTCGTGTTGTAAGCTCCAGCACTGTAGCCAAATCTCAAACCCAGTGGTATGGCCCCAATGGCAACAGCATGGTCGTCTTTAGGTCTGAACGACAAGTCATCGTACCCCAAGCTGGAACCACCACTGTCTACAGAGCAGGGCAAGAAATTATCATGTCCAGCTCTGGAACAGGGAGTGCAAGCAAAGCCCTGCAAGGAAAATCCCTCGTGCCAAGCTCTATCAGCTCCCTGCCGCCAAAAGAAAACTTGCAGTCCCAGAGTGACCTCCCTGATGACAAGTCCCCACAGGGGAGCCCTGCATCCCTTCCAGATGATGTTTGCAACTGCTCCATAGCAGGATCCGAGCAAGAAAGCTGCATGACTCAATCCAGAAGTGCCGGTGTGAGTGACGCCCAAAGGCAAAGGTGTATGCTTCTGCCAAACCCTGCATTCACATCAAATAGAGATGCTACCACACTCAGGGAGGGAGTTGCTCCTTTGAGCACGTCCGAGAGAGACTGCAGCCCGCACGCCAAACCTGCATTCCAGAGGCACAGCAACTTGTTTACATCAAGCAGGTCTGAAAGGGAACAAAGAATGCCTGATCCAGATGGCCCTGTAACAAATGGGTCAGAACAGGAGCACAACCTATCAAGAGCAAAGAAGGCCAACACGTCTGCATCCCAAGGACTTCGTTGCTCATCGGATGCTGCAGAAGAAGCCAACATGCTTAGAACCTCTGCTGAATCCCAGGAATCTGTGACAAGGGAACAAAAATCCACCATCTGGAATGAGCTAAAGGAAGAACAAGGTTATCCCAGAAAAGATTCCCCTGTGTTTGCACTGGAACCAGCCATTCCCCCTACCGAAATGAACTCCTCCCATGAACCTCCAAGCCAGGAATCAGGACACAGCAGCAGGACAGCAGAAGAGGAACCTGAAGAAGCTGTGGACATGGAGCTTTTTGTAGACACCCTCCGTAATATGGAGCCCCCTGAACTCCACAAGCCCCTGAAGCTCCTCCCGAGGCCTCCACGTCCTTCCACGTTTGCAAAGCACACATCCCTTCCACCTATCGACGAGGACCACGTCGCTCCCAAGTCAAAGCTTCCTCTCCCAGCAGCAATAGGTGAGCTTTTCGCTCTTACCGAGGAGAGGAACTCAGAGGGAGAAAAAGAAATGGAGGAGGAAGATGATGAGATGGAGGAAATAGAGAACCCATATCTTACCAAGGATGAAAAGTCATGGGAGAACAGTCAGGCCAGGGAGTCGTACCCTTGGGAAAACAAGACGTTCAAGACCGAGGAGGACATTGGCTCTTTCCTGGGGAAGTTGCAGGAAGGGGCTGCAGACGCCAAGGCCAAAGCCATCGCTCCTAAAGCTATCGCCAACCAGAGCAACTTAATCAGAGCAAACATTCTCAAAGGGCTTACTCTTTTGTCTGGCTTCTCAGACAAGAAACCTGTGGAAGATAAGCCTTATTCTCGCTTGGACAACAGTCTCCTCTACAGCAGGTTCATCTCCCCAGAGAAATCTCAACAAAAAGTCCTGGAAAAATGGAAAGAAGGAAGAGATTTGCCCACACTCCTGGCTCCGGCTGCCCAAAAAGTCAACAGGGAATGCCAGACGTCTCCAAATGAGCTTCTGCTGAAGGCACCTGAAAATCTGAGTTCTGAATCACCGCCATCTGCGCTGCAAGCTGAGCCTGCCTTTGGGGTGCCAGGTGCAGACAATAGCTCCCAGCAGGTTACTCTTCTGTCTATAGAAACAAACTCTCTTCCCCAGTCGAAAGCTCAGGTAAGTCAGTCTGCACTGTGCAGTGAAGGGTTCCTTCCATCCTTCTCTCGCTGGCAACAGCTGCAATAATGTCACAAAGAGATTTTGTTGTTTTAGGGCATTCAGGAAATGTGGACTGTTTGGGGCCCGCGTGGGTGTGTAACAAAAGCAGGGTGCTGTAGCACAATTCATGCCAATGGGTTCTGTTCCTAGAATCTCACCTTTGACCTGAAGTGGAACTGGTGGTACAACATCCAGTTGATGCTGAGAGGGTTGACAAAACCTGCATTCATAAAGATAATGATTACAGAGCCAAAACCATCAAGGTCTTGACTCAACTGTACAGTTTTTAGTCAAGTCACTGGGTGTTTGCACCTGGATGAAGAGCACAAGAGCTGAAGCTTAATTTGTTGTTGTTGATCTTCCCTAATGGCTGCTACAGAGTCAGTGATGCTCATTAAAGAAATTGAAGGGAAGCAGAGGGGTCCATTTAGGACAGGGATGAAGGCTGCGTAGCTGACAGATCACAATGTTCAAGCTTTTGAGACCTGGGACCCACCTTTAATTACAACTTGCAATGTGGAGCCCATTATCATATAGGTCCAATCTTTCACCCACCTCTCCCTCTCTCCTCTGTCTTTCTCTTTTCCTTCTTTTTATAATTAATGGATTAAAATGTTTATTTTAGTAATCATTTTAAAAATGTTGGTTTAAACACTTGATAAATAAAAACAAAATATACTTATTTTACAACAAAGGGAAAGGGACTGCTGATAATCACATTATTATTCCAAAATAGTTTAAACCATTCCCAGTCTTGCTCAAACTTTGGTTGCTTCCATAGGGATGGGTAAATCTGTCAATTTCAGTTTCTCATTTTTCCTAACTACAGTTCTGTGCATTTCCATATTGGTTTGCCAATTTAAGGAAAAGTTCTCATGAAAATTCATAAGTATTTTAGTGCAAATTTCTCCTAATGCACAGGTTTGTAAACATTTTTGCCCAATATGTACATTTTTCAAAGCAATGTCCCCTAATATAATGCATTTTTTATGTTTCTTTCACTAATATAATGCATTTTCTATGCTCTTGTCACTCAATATATGCATTTTTATGCACACTTTCACCCAGCATATGCATTTTTGTACACATTACTTAGCTGCAGAATTGCATTGAAAAATTTGGAAAAGTGTCAATTTCAAAGGATGGCTGTGTTTCATCTGTAGATTCATGACTGTAGATGCACATTTAAATGTGGATCGAATCAGATTTTCCCCATGTCCCTTACTTTCCCCATGTCCCTTACTTGTTAAGCCTCCATTAAGATTTGTTTGCACAACTTTTGTGGAGAGGTTGGACATCATAAACAATTTACTGAGTGTTCATTATGATTTGCTAGTAGGAAGGTTGGGCAACGTTCTCTCAAACAATTGTTATCCCACACTTTCCGCAGCATTCAACCATTGCTTTCTTTATCTCAAAAAGTCCTGTTTGTGGGGGGTCATCACTAGTTGATGTTGAAATGTGGAGAACTGAATTTAAGACTGGAAAAATGAAGAACTGAAATTGGCACATTCGCCCATCCCTAGTCTGACCCAAATCAACAAATCCCACTAATGCATTGGGGGGGGGGCTTTCTTCCCCATGCCCCCCTCCAAATCAGCTCCGCAGGATCAGGCAAACTCCCTGAACAGCACACAGGGGGGAGAGAAGGAAGGTCACTCTGTTTGGCAAACATAAATGCTTATGCTGACCAAACAATCACCTTAGTAGGATGCTGAATTCCCCCCAGAGGGGCTTTTTGTGTATATGTGTGTGTGTTATCCACAAACAAGCAATATCTAACTTACGTTAAATAAAAAATAAATAAATAAATTTCATATGAGATAGGCAAGGATTATTATCTCCATGTTGCTGATGGAGTGGGTGGGAGCTTTCTTTCCCTCCCCATGCAAATAGTGGTTTCAGAGCAGGAGAGGCATTGGGGTAGCTAGATGTTTCTGAAATGTAACCTTTTTTGCACCCTTTTCTCATGTAATTTTCCATTCATGTTTAAATTGCAGCAAGAGGAAAAGAAGCTTCTGACGAAGATTAATGTGCGACCTGGAAAGGTATGGAGGGCGAAAAGGGGGGGGGGGCTGTTGTTGCCAAATGTCTGGGCAAGGGGCTGCTATGCTTGCAGGGAGAAAGTTAAGGGCTGGGTGTTATTGCCTTGGTGGTAATCTCAATTTCTGCTTTTCTCACTAGATCATTCTGTACTCTGAGGCAGGCTTTGGGGGTCAGAAGAGAGAAATATGGGGTGATATCACTGATGCCACATCTTGGGAGCTCTCCCACACCATCTCCATCCGAGTGATCCGTGGAGGGTAAGTCAGCCTCTGAGTGATTTGCTTTGGGTTGTGTTTCAGGGAAGAGCCGTGTGTGCTGTGCATATAGAGCAGGGATGGGGAACCTGTGTGGCCCAACAGATGTCGTTGGACTCCCAACTCCCATCACCCCCAGGTTTTAGGGCCAACGGTGAAGGGGATGATGGGATTTGTAGTCCAACAATGTCTGGAGGACCCCAGGTCCCCATCTCTACTGTACAGGCAGAAAACACAGTGCCGCATAGAAGTGAAATCAGAAGCAGATTAAGACGTTTCTCCTAATGCTTAGTCAAAATATGCTCTCCATCCAGTGGTCCTTTTCTTGCCCTCTGACATCTTAAATGGTCAAGGAGCATAATTTCCAGGCAGGGTTCATTTATTATTTTATTTTATATATTAAATATTTAACTTGCCCTTCCTCCCAAAGAGCCCAAGGCGGCCATCAACAAGAGATAAAACAATAAAGAACATTAAGCACATCTTTAAAACACCTCAAAAACAATTCTAATGCAGATGCGGACTGTGAAGATTCACAACTTAAAAGGCTTCTTGAGAACCGAAACACAGCCAGCCCTCAAAATTTGCACATATCCAAATTTTGTGAAGTGGTACTTCAACCAGCATTTGCAAAACATACAAAGTGCACATAAAAATTACCACATTAGTGAAAACAGCATACAAAAATGCATTTAAGAGACATTGCTTGCAAAAATGTGTACATTAGTCAAAACTGCAAACAAAAATGTTTATATTCAGAGAAATTTGCACTTAAATGCTCAAGTACTTTCCACAAGGATTGTAAAAATATATACAGTGGTGCCTCGCAAGACGAAAAGAATCCGTTCCGCGATTCTCTTCGTCTAGCGGTTTTTTCGTCTTGCGAAGCAACCCCATTAGCGGTTAAGTGGATTAGTGCTATTAGCAGTTTAGCGGCTATTAAAGGCTTAGCGGCTTAGAAAAAGGGGGGGGGGAGCGGGGGAAAAATGGCAAGACTCGCAAGACATTTTCGTCTTGCGAAGCAAGCCCATAGGGAAATTCGTCTTGCGAAGCACCTCCAAAACGGAAAACCCTTTCGTCTAGCGGGTTTTCCGTTTTGCGAGGCATTTGTCTTGCGGGGCACCACTGTAAATTGCAAACTGCGGTGGAAATGTGAAGAACTGAAATTAAGATTGGAAAAATGAGAGGCTGAGATAACTGAAATAGACGGATCCATCCCTACTCACCAACTCTACTTGGAACTAACCCAATGTCATGTACTTGCCAGCTGGGTAATGTACGAGAAGCCACGGTTCCATGGGCGGAAGTGTGTGCTGGCAGAAGGGGATGTGGAGATCACCAACCCTTGGAGAATGTTCCACAAAGAAGGGGCAGCAGCTGAGAATGCTCCATTCCATATCGGCTCACTCAAGAGGGTTGTGCGGGTAAGCAGGACTCCTTTCCATTTGTGAGTAACGTCTTTCTACTTTTTGCAGAAGCCAGTTGTTTGGAAATGCAGGTCTCATACCAGCCTTCCTCAACCTTGGGTTCCCAGATTTTGTTGGACTACAACTCCCATCATACTTGGCCATTGTTCATGTTGTGTGGGAATATCATGTGGGGAAGGCTGCTCTATACATTGTGATGGATGGAAGGGAGAGAGGGAGGAAAACACAAGAATGGGGCAGGGAGCAAGATTGCAGTATGCCTATAAACTGTGGGCGGAGGCAGATTTTGGGGAGCACAACCAGGTCTGTGGCACTGGGGACCTTCTTCTCAACAATTTTGGTGGTTTGTTTCCTAAATAAAGCTCAACAACTTTGCGGGTGTCAGGAATTTTACTTTTTGAAATATGGCAACCCTTTTTCATTGAATGTATGCAAAGGGCTTATTTGAGTTGTTAGTGACCACATTTGGATGTAACACTAAACCATGGGTTAGCATTACATGAATGGGCGACTCTTCCCAGAGCTTGCACATTCTGCTCTCCCTCCCACATTACTGAAAGGAGAAGCCTAGAAGCTTTTTCTTCCAGTTTTAGCCATTGTGACGAGTTGGGGTGGTTAAGAAGGCAGTGGCGCATCCTCCCAGTGGTAGCAGCAATGTATTCATCAGGATAGGATTGGGGCAAGGTGACACCAGTGAGGTCAGGGGGCTGCTGCATCGAGTGGCATTGATTGCATTGGTCCTTACTTGTGTGCTCTTGGGCATTGGACTTCAGCCATTATGTTTGCAACCCTAATGTCAGCACAGGCCTTTGGAACTCTTCCAAGTAAGATATCTCTGTCCCCTGGCAGTGTAGTAATTGGACTTTGCGCTACATTTCTGGATGCTGGAAATCAGTTTGGCGAGAAAACAAAGAGTTCTGTAGTTGTTTCCCCCCTTTCACAGGACAATCCTCTCTCTTTCAGGATTACAGGATTCCTGAGATCAGTTTGTTTTCTGAGGAGAATGGAGAAGGCAGAAAACAGAAGTTCACAGATTCTGCAGAGGACACACGAATTCACAACGAGCCATTGCAGGCAGCTTCTATAATTGTGCACTCTGGCCTGTAAGTGACAGCTTTTAAATGCTTTGAGCATTCATGATGTGAGAAGTGATCTAGAACTAGGGATGGAGCAGAAAATCAGTTTGGTTTGGATTTTAATGTAAACTTACTTAATTCGCAATCAAATACAGAAATGGGTACGCTAGCGGAAAGTGTGCACAAGAATGTGTATATGCATACAAAATGCATTATATTATGGGAAAGAGTTGTGTGTGCATATGTATGTGTTTCCTCATTTTTCAACACAGCACAGGTATTTGATGGTCCGGGGAGGTAGATAGACCAATAATCTGATTTTTTTGCACAGGATCACAGCCTGGAGGATTATTGTGCAAAGGCTAAATTGTGACCGGGACGCACTTTGGCCTGGCTTGCAAGTAATGCAAACTATGGTTTGTTTGTTTGTTTGTTTGTTTGTTTGTTTGTTTGTTTGTACAAACACACTCCAGCCAGCCAACTATGGTTCGTTTGTGGCCATCAAACCAGAACCTATGGTTTGAGATTGGCTTATAAATTTCAGTTTGTGTTATTCTTGGTTTCTCATGACACTGAACCCACAATTCTAGTTTAATCCTAGTTTGTTTCAGCACCTCACACAACTCTGGCAACAGAGGTGCAAGTCAACAGCACTTAGAAAAAAAACCAGTATTAGATTAAGCAAGCCATGGTTACTTTGCTCATCTGCAAACCACAGCTAAAGCAAACCATTGCTTTGTGATACATGTGAACATTGCTATATATTTATTGAGAAGTGGAACTACGGCAAAGCAGTTTGGGTCATATGTTTCTTTCATATTACAATCTTCTTCCTAAACTTGGTGGCGTTTTTTGCCCACGTCTGGGGGACAAGTTGGCTATACGCAGCAATGATTAGCTAGGGCTTGTGGCAATGCATCTCTGAATATCAGTCCCTAGGAAACAACAGTGGATGAGTGTTGTGGCGCAGGCTTCCCAGAAGCATCTGGCTGGGCACTGAGAACAGAATGCTGGACTAGATGAACCTTTGGTCTGAACCAACAGGGCTCATCTTATGATCTTATCATGAACCTGCCTCCCTAGGATCAGTTTTTCACCTCTATTGCTGATCCAACTGCATTTGTCGAAACCATTGAAAAGCTGTGGGGGGAGCTAAACTTGTTCAGCAGGAGAAAAAACAGCACTAAGTCCTCTTTTTAAAGTACACACCCTGAGTTGATTTCAGCTCAGCCCAACCTGAAAAGCACCTCTGGCATAGGTCCATTTAATTATTTTTTTTATAAACATATTTGTTATGTGCAAATCGTCTCATGACTCAGTGGTAGTTAAAGGTTCATGGCTTCATTTGCATAACTTTCCAGCTAGCAAGTGTGTGTTCAGCCTTTCTTTTGTACACATATTTGTAGCAATTTGTAAATCCACACTTGACCTAATGGGAGGGATGTGCAATAGCTTGCAACACTGAGCTTGGGGTTAGATTTTAGTCAAGTGACAAGTGGGACCTGCCATCCTAGTGCTAGAGGTCTGAGTTTGGGGGCAGGCTCTCAGCTTGGAACCTGAACATTTTATTTATTAAATTCAAATTATTTAACACGATTCATATACCGCTTAAGCATCAAAGGCTCCAAGCAGTCTGCATAAGATATACATTAAAATTACAGATAAAATATAAATAAAAATCAGGGGCTAGAAAGAAGTTAGGCTAAAAACAATCCAAATAAAAATCAGCATTATGAAGCATTTATATTATCTCTTTATGTCATAAAATGCGTATACCACAAAGCAGTTTACAGAAAAAAGATACAACAATAAAATTATCACTAAGAAAAATGAACAACAATGCTTTAAGACATTCAAAAAATTAAAATAACAATAGGCTAAAACAGATTAAAATACGCATCAACTTTCTAAACATCTGAGTAGGCTTGTCTAAACAAAAATGTTTTTTAGCATTATGAAATAAAACTACTATTTGCATAATATATATATTAAAAGTAGGGATAAAACAGATATTTAAAACAAGTTAGGCTTTAAAAAGCAAAATAAAATAACGGTTTTAAAATATACATTAAAAAATTAAATTATGTATTAAAATACAATTCAGATTTACATGGCTCCCTTAAACAAAAAGTTTTTAGCAGGTGCTGAAAACAATACAGTGAAGGCACCTGCCTAATAATCGCTGCAAAGGAAGTTCCAAATTATTGGTGCTGACACACTGAAGCGTCAGTTCAGAACAAACATGTGGTTTTGCTGGTATTTCTATTTAACTGGGTGAGGCTTGAGAAGAGGGAAGTGGGAAGTGTGTCCTTCCTTTCCACTCTGCTGGAGCTTCCCTGTATACAGGGAGGGCAGCTTTTAAAACCCCCACCCCTAATCCCCACCCCCACGATATGTACTGTTAACTGTTAGGGGCTTGAGAAGGTCAGTTCCCTCCTATTCTCCACCTCATCCTGGAATATAGAAAATGTCTCAGAAGCAGGCTTGAACTGCATGAAGTCCCTGCCTTCAGCTGCTGGAAACAGAGCTAGGGGCTTAATATTGGTCTGAGTATTGAGTGGACTGGACTCTTCAGACCAGGATGATACACAAGACCAAACTCCTGCTTTTTATATCTCACCTGGCTGCATCATGGTAAACTGTAAACTATGGTATGCACAAGCAAAATGGCACCTGTTTCGCTCCTTCCAGCTCCCTTCTCCTGGCGCTGGGAGGAGATGAACCATGTTCCCTGGCTTAGCATTATGTTGAAACCTGGGATTGTGGTCTGCTCACTCACAGTGAACTACATTCTGTAGCCAAGGCTTGTTCTTCACTTGCTTGTTGGAGCAAAACCATGATACCTGGTTGGGATGCTAAGCTAAGGGATTCTGGTGTGTTTCCTCCCAGCATATGCTTTATGGTTTACCATGATGTTCGAACATGACTGCTGTCTTTCCAATCACAGGTTATGCATTCCTCTCTCCTTCCAGGGCTGCCACTAGGATGTGCTTTTCAGTTCATTGGGCACATGACACTACAAAGTTTTAGCAGTCATTGATGGTTCTCTCTATGCTCCACAGGTGGCTTGTTTACTCAAAACCCTTCTTTGACGATGATCCTTATGTCTTAGAACCTGGTGGGTATCCCAGTTTGCGAGCCTGGGGAGCCAAGGACCCCTCAATCTGCTCCATGCATCCAATTAAGATGGTAAGTGTTGTTTGGCAGCATCTTCCTCCTGTTTTCAACCTTAAGGTAAAGGGACCCCTGACCATTAGGTCCAGTTGCAGACGACTCTGGGGTTGTTGCGCTCATCTCGCTTTATTGGCCGAGGGAGCTGGCGTACAGCTTCCAGGTCATGTGGCCAGCATGACTAAGCCGCTTCTGGCGAACCAGAGCAGCACACGGAAATGCCATTTACCTTCCTGCCAGAGCAGTGCCTATTTATCTACTTGCACTTTGACATGCTTTCGAACTGCTAGGTTGGCAGGAGCAGGGACCAAGCAATGGGAGCTCACCCCTTCATGGGGATTTGAACCAGTGACTTTCCAATCGGCAAGCCCTAGGCTCAGTGGTTTAGACCACAGGGCCACCCGCGTCCCTTAGCCAGGTATAAACTGGGATCATTATAAGTGATGGACAGCTTATAAATCTAAATCATAAATATATGTTGGGACATGAGTGTCCAAGCTATCCATTTGCTTGTGGTTTCCTGTTTACACTTTAGAAGGCAGGCTTGAACTGCATGGAGACAGCAAATATTTTTTTGAAAGAATGACATTTTATATTTGAAAAGCCCCGCTACGTCAGATCTAACACACATCTAGTCCACCATCCTGTTCTCGCGATGGCAGAGTGGTCCATGAAAAGGAAGACGGAGTGGACAGATCCACTCACAGAATTCTCACTCTGGCTTATTTTTGTTTTAGGGCTGTCCTGTCGTGGAAAAGCCTGGCGAGCCCAAGGTAAGAGGAGGAAATAATTGCTGCTGAATTTGATCCTAGGGCAAAAATACTTCCCAGCAGAAAAGGGGGCTAAAGGACTTAAGCTAGCTCTAGCATTGCACATTTCAGCAAGAGGCAGCAGCAAATCTTTGTTTGGAATAAGCTAAAGTCTTTATTAATTTATATCCACTGTACTGAGTGGAAAAAGTCATTAGACAGTTAATCTACCTAAGGAAAGAAAGCTTAAGTGGTCTTCCTGGGTTGTGAGTTCAGTTTCTCTTTTCTAGTTTCACTTTTCCTCCTTCCTTCTGCCATTACCTGTAATTCATCAGGCATTACTGAGTAAAATATGTCATTTAAAGTTTGCAAAAACACACTCTACAACAGGCATTTCACATTTTGGAGCTCAGAAAAATGAAATGTTACACGTAGAATAAAATGCAGAAAATACGCCAATGCGTAGTTTTTGCAGAAACATGTCCAACAGGCATCCTTTACTTTGGGCTGTTGGGGGTGGTGCTTATAGATTTTAAAGGAATAAATAGCAAGTGGCTACAGCCTACAGTAAAATGTTGATGAATAGAGTGGCATGCAAAAGGAAGGGGGAGAGAAAGCAGTGCTTATGGACTTAGGAACTCTTCCATACTGGAGCTTTTTCCAAACATGAGCTGAATGTTGTTGAACATACCACAGCAGCCACAAGAACTAGGAATTGGCTCTGTTATAAAAAGAAATCCCAGACATTTAAGGAGTCCAGATTGTAAGCTTTCCACAAAAGTGAGTTGCTCCAGGCCCTCATTATTTTGGTTGCTCTTTTCTTTAAAAGCAAGAAAGGTTCAAAAGTTTGTGAAAAACACCAGAAGGAGGAGATGTCCACCATTTTACTCTCATTGTTCTCCATGTTTCATTCTCTCTTTCTTCCTCTTCCTCTGCAGGCTCTAATCTATGAGAGGCCACATTTTCTGGGTCATAGCTGGGAAGTAAGCAGAGACATTTACAACCTGAAGAAGCCAGAAAACAACCAGGACTCCAAGATGTCTACTGCAGGCTCTCTGAAAATCCTGGGAGGCTGGTGAGCAGATGGAAGAATGAATAAGTGTTGTAGGGCAAAGGAGCCATCTAGGCAGCAATAATTGTCAGCTGACTCCTACACGCCAATCCCTGATCACCCAGGTTTAGGAAGCCTTGACGCAGAACTGGCCAATGAGTCTGAGCATGAGCAACATTCCCTGTCTGTTCTGGAAATTGACCTCAACCCAGCCACTTCTCCTTTGGAGCCTGCTCCATCCTCAACCTTGCCTGTTTAGCCCACCTGCTTTCCTCATCTCCTGGCATCCAAGAGCATTCTGGGCACTGTAGTTTGCTAAGGGTTGCTGTGAATTGTAACTCTCTAAGGGGTAAACTACAGTGCCCAGAATTCTTTGAGGGAAAGAATCTGTTTCAAACGTGCTTTAAAGGCAGAGTGTGTTCCCAACCATGGCTCTAACAGCTGATCCCACACCTTCTGCCCCCCCAATATAAACAGTACTGCTTGTTGCCGTCATTTCCCTGCCCTTCATCCTAAGGTCCTAGTGCGGGTTATGACAATTAAAATACAATGTATGTCTTTAACATTTGCATCTGTCACCTTCACTACACACCTTTCTGTGAATGTTGAAGACACAGCTCATTACACTGACTTTTGACATCTGAGATGGAGCAGAAGCTCCACAATGTAGGGGCTGCCACAGAGAATGCCCTCTCCTGGGCCACCATTGCCCCCAAGTCTCTGAGGGCAGTGGGACAACCAAAAGAGCCCATGAATTATTGGGGATGGGGGAGAAGAGAGATGGTTGTACATCTGGAAGGAAAGGGAGAGTAATTTGTCTTTTGTGCTACATGCACGCTCTCTTATTGTCGGATTGTTTCACCTTGCTAGCTGGATTGGTTATGAGAAGGAAGGCTTCCGTGGGCACCAGTACCTGCTGGAAGAAGGAGAGTACAATGACTGGACACAGTGGGGAGGCTACAATGAAGAACTGGTGTCACTTCGGCTAATTCGGACGGTGAGAAAACCTGTCTGCTTAACAGGGCGATGGATGGGAGATTTATTGCCACGAGGGAAGAAAAATTTCCTGGCTTAAAGCATATGCCGAGTTCCTAAAATAAGAAGTGTCAAAGGTCAGTCGTATCAGGGAGAAACAGGACGAGTTCAGAAGTATTATTTGTTTTATTTCTTTTAACTTTCCCTTGACTTCCAGTGTTCCGGCTAATGCTTATGTAACCAAACCAGCACTACCCACACACGAGGCAGGTATTAGCAGACTTGGGGGCACCTTCAAAGTTTGCAGAAGGACAAAAAAAAATATTTAGGAAAAGGGCTTGAGGGAGGTACAGCCTCCAAAACTGCTGGGTAAGAACTGAGTGTGCTTTGTGGCCATGGAATAGTGACTGTATCGGGGACAGGCAATGGAAACTACTGAAAATGCAATTATAGGTCTTGTTTGTCCAGTGTGAAAGCAGGATGCAGGCGGTAGTTTCCCAATTATTTATTACGAAAGTGAGGACAACGCCCCCTTGAAATCTAAAGAAATCATCCTAGTGTACATTGCACATGACTATTTCACGTGTGTCTGCACTGAGGAAAGGAGCACTGGGGGTATCCCATGTATTATTATATTTTATTATTATTAACTGCTGCTATTATAGTAATTTTCCTTACTGTTCATTTGTAGTTTCATTGCTGCTATTTTTTGAATGGTCAACCACTTGAGTATTTGTTGTTGTTGATGATGATTTTGCCCCCCTTCTCCAGCATGTTACAACAATTTAGAATTCAGAATTAAAAGCAATTAAAACAGAATCTGTAAGCGTGTTACATGTTTTTAAATTAGTTATTTTTTCTCCATGCCACAGTGTTTCCAAATGCATCTTTAATTAGCAATTTCCTGTCAACAGGCTGTTTACTAACTCATTCCCTTTTCACAGCCTGAGCAATTGCTTTTCTGGTTGTTGTCATTGTTGTTATTAAACAGTTAACAAAAAACAAAATAATACCTACACAACATCCACAACAATCCCTAAACCTTTTGCTATCACTTATGGTGTGTTCATATTACTGACTTAGAGTGCTGTAAAGCTGTTTCCTCCCTGGTGTGTTTCACAGCTCTTCCCCTCCCCCACACTGTAGCCTTTCACATCAGCATAGTTTCATTAGTGTCAGATTCATTTCTGTTTGTGTACACACCAAGGGTCATTGACCAGGGGGTGGGGATGTTTGCACCATACATAAAGATGCTCACAACCTGGCAAGAGACAAATTGGGAATGGCTTAAATATGCCATTTGGTGTGAAGCTGATTCGAGAAACAATGCATCAAACAGTAGTATTTTCTGCATATACATTTTGGATATCATGTGAATATGGATTAAAAACTCAGTACTAGAAACGTTGTAAACAAGAATGCAAAGACAGCCCTGCTCCTCTCCTCAATCCATCCCCACTGCCTTTCCTCCTTTTCTATATCTCAGGTCTGTAGGATGTGAAACAAGGCTCCTTTTTCTTGAAAATCCATCTGCAAGGAGATGGGTTGCTGCTGGGTGTGCTGATACATTTTATTTTTCTTCACTTGGTAGGACTTCTTGGACCCAGCCCTTGTGCTGTTTGAAGCCATGGACTTTGAAGACGGGCCCAGCGTTGAGCTCAGTGAAGCGCTGCCAGATGTTGAGCTGGCCAGCTACGGGACCACGACACAATCCATCCATGTCCTCAGTGGAGTGTGAGTATCGCTGTGTTCTCTGGTTTCTCAACTCCATATGTGGGGAGGCCACATCAGGGCTTCTCTGAAAGTGGGGTGAAACATGAGGCACATGATCCCTGCGACAACATAAATCTCCACAAGCTTCTGCACTGTGGTTTGATTCTGTATAGGGAAGTTTTTTTAATTGTTTCATGTTTTATTATGTTTTTTATATATATTGGAAGCTGCCCAGAGTGGCTGGGGTGACCCAGTCAGGTGGGCGGGGTACAAATAGTGAAATTGTTGTTGTTGTTTTACATGCTTGTAAATGAAATAACTTTGTGTGGTTACATTTGTTGCTTGCACTGTTTAATGAAAATAATAAAAATTACAAAGGAGGGAAGAGTAACATAAGACCTCCTTTGTTTGAGCCAAATAAGAGGTCTCTGAGAAGTACATGAGCTTTTTGAGATGATCAAAACTATTCCACAGTCTGGATACTAAAAAGCAAGCGAAAGGATAGGTGTCAGGGAAAACCCAAATCTGTGTACACACTCTACTTTCCAAGCACATTCTTTCCCTCAAAGAATTCTGGGCATTGTAGTTTGCTAAGGGTTGTAGGGAATTGTAACTCTGTGAGGGGTAAACTACAGAACCCAGAATTCTTTGAGCGGTAGAATATGTTTCAAATGCAGGCAGAGTACGTACATATCCAAAATCTGCTGTTTAAAACAGTTTGATAGGGAATGGAGGAGGTAGTATCTAGACTTTACGAGGATGAGTGGTGATTATTGCAACACGGTTGCACCAAAGGCTAGAGGGAGAAACAAGCAGAGCAGTGTTTATGCTCATTAAGAACTGTAGGTCGAAATTTCACATGATAGATGTGTCAGCAAAACACGCACATTGAGCTGCGAGTGCTCTGGGTGTCAGATCGTGAATATGGAGGTTTAGATAATCCATTTCCATTTTTGTGGCCAGGTGGGTGGCCTATGAAGATAAGAATTTCTCAGGGGAGCAGTATATCCTGGAGAAAGGCGTGTACCGCAACTGTGAAGACTGGGGTGCAAGCAGCTGCCAGATCTCCTCAGTGCAACCTATCCTACAGGTGAGAATAAAGAACTCTGCATTCATGTGTCCCCAGTTCAGAAACCATGTTCCCAATCCCACCTGTCTCCAAGAAAGAGCTTTGCGTATCCTTCCGTTTTGTGTTTCCAAATAGGTTTTTGTGCAAGGCCAGATTAAGATGTTTGGGGGCAATTCTCAGAACAGGGCCTGCCTCCCCTCAAAAGCAACACATGAAATTTACCACCACAAAATACATCTTGTCTTATCGACTAACAAATTTATTATAGCATAAGCTTTTGTTGATTGCAGAAAATAATAATCCTCTAAGCCTTGGGAGTTTCACAACTCTCAGCAAAATACAAACATTTTGCCAACCCTGTTAAACAAAAAGAAAATATTCAGAATATGGGCTCTTGAAACCCATTGTTGGTTTCACTCCCTCCCTTGGGCCAGTCACCAGCTCCCAGCCTCACCCACCTCAACATGGCTGGTGTGAAGATATAGAAGGAAGTTGGGATGGCTGCAAATGGGAACTTAGTGCTTATATCAGAAGATGATGAACTTCATTGGAGGTTTTTAAACAGAGGTTGGATGGCCATCTGCCAGGGATTCTTAAACTGTGGTTCCTTTGTTGTAGAGAGTTGGACTAGATGACCCTTGGTGTACCTTCCAACTCTACAATTTTTTATTCTCAGATCATAGACATCAAAATTTGGTTTGTTTAACCAGAGGGGTGCATTTTTCTGGATCCTCCCCTCTTGGATTGAATAAATGATCTCAAGGACCGTCCAGTCAAGCACATAATTCTTATCTTTCTAGGCTTGCCTAAAGATTATATTGTTTACCACTTCTTTTTCTTCTCTTTCTCTTCTAGGTTGGGGAACACAGTCTACACTTCATTTCTCAGGTGAGCAGGTGGACTTCAGAAGCAAAGCATGAGGGTGGTTCTTATGCCCATCACACTGCTGTTACATGGGTGCTACCAGACGGGCTGCTGATTCACACAAAATTTGGTTATCCCATACTTCCTAATTTATTTTACCAGTCTGTTGTGACTTCCACCAAAGAATCCTGGGAACCGTAGTTCAGTGAGGGTGCAAATAATTTTCAGTTAAAATATTTTTCTATCCCCTCCCTTCCAGAACTACAACTCCCAGTGTTTCTTTGGGGAGAAGAAATGACTGTCAGGAAACACAATTACATTGGCAGGATACAGATATTTCCGTCTGCCCCAGGTCTGATTCCTCCATGTTCATTATTTCCTCAGTTTGTTCATATCTGACATTTTCTTGACTCCCCAGATCCAACTCTTCTCAGATCCAGACTTCTTGGGGAATTACGTCTCTTTCAAGGAAGACCAAGCCTCACTTCCAGAGAATTTCATCCCACGCTCCTGCAGGGTCAATGGAGGCAGGTAAAGTGATGCTTCCTCAGTACAGCAGCTGAATGTGAATGGTATGATGTGAAGAACTCATCATGTTGGCTCTAAAGATTTAGGGCAGGGACTGCCAGCATGATGCCCTCTCTAGATGTTGCTGGAGCAGTAGGAGTGGGGGAACCTTTGGCCCTCCAGATGTTGCTGAACTACAGCTCCCATCAGCCCCAGCACGCCTAGCCAATAGCCGGGGATGATGGGAATTGTAGTTCAGCAACATCTGGAGGGCCAGACTACCCCCTTACCTGGTCTACAGCTCCCTTCTTCCTTGACCATTGGCCATGCTGGCGGGAGCTATTGGGAGTTGAAGTCTGGAAGGTTTCATGTTGGCTTCTGAGGCTATCCTTGAATCTTTGTTCACCTGAACAAATAATGCTAGGCATGAAAGGTCATGCTGGAGCAACTGTCTTACTTTTGGGTTTTGAAACACCTGAGTAGAGAAAGATTTCGAACCAGATCTACAGCCCTGAGCATGAAATTGCTGCCACTTGAGCGATGGAGTCAATCATGTCTCTGTCTTGTTTCAGCTGGATTCTCTATGACTGCCCCCAGTTTGATGGAGAGCAACACATTCTCTCTGAAGGCGAGTATCCAACACTGACCTCCATGGGCTGCCTCTTCACCACATCCATCCGCTCGCTGAAGAAAGTCCCCATTGTAAGTTGGAAACATCTTAGAATCATAGAATCATAGAGTTGGAATAGACCACAAGTGCCATCGAGTCCAACCCCCTGCCAAGCAGGAAACACCATCAGAGCACTCCTGACATATGGTTGTCAAGCCTCTGCTTAAAGACCTCCAAAGAAGGAGACTCCACCACACTCCTTGGCAGCAAATTCCACTGTCGAACAGCTCTTACTTGACTCTAATACTGGTTGGCAGTAGGTAAACAACAAGCAAAGATAGTGCTTCTTTCACACAACACATAGTTAACTTATGGAACTCTTTACCGCAAGATATGGAAATTGTACCCTAAATTAAATGGTGGTTAGAAAGGATTAGATATACAAGAATTTAGATAGGACAGGGCATTTCCACACTAGAGCCCAATGCATTGCCAAAGAAGTTTGGATGCAGCAGCTACAAGATTCCGACGTCTCTGGGTTGTTATGGTATCAATTTAGCAATCAAACAAAAAAGGATATTAGAACAGGCAACAAGAAACCTGTCCTCATTTGAAACATTGATGCAAAATCTGAAGAAAAAGTTAGGTTTCACAAATTTAGTATATACAGTACTGCTAGATATGGTATCCTTCTGGAGTGGCTGTCCAAGTTAGGAGTGTATGGCACTACTCCTTCTTGGATGGTCGTTTCCAAAGGGTGATACTTGGGGAGTGCTCCTTGGCACCATGGAGCCTTCAATGTGGAGTTCCTCAGGCTTCAATTTTATCCCCTATATGTTGTTTAATATCTACATGAAACCACTGGGGGGGGTCATCTAGAGTTTTGCAGTACATTATGCAATATGCTGATGATTAGTCATTATTTGAGGTATGTTTCATTTGACCAACCAAAGTGAGTTCCTTGTCAAAACTTGAGAGTTTCACACAGCCTGAATGCTCAGAGACCTGCCACCCCAACCTTAAGGTTTCCATGTGTTTAGCCTTCTTCTTGTTCCTCAAGCCCAGTTTCATCCCTGCCCTTCAACTCTGTTTTCCTTTTTTTTCTTAGTTCTTCTCAGAGCCCTCCATCTTCCTACATGGACTGGAGTGTTTTGAAGGGAAGGAGATCGAGCTGAACAGTGAAGTGCGCAGCCTTCAGGCTGAGGGATTCAACAACCATGTCCTCTCTGTGCGGGTAAAGGGTGGAATGTAAGTAAAGGATGACCTGCTATCACACATAATGACCTGGGCCATTGTTAGGGCTAGGTAGGGATGGACAAACCCATTCCACATGGGGCAGAACTGAGTCTGCCCCTTCCTGTTTCTCTGCTGATTTTAAAGCTGCATTTCCCCAAAGTCCTCCAGCCAGCCACAGCCTGGAGAACTGGAGACTTCTTGCCACCACACACTAGGAATAGAGTAGAGGAGCCATTCCCCCTGGGAGTTACGGGACTTGATGTTCCATCACTCTCAGAGGGAATTGTATGGCAAAAACATCGCTGCCCCTGGGGAATTAAATGATTTGTGGTGGTGTGCAAATTAAATGAAGAATTTTATCTGCGTTGATTTGGATGAGAAAGTAGATGGCTTGCCTTCTGACACATTTTAATTCTAAATTTACACCTATTGCTTGTGCAAATTTTGCGTCTTTGGGTTTGTGTCCCAAAGTCTTTGAAATGTCTAGCAACAACTGGAGGTGTCTAGGAGACCGTATGTGGCCATCATGAACACTAGCCAGGACTGTAGTGTCAGCAGCAAGCAGGTCCCATGCTCCTGTTTTTGATTTCCGTTTCCCAATTGATGAAGGGCCAAAGTGATCTGTGCTGCTAATGCTTTTTCTCCCATTGTTTGTTGCTCTGCCAATTCCCTCATACAGTTGGGTGCTGTGTGAACATAGCGACTTCCGAGGCCGCCAGTGGCTCCTGGACTGTATGGAGATCACCAACTGGCTGACATACAGTGGACTTCAGCACATCGGCTCCCTTTACCCCATCCGGCAGGTGAGTGCCCAGTGCTTTGGTCTACTGAGGAGGGGTTATAGGCAAAGGATTACTGGTTAAGGAGCAGTTTAACCAGATGTATGTGGCACATTTGCCCTATCTCTCTGTCCCTTGCCAAGCTGCTTAAATGTTCAAGTGGGCCATTATAAATCTGAGGAGCAGGTAGATGTCGGAATGCTGGCTATTCCACCATACCTGCTGCCCACTGAGACATACATGCAGGGTGGATATGATTTAAATCAAATAAATTTAAATCATGATTTAAATCACAATTTAAATCACTAGTCAGTAAGACTTGATTTAAATCATTTTTTACAGAAATGTTCAACCTTGATAGCATCCTCTTAATATTTACAACCTGATGAAGGTTTCATTTTTGGAATAATAAATTTTCAGAGTAGTTTTTACAGTTATATCAAAAATTACAGGTTTGGTTATACTATCAGAAATACATAGACGGATAATAATGAATTTATTATTTATATTTGGACAACTTTTCTGCTGTACTTTATTGGAAGGAGAAAAATAATCATTTCCTCAATAGCAATTTAAACAATTTATTTAACTAAAACAATAACTTTATAGCATATGCATCCATGTTTGTTAACCAATGTGGTTAAATGATTAAAAAAAAACTTAGACTGAGTTTTAGCACACATAAAAAACTTCAAACAAATCCTTATTTCCTGATGAATAACCTTTGGACTATAATGTAACTTAAATAGAAAACTACCTTTAGAAAGATTTTCCTCCAAAAGCATTTTATTTTAAAAATCCGATTAAATTTTTTAAAAATCTGATTTAAATAAAAAATTACATTTTTTTAATTATTATTTTTTTAAAAAATAATAATAATTGATTTTTATCCATGCATGACTCTGAGAACGGACACGGTGGTCAGATTGCTCCACAGCATGGAACTTGTTGAGCAGCTTAGATGAATGCACAGTGATTGTCTTTTCTGTCTGCCTCTCCCCTCCCTCTCCCCAGAGACGCATCTACTTCCAGATAAAAAACGAAGAGTTGAAGTCCTTCTTGTCTGTCCCAGATGACGTTGAAGACATGAAAGCTGGGCGAGTTCTGGTCTCAGAGCTCAATGGCAAAAGCAGCTCCATCTGGTACTATGAAGAGGGGCTTATGAAGAACCAGGTGAGGGCTTCTTTCTCTTCCTCTTGTGTGGTTTACAGGGACAGCAGCAGCTGGGGTACATGGATAATCCAGGCATGCTTCAAGAAGACCCCATATGATACCCTCAAGTTTAAATAGTTCCGCTCCCTCTATTGTCCACATAGCATTTGGGTAAGCCAGGCAAAACTAATATCCAAATCAGTTAACCATTAATATAATAAATAGTTAAACAGATGGATGAGATGGCTGCTTCACATATAAAATGTCACCTACAAGGGTATATGCTGGGCTGGTATAGAAGAAAAGTCTGTATTTAGGTGCCATGGCTCAGTGATTGTATACAGAAAGTCCCAGGTTCAATCCCAGGTATCGCCAGATAACAGGATATTGGGTATCAGGTAATGAGAAAGATCTCAAAAGGCCACTGCCAGTCAGAGTAGGCAGTACTGGGCAGGATAGACCAATGGCTTGACTCAGTACAAGTCAACTTCAGCTTTAGATGTTCACTGTCTGTATGCAACGCACTTTCATACAACACTGAATTGGCCTCTCTTGACTTTCAGGTTGCGCCCAACATGAGCCTGCAGGTGATTGGTCCAGCTGCAAAGGGATCCAAGGTGGTGTTGTGGTC